>NC_067401.1:9263269-9619269 GCF_016432865.1 Antechinus flavipes
TTAAATTTTTAAGATCTGAAATCAGGAAAACCGGCATTAACCTACCAAATTCTACGACTAGAAATAATGCCACTGATTATAATACTCTCAATAAATATTAACTCCACAGTGCTTTATTCACTTGGTTCAGATAGTGCCTAGTGGAGAAGATAGAGGCTACCACCATGGCCCCACTGTCCTAAATAAGGAAAAATAACAGGCTCTGGGTCATTCAAGCTGTCCAAAGCCATTCATTAATGCTGTGACCCTGATAGAGAAAGCCGCGTGTTCAAGGGAATCTCTAAAACACTCCAGATAGTCAAGATTTCTCCGACAGGCTCAATTTTATTGGTACAGATGAATAGGCCCCTATTCTATACCTTAAAACCTTAGAGAGTTGTCTGGAGTACAATTCAATGACTTGGCCAGGATCAAAGAACCAGTATGAGTCAAGGCGAGTACAGAAAGAAAGCATTCCATAATCTGAGGTTTCTTTTCAGCGCTGACATTCCAAGTTCTAGGCTCCTTCCCAGTCCTGACACCGACTTCCCTCCAGTCTTTGCAGTCAATAATTGCTATTTATTACACTAAAAAATGCCTTTACTCCCACTAAACTAGGCAGCATGCACCAGGCACATGTTTTCAATTTGTGACCAGTCCTAAGCCTGCCTTACTAAGCATCCACCCACTCACCAAACAGCCTTCTGCCTTAAACATCACTTAAGTCCAATCACACCTTAGCATTGGGAGGGGGCAGAAGGTGGAACAGGAAGAACACCCTTTGACTTCCTTCTCAGAACTCTTTTATGCAGGTCCTCTTACTACCCAAAGTTTCTAAAAGCAACAAGTAACTATGGACTCTCCCGATCATAATGCAGAATTATTTCTAATTCCTTTTCCTTTCTCCCCCCCTCCCCGCCCCCTCACCTTTCTCGTGAATATATGCTAACTTAGTTTGGAGAAAAGAAATTGCATTAAAATAATACAGATATGGATGACTAATACCATTGCTTCCTCACTCTTCCTTTAATGCTCTCAGAGCTGCTGCTCAAAGGACTCTGGTTCGTTGTAGACTATACTATGAGGAATGGTGGGTAGCTCAGCTCACAAAACAAAAGAAAACGAAAACACACCCAGACCAAGCAATTTTATGGAGAAACCCAATGAGGAACTACAATAAATGACCTCTTCCATACGGGAATTCAAGGCCACCAGAACAGCCGGCTGTGACGGACACCCAGAGAGCCAAGGTGGATGGGGCCACACTCAAGTTTTGTGTATCCTGCTTTGTATATAGGAATGAATGTTGGGGGGAGGGGGGAGAGAGGGAAGAAGGAAGAGAAGGAAGAAGGGAGGGAGGGAGGAAGGAAGGAAGGAAGGAAAAAAGGAAAGAATTGTGGTGCCCATTCTCCAAAAACTAGGCTAAAAATGCTAAGACTGATAATGTTGGAAAATACAAACAGTTGTCCCCACCCCGCCTTTAGAAATCCGGCCCTGGGCTGCTCCCAGTTTGAGGGAAGCAGAGAACTGGCCATGCTTATTTTCCTGCCTCCCTGGTTGTGGCTCTACTCAGGAGCTCTCTCACCTGCTTAATGAGCACACACAAGCACATGTGCAAGTGTACACACACATATTATTCCATATGAAAAATGAAAATTTTCAAAGGAAACAACATTCATTTTAAAATTCATTTGCTGTCCTTGAATTGAGCTTTCCTGCCCCCAAACCTTTAGACGTTTGTCTAAACAGCTGGCCCTTTAGAAGATTTCTTTACTGTTCACCTATTCAATTCCTACCCAGGTTATACTATCTAATTCATAGGCCATGTCTTTCAGAAAGTTTTCCCCAAAACATTTTCTCTTGGACTTCATACTGCACTTTTTAGATATGTATAGTGCATACCTGCAATGTCAGGTAATACTGTTTATCCTAAGTATCCATGTTGGTACTTTGACCTCCCACCAAAACTAGAATAGCTCCTTCAGGGCAGATCCAATCTTACCCAAACTTTCTTTCTCCCAACATGATGTCAAGTTAGAAATATTCAAGAGCTGTGAGCACAGAACTAGGAAAGAGATCAAGCTCCGAGAGTCATTTGCATCGAACTGATAAATGAAATCACCACCATCATCAAGGATAACTAGTATTTATATTATGTCTTAAGATTTGAAAGGCATTTTTACAAATAAATAATGACGTTACTATCCCACTTTACAGATAAGGAAACTGAGGTGAAGTAATCTATCTGAAGTTAAATTTGAACTCAGGACTTCCTGACTGCAGGCCCAGCATTTTTCCACTGGGCCCCCTGGCTGCCTCCAGATAGCTTCTAGCTTTTCTAAAAAAGAGTTTCCAGAGAGAAGAAGGCTAAAGGCAGAGCTTTGGCACACACCTCCAGTAAGCCTGGATAAGAAGGGGTCAGACATGTAGGAAGAGAACCAAGAAGAAAACTCAGACAGTGAAAAGAGTGTTTGAGAGGATGAGGCAGTTAACGCAGTCCCAAATGCAGAGAGATCAGTAAGGATGATGTATGAGAAATGGGCACTGGATTTTACCATTAAGAGAGCCCTGTTAATTTTGGAGAAAGCAGTTTCTGTTGAGTGATGGATGAGGTCGTGAATGAGAGGAGAGGAAGGAGAGAGAACTAGCACCACCAGCTTTTTCTAGGACATTGGCTAAGAAAGAAATCAGACAATACATAGCGCAAGGAATCAAGTACTCCCTAAGAGCTGTGAACAGCAGTCCCAAAGCACAGCCCTGAGATGTCACTCCCATTTAATAAGCTCTAGAGGTTCCTTAAGATCAACTACAAATTCTGGCTTATACATAAACCCTTTCACAAGCCAGCACTACCTGGCCGTCTCTGAACCTTCCCTCACCGGGCAGTCCGGCCAAACTGGACCTCTTGCTGATCCTCACACACAACATTCCATCCTTGTCACCTGAGAATCTTAAAATTCCTCATTTCTTTCAAAACAGCTCAAGGACTACTCCCTGAGGCCTCTTTTGACTGTGTCCTCTTCAAATCTAGCACTTTCCTGCTACCAAAAAAAAAAAAAAATTACCCTGAATTTACATAGTAGATATTTACATGGACATATGTTGTTTTCAGATCGAATGTAAACTCCTTGAAGGTGGGGCTGGATCATGTTTCCCTCTGTATCCTTAGCACAGTAAGGAGGACTTTTTACCTGACCAACTGACCACAATCCCTCTACAATTCACTAAGTAATCTTATAAAGGTGCCCTGGTTTAAGCCATCCCCCGCAGCCATTCTGGCCCAAAGTGTCTGGAGGACAGATGTGTGGCTCACTGTCTCCAGCCTGAGAGGACCGCTCAAGGTCTGAGCACTGCCAGCCCAATCTCCAAATCTTTGGATCAGAAGAGACAGCATCTATCTTAATTGGCTCTCAAAGATCCAAAGGCATCATTAGGAACATTGGTACTCAGTATAAGTGCTGCATAAATGAGAATGAGGATTCAAACGACGCTTGCCAAAGTTACTAACAAGGATGATGCTATTCTAGAATATAGTCAAGTCATCCGGTAGCAATAACTGCAATATGGTGACTCTCTAATGGCCATCAAACACAACCTTCCAACTCCTGCATTTTCCCTGGCTGTTCCAGGCCTTTCTCATCTCAGCAGCCTAGTCTCCCTTCGAAGGTGAGCTTATGACCCACCTTCAGAAAAAGCCTCATCCAGTCTTCCTTAATCTTAAAGCCTTCCTGAGGATAGCTGCTTGCAAGGGTGTTGTCTCAACCATCAGAAGAAGGACTACTAATGAACTTTCTTTGTATCCCTAATTCTAAGCCCACATTAGATACTTCATAAATGCATGTTGAGTTGTGTTGGTACTTTACTATACATATATCCCAGTGGTAAACTCCTTGAGGAAAGAAACTGTTTCTCTGTGTCCCCGTCCCCACGAAAATGCCTTGCACACAACAGATGAATAACAAATGTTTTGTGGTTGACCTTAGTCATGGAGTCATGTGAACCCGAGCCCAATGGCCTGGGACATGACGGGCTTTTGCAGTTTTTCCAGGCCCTTCCCTCTCTGTCAGCTGTCACTGCCAACAGATTTGCTTCCAGCAGACTCTCTGGTACCTCACTTCAGACTGTTGTTCAGTGTAACTCAGGCTAAGGAGAGATAACAAAATGACCAAGCTGGGGAAAATCACTGCTGTTTATTTTATGTACAATACTAAACCAAGTGCCTATAACCTTCATTCCAAAACAAACATACTCAAGTTTGTTTCCACCTAAGATGGCCGAGTACCAATAGCTTGAGCGATCAGCGTAACATAAGCTAGAACACCAAGACAGAAGCATGCAGGGTCAGCACAACAGCTACCATTTTAAAAGGCATGTGATGAGCCAACACTTCTCAGAGATATCAAACTTCTTTATGAAGTCCTTGGTTTGACGTGGGTAGCAGGAAGTCACATTTCAAAGATGGAACAGTGCAATTATTAACCACCAGAAAACAGCCTCATCTACAAAATCAAAGATAGTACAGTCTTCCTCTGCACCTCATCAGAACCCAGCACCTTCAGCCCTACCAAGTTTGTGCAAACTGTACTTTGTTGAATGATTACTGAGGAAGGGAAAGGAGATCCATCTGTATTTTTCTCACACCCCCTGTTCCCACAGTAGCTATGACAAAATACCTCTTCTCACAAACCTCTTCCGTTCTCCTCATGGAGAGGCCCCCAAGTCTCCTCCTATATTGAAAAAAGAGCTCGTATTCTCCTTGAGCAGCTTCAGTTCTCTCTCCTCACCTCAGGTCTCAGGAAAGGGGAGGCCCTTCTTGCCAAGGCAAACTGTAGAGGGTCACTGTCAGCAGGGAAACTCTGGGTAAAGTATAAGACCCTTCAGCTCAGAGGGAACCTGCTGACAATGTCTTGTTCAGCTCCCCACCTCCCCTTAGGGCTCTCCGCCTTCCTGAGAAATCAGGGGGTGGTGACAACCTGTGCTGAGATTGAAGCAGAGTGATAACAGGTGGAAGAGTGATATCAGGTGGCAAACTACATAGCAAGTTGTTTATGTGGGTCCTATCTGCTCAAAGTTGTTTTTGTTACATTACAAAAAGAGGAAAGCCCTTGAAATAAACAGACTCCATTTTCCCACCATCCTCGGGAGTCCTGTCTCATCACTTCTCCACTAGGGAGGAATATCTTAATCACCCCAGTGTGGGGAATCTAGAAAGCAACAGTATGTTCTGTCACCCTAGCTTGGAGACTCTAGAAAACAAGACACAACAGCAAACCCCTCTCACGAAGGACTTTAAATGTCTGCAGCTGGCTCTCATGCCCCGTCCAATCTTTTCCTGCCCAGCTTCCTTCCTTCATTCCATGTCCGTGTTTCCAAGGCCTTTCATGAGCTTGCTGCCCTTCCTGTGCCCACGAGCACAATGCTTAGAACAAGCAGACAGCCGTCAGAAAGAACTGCTTTCTAATCCCTCTTCCAAGACTTTCCTACAGTTGCTGTGTGACCCACGTTAAGTCACTTAACCCCTCTCTGTCTGCCTCAGCAATTTCTCATCTGTACAATGGAGCATCTAACAGCATAGGGTTACTATGAGGATCCCGAAATAATATATGAAAAGCATTTTGTCAACCTTAAAGCACTACAAGATGCCAGAAATTGTCTTCCACTATGGAACGCAGAACTGAAGAAAATACTTGAGTTCTGCTCTGGATGCCACATTTTAGCAACAACACTGCAATCTGGAAGAAGCTTTTAAAAGAGAAAAGCTACAGACGCAGTGATTAAGGAGAGTTAGTTATGGCATTTCCTGAAAGGCGAGACCAGACTTCATACAAAGTATTAGGAGGTATATAATATGATAAAGACAGAAATACTTCTTTAGAGAAGATATGAAACCGATATTTTAAAATGAGACAACAATTCATAAAATCATTTTAAAGAAGTCACCCTTCAAATGAAAACAATTTAAAACCAGATGCCATAATAAATTCAAGTTGTATAGGTAGCCAAAATGAGTCCAACATAAAAATTAATGTGTTTGAAATGTATTTAAATTGGAACTAACAAGTCTAATACAGTGGCACAATGAACTTCAACTTTTGAGACAATCTCCTTCCAAAAAAAGTCACTGCAATTTCATAATCTAGCCTCTCAAATTTCAGTTGAAGTCTTTCGTTATTCTCTTTCTTGTTTTTTTTTTTTTTTTCCCAGTGTACCTAGGACGATGCTTGGAACTTGATTGTAGAAAACATTCAAAATGTAAGCTCTCCTCCATGACATTTTCAAAACTCATTTCAGAGTGCTTCTCAGATTGGCAAGGGATCAGAGGAAGAGATAAAAGAAGTGCAGATCCTTTAAAATTTTTTCAAGAATTGGCACAGCAGGTGAGCAGAATGCCTCTGATTTACAATCTTATTGTTATGTAATGGATTTTTACTTTTTAAAACAAATTTTTGTTGAGTTTTTTTAGACCACAATTACTCCCCAATTCTGTTCCATAATTAACACTGTCTTGTACCAAATAAGCATGTAAATGAAATGAAAAATCATTATCTCATAATGTCTAGAAACATATGGCTCCTTCCAGATCTATAGCCCTTACCACCTCTTACCAAAAGGCTAGAGGTATGTATCATCATTATTAATTTTCTACAAGTCATTATAAGACACTGCATTTATAAGCGCATGGAAAGCATTTTTAGAAGTTTTAACACAAAAAATTCACCAACAGAAAAACTGCATTTAATGGTCAGAAGACAGTAATAACCATAAATACTCTGAAGTCCTGCAAAGTAGATATTCTATCTCTGAATGGAAAAACAAGGGCTATTTTCTCTCACAGCATTTTTTTGGATGAAATATGTTTGTTATTGAGGTACCGGCCTAAATAATTTGGGAAACTGCTACTTGTTGAAATGAGGAGAACCAGGAGATCATTATACACTTCAACAATGATATTGTATGAGGATGTATTCTGATGGAAGTGGATTTCATTGACAAAGAGACCTAACTCAGTTTCAATTGATAAATGATGGACAGAAGCAGCTACATCCAAAGAAAGAACACTGGGAAATGAATGCGAACTATTTGCATTTTTGTTTTTCTTCCCGGGTTATTTTTACCTTCTGAATCCAATTCTCCCTGTGTAACAAGAGAACTGTTCAGTTCTGCAAACACATATTGTATCTAGGATATACTGCAACATATCCAACATATATAGGACTGCTTACCATCTAGGGGAGGGGGAAGAGGGAGGAGGAGGAGAGGGAGGGGAAAAATCGGAACAGAAGAGAGTGCAAGGGATAATGTTGTAAAAAAAAATTACCCTGGCATGGATTCTGTCAATATAAAGTTATTATAAAATAAAATTAAAAAAAAATTGCTACTTGTTCCTTCAATCAAGGAGAAGCATTTTAGGAAACACAGTTTTTTCGGTCCTATTACTACCAGCACTTATCAAAGTGCTCTCAAGGTATAAGTAGGCAAGACAGAAATTACCAGGCACATTTTTACAGAGAGGTCAACAGGGGTTCAGAAAGAAGTGACTTATACCTCCCTCTTCCCCCAGTCATACAGTTTTGTTTTTGTTTTTTTGCTTTGTTTTGTTTTACTTGTTTTGTTTTGTTTTTTTGCTGAGGCAATTGGGGTTCAGTGACTTGCCCAGCATCACCCAGCCCAGAAGTGTTAAGTGTCTGAGGCCAGATTTCAACTCAGGTCTTTCTGACTTCAGGACTAGTACTCTATCCACTGTGCCACCTAGCTGCCCCTCCAGTTACAAGTAATTAAGGGGCAGGGCTGATTCTGAATCCAGCCTTCTGAATCAGCCAAATATCCTCAGTGTTACTCAGCGTAAAATAGGAGGAGACAGTCAAAGGATCTTTAGACTTTAGACACCATATAATCCAGTCCTCACACTTATTTTGAAGCAATTGGGCTTCTGACCTCATTATTCCACTGAAACTGCTCTCTCCAAAGTCACCATGATTTAAGTGTCAGATTGAATGGTCATTTCTTACTCCTCACCTTGGCCCTCCCACTTCCGGATCTCTCTAAACTATGACTCATCTTCTTCTGGATGGAGAGTTTCAGGACATAGCTGTTGAGGAGTTCTGGTCCTCCTACCAGTCTGAGTCATCCTCAGTCTCCAGGGCTAGTTCTTCACTCTGGATATGCCCATTAACCAAGGATGTTCTCCAAAGTTCTATCCCAGGCCCTCTTCTTCCTCTATATTATTTCATCATCACTAATGAGCTCCATTATCATCTCTAGGTAAAGGATTCCCAGATTGATATTGGGCACCCCAGTCTATGTCCTGACCCACAACGGTTTTCAGACAGCTCAAACTGGATGGTCCACACATACTACAAACTTATTATGTCCAAAACAGAATTCATTAAATTCCCCTCTCCAGCTCCCCTCCCCACCCCCCCAAAATCTTTTCCTCTTTCTAAGTTCTCTATTATCATCAAGGGCACCATTATCTTCCCTGGATGACTTACCAGGCTCATAACTTCAGTATCATCTTCATTCTCCACATGTCCATTCCACTGCCAAATGTTGCTCCTACCTTTACAACATTTCTCCTCTAAGCCTTCTTAGAGTTTGGTAAAATCTACAGATGCTTTATCAGATCTAATATTTTTAAATGAAAGGGGGGAGGGATGTAAAGGAAACCTAATTATATTGAAAATTAATTATCAAAGAAAAATTTTTACATCCACGGGCATTAAGAACCTCAGCTCTACCTCACTTACCTGATCAACATCAAGGAATTTAATCACCATCTCTAAGCAGATGATCCCTGTTAAGGGATAGGTCAATTCCCCAAGAGCCTCCACAGCTGTGGATAGTAACACCTAAAGTAGTTTCGGGGGCAGCCTTTGCTGACACAGGTGTTGCGGACTAGGAATGAGATAAAGTGGAGGCAGAGGGAAGACAAAGCAATGGCCTCTTAGAGAACACTCTCCCAAAGTCCAAAGTCCTTTGTCAAATGCCTTTTGGATATAATGAATTGGACTGTCCCTCCTCTTCCAAAATTCCCCATTTGTTGAGGGCACTACCATCCTTCCAATAGTATCATCAACTTTTCACTCTCAGCTACCACCCAAATCCAACACTTGCCCAACCTCGTTATTTCTATCTGCATAGCTTTCATGTATGCCCCCTTCTCTCAAACACTCAGCTCAACTACGGCCTTGTTTAGCTCATCATCACTGTTTGCCACCACAATAGCCTACTAACTGATCTCCTTCCCTCAAGTATCTCTCCTTTTCAATCCATTCCCATAATGAGTTTCCTAAAGCTCAGATCTCACTAGATCACTTTTCTTTTCACTAAACTCAAATGGTTATTGCCTCCAAAACCAACTCTCTGTCCTTTAAAGCTTTCCACAAATAGGTCAGTTCTAACTTTCCAACCTTCTTATGTATTTCCCTCCCTCCCTACAGAAATCACTCACTACTATGGCCATTTGGCAGCTTCTCAAACAGGACATGCTCTCCCCCAACTGTATGCTTTGTATTGGCCACCCATTTCTAGAATGCTTTGTCTATTCATCTAGGCCACTTCCTTCAAGACTGCACCCCAAGCCCACCTTCTGCACACCTTCCCCTCTGAGATAATCTTTCCCAACTCTAGCTCTTTACAAGTTGTCTCCCCCATTAGAATTCAAGCTCCTTACTAAGCCCAAAAGGCTATCAAACTGCAGATCCTTTGATGCAGCAGTCTCTACTCGGTCTGTATACCAAAGAGATCATAAAAGAGGGGAAAAGGACCTACATATACAAAAAAGTTTGTAGCTGTCCTTTTTGTGGTGGCAAGGAATTGGAACCTGAGTGGATGCCCATCAGCTAGAAAACGGCTGAATAATGATATATGAATATGATGGAATCTTGTTGTTCTATAAGAAAAGATGAGCAGGCTGACTTCAGAAAAGCCTGGAAAGACTCATAAGAACTAAGTGAAGTAAGCAGAACCAGGAAAATCTTGTACACAGATTATCAACTGTGATGGACTTGGATCTTTTCAACAATGAGGTGATTTAAGGCAATACCAAAAGACTTGTGATGGAGAGAACCATCTGCATCCAGACATAGTATTTTCACCTTTTTTTGTTGTTGTAGTTGTTTGCTTGTTTTTTACTTTCTTGTTCTTTCTCCCTTTTGATCTGATTTTTCTTCTGTAAGCATGATAAATGTGGAAATATGTTTAGAAGAATTATACATGTTTAATTTATATTGGATTGCTTGCTGTCTCAGGGAAGGGAGAAGAGAGGGAGAAAATTTGGAACACAAGTTTTTGCAAAGATGAATATTGAAAACTAGCTTTGCATGTATTTGGAAAAATAAAATACCTCCAAAATTTTTTTGAAAGTACAACAACAAAAAAAGAATTTGAGCTCCTTGAGGGTTGTGGCTGTTTCTATTTTTTTTCCTCCTCAGCTTAGTGCAGTGCCTGAAATAAACTCCTAAAGTCCAAATGACTGAAATAATTATTGCTATCATTATTTATTATTGCTAACATTTCGGGTCTTTTAAAATTGGAAAATCACTTTACTTTTACTATCTCATTAAGTCCTGTTAGGTAGGACATGACAGATAATAGGGAATAGAAGGATAAGGAAAAGGAACTAAATGTGAAGGTAAAGAACAGGTAAAGAACAAACTCCTAGCAATGTAGGCACGTTCTCTGCAACTTAAAAAAGCTAAGAGCAGAAGTAACGAACATTCAGTCAAGCAAGACTTTTGTGTGTAAACCGGACCAAATCAAAATGTAACTGGGGGGGGAGTTAGGTAGCATAGTAAATAAAGCACCAGCCCTGAAGTCAGGAGGACCTGAGTGCAAATCTGGCCTCAAACACTTAACACTTCCAAGCTGTGTGATCCTGGGAAAGTCACTTAACCCCAATTGCCTCAGCAAAAACAAAAACAATCAATCAAATGTAATTGGGAAATATTTAACAAAATAAAAATAAAGCCTAGAGAATATTAATGTGGTTTCTAAGTCCATATGTGGCATGCAAGAATACTCCTGAATGACTTCATGAGTCCATTTCTGTTGGAGTTGAACCCCACCTTGCCCCAGAAGCTGTCTCACTATGCCTTACCCTAATCTACCCCGTCATATTATAAGTTACTCTTATCCCCATTTTAAAAAGAACAAAACTAAAGCTTGGCAAAGATAGGGCTTGCCCTAGTGCAGAGCTAAGAAATGTCAATGGGACATTCAGTTCCAAATCTAGAATTCTCTTCACTACATCCAACTACCCCATCCCTAGAATATTCCATCAGACCTGGAACCAAGGAAATACAGAAACCAAAAGGGATCAATCTGACCTGAGGGAGCCAGAGTGAAAAACCAAAAGCTAGAAGGTGGTCAAGATCTCTTCTCAATGAAGTTCCAGATGATCCTCAATTCAGAAGACAAAAGACAAAATAATATCTATGAATAGAACATGACAAAATGGGCAATGTTCACCTATGCCTTGTCTGAAAATGTTAATAATAGATAATTCATAACATAATAATCATCCTGAAAATGTAGCATGCATTTCTTTGTGAAACACTCTATGGATCAGTCCTCTCTGCTTAGATGGGGCCTAAGTCTACATGGCAGCTCTGGCCTCTCTAGAGAACTCCAATTCCCCATTACCAGCTTCCTGTTAGACATCTCCTGGACTTCCTGTGGACATCTCAAACTCATCTATCCAAAGCAGAACTTCTCATTCCCCCTCCCCTCACCCTCTTACTAGCTTCTCTATCAACACGATCCTTCTAGACACCCAGATCTTGCCATCTCAGTGTCATCCCTGATTCTTCACTTCACACTTAGTTGCCAATTGCTCTTCATTTTCCTTTGTTCTCCCTCTAGCTCTTACCTTCATCCCCATCCCCATTCTCTCAATTTACACAGTTGCCACCTTAGTTCAGGTCTTCATATTGCCCTCCACTCCAGTTTCTCCACTCCATCCTACTCCACACAGCTGCCAGGGATAATTCTAAGATTTTAAATTTTACCATGTCACTACTCTCCTCAATTCCATTTCTTCTGTGAGCCTAAAAATTTATTTCCACAAGCTCCTTCTCAGTACAAAATTCCCAATATAATCAGATCCTTTGCTTCACATAATTGCAGTACTGCAAAGGCCCTCATAGGCCAGCTAATCCAACTCAACAGCTACCCAACCACATCCTTGAAAAAGCTCACGTTTTTTAGATCAATAACTTGTGCCACAGTGAAAAGACCCCTGGACCTAGTCAGAGAACCTGATTTCAAATACTGACATTGACATGGACTGCCTATGGGTTCCATCTTCTTCACTAGTCTTATATATACTGAGACTGGTATTTCTCTCACAGGCCACAAAGGATATCCAGGATTAATCAAGGTACTCTGTGGAGAAAGAACTCTTACAATGCCGGGTGCTTTTAATGATGAAATATCAGCAATACTGACAGCAGGATGACTGTTAAGGAAAGTAGATACTGTGAGGTTAATGGTGATGGTTCTAAACTTTTCCAAAGAGAAGACTGCTCCTGGCAGCCAAAGGTGATCTCCTACAGCAGATTTACTGGAGGACATGAACAAGAATCAGAGAGAATAAGAAAGTGTGACTATAAAAGAATAGTCCCCATTTCATCACAAACCCAACATACAAATTAAATTGTATTACAATCAAAAGACTTAAGAGTTTCTTTATCTACTTTAGTAATAAAGGTAGTACAGAACAATGCTTCATGTAGAATAAAGGAAAGCTTTCAACACAATATTGTGCACGTACACTGTATTTGGCATCAACACAAGTATCAAAGTTCTTTAGCATTTCTTCTTTACAGATACTGCTTATTTTGGACTTTCGATGGATATTAAATATGAACATTCCTTTCAGCTCTAAATCAACACAATTATCCAATGAAATTAATCTGAAAATCTCACCTATGCAGAATCAATCAATAAACATTTATTAAGCACCTAGTTAACAATTACAAGGAAAGAACACTAGCAATCAGCAAGATTAGAAAAAGCTTCCTGGAAGAAGCGGTAACTGAACTGTGAAGAAATATACAATAATGAAAGCGAAAAAAAAATTGTCTCCTAAAGGCCAAAATAGTATCACAATGCTTTACTTAAAAGAATCAGAGTCTGTCAGAATCCTTTCAGAGATGTGACTAGACTCCCAGATCCTAAGGCAGTCCCCCATTACAAAGTAAAATCAAATTAATAATATTTTTAGACAAAGTATCAAGTGTTCTATATTGTTCAGCTCTTGATAATGTAAGACAGCTGTCAGAAGTGATACAATGGGATACACTGAGAGATGTCTAGAAAGCATTCTCTTTTCTACTGCAGGGATGGTCATGTCTAAGCAATAACTCACCATCACCCTACCTTTTTACTTAATTACTTTGCTATTCTGTAATAATTAATAGCTTTGCTATTAAAGGAAAAAAGGAATAAAGGCCACTCTACTTTTATAGCTTCAAAATTTGTTCCACAAGCTACCAGCCACAAGTGCAGAGATGGGGAGAAACTGCTGACAGTGTGGTCGGACGGATCTATTTCCTCCATTCATTTTTTAAGATCTAGTTGTTCATCACCCATATTTGGCAGATGAAACAAAAATAATTTTCTCTTCCATATCCAGTTGCAAATTTCAATTAAATATCAAAAGCTTCATTTTCATAGGCTCCTATATTAAATACCTTAGGCAAAACACTATCAAACAACTAGTTTATGTACCCTGACATGGATGTTAAGATAATGTATTTATTTCTCTATCAAATATTTACACATTACAAAGGGAAACAAACAATCCAAGAAAAGTTATCTTGTCTATAAGTGGTCATAACCAAAATGCCATTTAATATTTTTAGAGTGACTTTTGTGACTTAACAAAATACTTGCCCAGACATTCACTTGATCCTTATTGGGGGAAAAAAAAAAAATCTTCCATACACATGTTTAACCTATATTGGATTACTTGCTGTCTAAGGGAGAGGGGAGGGGGTGAGGAAGAAAAATCTAGAACACAAAAGTTTTGCAAGGGTGAATGTTATATTTTGTTAAAATAATGTATTTTGAAAAATAAAAGAATATTATTTTTTTAAAAAGAAAAAAATTCCAGGTAAGCAAAGTAAAATTAGTCCATATTTTACAAATGGGGAAAGTGAAGTAGCCTAATGGTTTCTATATAAACTCCATTCTAGCTTTTCTAATTCTTGTGAATGAAGAAAGAACAATATTAAATGAATAAACAAGGTCTGAATTACACAGCTAAATTTGATTTAACTCTTCATTACAAACCTATCATCTATACATTTATTTAAGACTCCCTAGAAAATACAGATTTTTCAGGTTCTACCACTTTTGGGGGCAATACGTTTTAAAACTTAGGTAACAATGTTGTATTTCTTTTCATTTCTCCTATAATTTCTTTTAAGTTACCTAGTTCTGGTCCATTAATGACCTCTCTCCCCCTCCCTCCCTCTCTTTCTGAAGAAAGACAATTAGGAAGATAACAGGGGCAGCACACTGAGGACATGAGACTCAACCATGCAGAAGCACACAGACGGAAGAAGCTGGAGGAAGATGAGGAAGAGCTGTAAAGTGGGTCTGATTGGTTTCTATAAAGTCTAGTGATGTATAGAGTATGGAAAAATAGGTTACAGCAAGGTCATGGAGGGCTTTAGCCAAAAAGAGAGGAGTTTGCATTTGATCCTGAAAGTAAAGGGAAGCAACTAGAGTTTATTGACTACTCACTAGAGTAAAAGAGTCAGATTTGTGAGTTGAAAGCATTATTCTGGAATCCATGTGAAGAATTAACTGAAGAGTGAAGAGATTAGAAACAGAAGGAACACTGGTGCAGTCCAGGTAGAGGTTAAAAAGGGCCTAAATTAAGAGTGATGACTGAGCACGAATAGAGAAGATGAGTAATGTAAGAGAATAGAGGAGAATTGTAGGAGTAGAAGAAAATATGGTAGAGACAGTAACCATGATAAAATGTAGCAGCTGCTTGGCAATCCTAAAATGAGAAGTCCAGTGGTATTTGCCCAGATGTCATGGGATAGAACAGGCTGTCAATGCAAGAAGTGTGGGTGTTAAAACAGGAACACATTATTTAAGATGCAACCAGGCCAGGGTTCTGAGCTCCCTGTGACTTAATGATATCTAGTCACAGAAGCCCACTCCCAAAGATCTGTTTTTCCTTAGAACAGAAGATCTTAGTAAATCAATATCTGAATTTGGCCTTTTGCAACTAATTCTGTTCTCTAAGGTCAAGCAGAACACGGCTGATCCTTCTTAATCACACCAGGCCTTCAAAGACTTGGACAAGCATTCTCTTCTCTAGCATAAAATGTCAGTTTCTTGAAATAACCTCTTTGTCAGCTGACTGCCTTCCTCTGGTTAATCTCTTGCTTATCAATACCTCACTAAAATGTGGCCCCCAAACTGACCACAATAAAATACAGAATTCTGATTGAGGCTGAGTTCACTAAAACTCTTATCTTTTCCCAATTTTTTTACTTGTGATGTTGTTGGAATTTTTAACTGCACATGTATCCTTATTAAAATTCATGTTACTAGATTCAACTCAGTATTTATCCTGACAAGCGCTTCTTGAATTCCAACTCTGTCATTAAATGGGTGAGCCGCCAATTACTTCTCATTCCCAGCTTCATAACAAACACAATTTGATAATTATATCATTCTTATCTTTATATAAGTCATTGATAAAAACATTAAAAGCACAGACATGGACAGACCCTAGGGCACACCACTGAAAACCTCTTTCTGAGCTGACTTCAAATAATTAATTACTACTTTTTTTCATCCAATCAATAAAGAGGTATCTTTTTGTACTGCTGTCTAGCACACCTCTCCCCATCTTTTCCACAACAATATATGAGGATTTGTCAAAAATTTGGTTAAAACCCATGTACATCAAATCTAAAGTATTTTCTTTTTTAAAAATCAATCTTAAGTAATCCTATTTAAAAAGGAAATGGAAGGAGTGCATTATGTACGACCTGTTCTTGATTATGTCACACAGAAACTTTCTGATCAACTTTCCTAGACAGTTCCTAACCAGTCTCATAATATATTCTACATTCAGGACTGTAGGTCCATCTCCTTGTCCAAATCTAGAAAAGACTGTTTTTTATTTGAGGTATTCACCTTCTGACAAACAAAATTATAATTAAGAAAAGTCAAGAAATTATTGTTGCTTTGTTTTTGGCAGAGTTCGAGCACAGCTCCTGATAAGAGATGTCTCCCACTACTACAATGTCCCTCAGTTTTATGATCTGTATTCCAAACTCATCCTTTCTGTCCTATTGGTCTTCAGTAATTTTCTCTCTCTCTCTCTCTTTTTTTTTTTTGCTGAGGCAATTGGGGTTAAGTGTGCCCAGGGGGACACAGCCAGGAAGTGTTAAGTGTCTGAGGTCAGATTTGAACTCAGGTCCTCCTAAACTTCAGGGCTGGTGCTCTATCCATTACACCACCTATCTATCCCTTCTTCAGCAATTTCTAATGAAAATACTTCTGATATTATTTTCCGCTAATCTTTGCCTAATTATTTCTGCCTTTTGGGTCCCTCAAATCTCACTCCCAATTATATATACCTTTTTAACTTTACCTGTTTTTTTGAGTAAAATATATCTCCTTTAATATTCCAATCCAGGAACTCATCACTGCCATGGTAACTACAAGGCCAATTTTTTCACCTCACTTAAAACTTATTCATGGTTTGTTACTCATATTTGTGCACATGTGAATAAACCATGGATTTTATGCAGTTATTTTCTTGGATTTTGCTTCCTGTGAATTTCTGGGTGTTTTGAATATACTTTTGCCTATATTACACATACTTTCTATGTTATGTGTCTTGGTGGAAATATACAAGATACTTTTATCCCTTCCTTCCTTAATCTTTGCTAAGAGTATTTTATCCCTGGCCAGGAGACTGAAATTCCATGTTTTTAAGGCTATGAAGAGAAATCCAAATTCTATTTTCTGTTGTCATATGTTTAAGCAACTATTCATCTTTTATTCCTTCCCTTAGCTTTGAATCCTTTGTTTTCAACAGGCAGCAGTCATGAAAAAAAACCACCACTCTGCCCCTCGGGCCTAGAATCTCTTTCCCAAATCTCAGTAATCTTATTAATGTTTTCTATTTTCCTTCTGGCAATTGCAGTTATGGTTCTGAAGGATTCCTGCACAAGCCCAAGAAAGGAAGCAGCCCATCTACAGTGCCAGTCTGATGAGTGACTGCCCCAGCAGATCACTAAACATCACTGCTCTTTGTAATTCTCATCTCTCACTTGGAAGCACCTTCTTCCTCTTCAGTGTGGACAGCTTCATCCACTGAAGAAAAGCATACAATTTTTTTTTAGGCAAGTAGGCATGAAGCTCACTCTCTCCTTTTCCCTTTTTCTTCTACACCATTCTCCCAGTGAATCGGGAGTTCCTGTGCCTCTACAGGGCCGTTCCCCACTGATATTACCACCCCAGCTAAAATGAAGTCTTCTTAAAAAAAGAACATTTCCTCTTTTTTTCCTTGACAATTCAAAGAGCACAGAGGCCTTTAGCAAGTTAGCTTGATTTTTTTTTTTAAAGGAAGAACAATGTTGAATTGATCAACTATCAAATTACCCATTCTTAATGTCTCAATTCAAGTCCTTTGTCTTTGGTAAAGCCTTCCCAGATCTCTCCAATTTACAGTACTCTTTTTCCACCATGAAATCAGAGCACTTATTGCCTCCTGATACCAACTGTTGGAAAATTAAACAGAGAAGTAGGTGAATGACCAAAAAGGAAAAAGAATGAAAAAGGAAAGATGGAAAAAAAAGAACACCAATGAAACATTTTTTTAAAAATACACTAGAGAACTGGGCCTGCATCCCAAAGAAATCATAAAGGAGGAAAAAGGACCCACACAAAAATGTTTGTGGCAGCTCTTTTTAATGACAAGGAACTGGAAACTGAATGGATGCCCATCAGTTGGAGAATGGCTGAATAAGTTATGGTATATGAATGTTATGGAATATTATTGTTCTATAAGAAACAATAAGCAGGATGATTTCAGAAAGGCCTGGAGAAATTTACACGAACTGATGTTATGTGAAGTAAACAGAATCAGGAGATCATTGTACATGGCAACAGCAAGACTACCAAATGATCAATTCTGATGGATACGGCTCTTTTCAACAATAAATTGATTTAGGCCAGTTTCAATGGTCTTGTGATGGAGAGAACCATATACACCTAGAGAGAGGACTATGGGTATTGAGTATGGATCACACTTAGTATTTTCATTCTTTTTGTTGTTTGCTTGCATTTTTTCTTATTTTTTTTTCCTTTTTGATCTGATTTTTCTTTTGCAGCATGATAATTGTGGAAATACATATAGAAGAATTGCACATGTTTATTAACATGTATTGAATTACTTGCTGTTTAGAAGAGGAGGTGGGAGGAAGAGAGGGAAAAAAATGTGAAACACAAGGTTTTACAAGGGTGAATGTTGAATATTATCTATGCATATGTTTTGAAAATAAAAAGCTTTAATTAAAAAAAAAATACACCAAAGAGCAGAAAGTTCAGAAAATAAGATGGACAGAGTTTTTTTAATCATTACTTAAATTTTAATATACAATTTTTTAAAAAATGAATTATTTAAAGTTAATCATCTTCTAGCTCCCAACATTTCTAAGAGTGCAGCTTTAATTAGTTCTTATATTTTAACCAAATGATTCACAAGTTTATCTTCAACGAAGTTAAGAGATATATATTTTAATATTTTTTATAATCCACCTCTACAATACCATATGATACATACTGTTTTTAATGTTCATTTCCTCATTCCTTTGCCATTTCCTGACTCTATAAACTAAATTTTTACAGACTAGTCTATGTAAACGTTTTCCCTTCCCATAAAACAAGGGAACAAACTTTGTTGCTTCTGGCCATTCTAATCATTTGAAAAACTTTGCTGCCATATGTCCTTTGAAATTATGAAGTTTTTTCAAGAACAGGACTTCACTGAAAACAAAGGACTTGAGTTGAGACATTAAGAATGGGTTATTTTTATAGTTGATCAACTCAAGGATGTTCTTCCTCCTAAAAGAAAAATCAAAAAGTACTATGCCCAAAGGACTATCAAACTTTGATCCTGTAATGGGCTGAAGCTGAGCAGATGCACTGAGGCATCTAGATCTATATCCCAAAAAGACCATAAAAGAGGGAAAAGGACCCACATGTACAAAAATGTTTATAGCACCCCTTTTTGTAGTGGCAAGAAACTGGACATTGAGTGGATGCCCATTAGTTGGAAAATGGCTGAATAAGTTATGTAATGAATAATGGAATATTATTACTCTGTAAGAAACAATCAGTAGGATAATTTCAGAAAGGCCTGGAAAGACTTACATGAACTGATGCTAAGTGGAAGTGAGCAGAACCAAGAGAGCAATGTACACAAACAACAAGATTATGTGATGATCAACTGGGACAGATTTGAATCTTTTCAACAATGAAGTGATTTAGGACAATTCCAAAAGACTTGTGGTGGAGAGAGCCATCTGCATCCAGAGAGAAGACTATGGGGATTAAATGTGGATCACAATAGACTATTTTCATCTTTTTTGTTGTTGTTTGCTTGCTTGTTTTTCTTTCCCCCTTTCATTTTTTTTTTGATCCATTTTTCTTGTGCAACATGATAAAGGTGAAAATATACTTAGGGCAATTGCACATATTTAACCTATATTGGATTATTTGTTGACTGGGGGAGGAGGGAGATAAAGAGGAGAAAATTTTGGAACACAAGATTTTGCAAGGGTGAGTGCTGAAAACTATCTTTGCATGTATTTTGAGAAAAAAAAAGCTATTATTATTTTTAAAAAGAAAAGAAAAATCAAAGTAACTTGTAGAAGTCATCTGAAAAATGCCTCTTAAAGTCTATACATACCAAGGGGGGGGGGGGGGTGTCACGCAAGAGGGAGGGGGAGAAAAGGCTGACAACGAAAAGAGGTGTCAGAAAGAGGAGCTATCAGAGAACTAGAACTAGTGATAGGAAAAGAGTTGTTTCAGACAGTATGTAGCTGGATACTGTCATATATCCTTTCAGTGGGCTAAAGCATTTCTTTCCAATTATGGTAGTACAGTTTAGACTGGATCTTTTGGCCTGGTTGTTTTTTTGGGCATTAAGCCAAAGATGAAAATAGAAAGACCTGAACCTTGGACCAATATAATTTGTGTGCCTGCTTCTAATATCACAGAAATAAGTTGCCATGCTATTAACTTCGTGGGAAATCTATTTTCTCTAAAATAGAATTTTAAACACCTAGGAGAAAGATGTAAGAATCTCCCAATAATAAAAAATGACATGTATACAGAACTTCTTTAAGGGATTTTAAGTCTTACAACATTATCTTAATTTAGTGTATTCCCATGATAGCCACAGTTTTTTTTAAAATTCTCTGTGGTCTCGTCAGGTTTATTTAATCTTACTTTTTAAAAAATGTCTGCACTGGAAACTGAGTGGATACCTATCAGTTGGGAAATGGCTGAATAAGTTATGGTATATGAATGGAAGGGAATATTATTGCTCTATAAGAAATAATCAGCAGGACGATTTCAGAAAGGCCTGAAGAGATGATGATGTTAACTGATGAACTGATACTAAGTGAAGTGAATAGAACCAAGGGAACATTGTACACAGCAACAAGAAGATTATGCAATGACCAACTTGCTGTGGCTCTTTTCAACAATGAAATAATTCAGGCCAATTCCAATAGATTTGTGATGGAGAGCCATCTACATCCAGAGAGAAGGCCATGAGGACTGAATTTTGGAATGCAACATACTATTTTCACCTTTTTTGTTACTGTTGTTTACTTGCTTTTTTTTTTTTTTATCTGATTTTTCTTGTGTAGCATGGTAAATGAGGAAATAGATTTAGAAGAATTGAACATCTTTAACTATATTGATTACTTGCTCTCTAGGAGAGGAGGTGAGGGAAGGGAGGAGAAAAATTTGGAATACAAGGTTTTGCAAAGATGAATGTTGAAAATTATCTTTGCATGTATTTTGAAAATAAAGTTATTGTTAAAATATATATACATTTACATTTCAATATTTCTATAAGCATTTCAGTCATAATTCATAGTACATTCTTCTCTAGCAAATTATATTTTTGTGACAGTAGAATTGACTATTTACTTTTTATTTTCCAAAGAGTAGGTTAAGCCATTTACTTGACTCTCTATAGATCGTATATAATATGGTACAGAATCCTGTGAAAAGATAAACTGGTAGTGAACTTCAAACAGAAAAATAAACCCAAGGTATATTCCATGAATGATTAAAAATTTTAGATTTGGTTCAAAATGTGCACAATTACCAGTTAACATGTCTTAGATTATTAAAATGTATCCTTAACTTAATAAAGAAATTTGAAATTTTGATTTCTTGAAAACCATTCTTAAAATTTAGTGATAGAGCTCTGTAAAGCTCTAAGAGGGAATGATTCTGTGGCAGGACCAGAGGGCTTCTGACACACATGCCCTATATGACAAAAGTAAAGTTGTTTCACATCTCAATGCCTCAAGCAACTAAATTTGCAAAGTTAAAGAAAAGCTAGAAATCTCTATTAGCAGGAGGACTCTGCATACTGTTTCCCATCAGTAGTTGTCAACCCCCCAAAAAAACAGGGGCCACAAACTATACCTAAGGATTCCTACCTGTACTTGTCTACTTAGAAAAAAAAGATAATAACATGATGTCTGCTTGATGTTTTTAACTACTTGGCTAAATATTTCCCAATTACATTATAATCAGACTCTAGCACACTGATAGTGTTACACAGTTTGAGACTTCTGTCATACACCAATGAACTTAGGAATTAGGATTTGATTTTAAGCAATGACATTTAACAGGTATGTGGTGAAGTTGAGTAATTTCAGATCAACAATTGTACTGGACTCTCCAGGACCCTAATCATGGTTTTCTTGACAGATACAGGAGTGACTTGCCATTTTCTTCTCCAGCTAATCTGACAAATGAGTAAACTGAGGCAAACAGGGACACGTGACTTATTCCAGATCACACAGTTACTAAAAATACATTTCATCAGTTTTTAAATTGATATTTTTCAAGAGGTATTAGTTATGTAACGTTGGGCAATTCACAACGCGAGTTTCAATTTCTTCACTTATAAAACAGGGATTATATTTGAACAATCTTCCTCCCTGAATTGTAAGGAAAATATTTTTTAAAAATTTTAAAAGCTCTATATAAATGTGATTTTGTCATTAATTATTCTTCAGGGTATATGATAAAGAACATGAGAATAAACCCATAATTCCAATTACTTAAAATATTTTATACAAATCTATGATCAAGAGAGCATAAATTGGGGAATGGTTGAACAAGCAGTATTTATATGACTGTGATGGAATAATAATGTGCCTTAAGAAATGATGGGGATGGTTTCAGTAAAACCTGGAAAGATTTTAGGAATTGACAAAGTGAAGTGAGCAGAACCAAAAGATCATTGTATACAGTAATAACTATACTGTAAAAATGATCAAACATGAAAGACAGCTACTCTTGATGGAAACAATGATCCAAGACAAATTTGAAGGACTCCTGATGAAAAATGTTCTCACCTCCAAAGAAAGAACTGATAAATTAATTCTGAGTGCAAGCAGGCAAAGATTTACATTGCTTAAGGGGATAAGGAATAAGGACAGGAACCGGATCCCAAAATTAAAGATTAAAGATAACTACATTAAAGATATGTAAGGGATAAGGAAATAATTGTAAAGAGGATTAAGAATTTGCCTGAGGTCATACAAATAGAAAAGTACATAGCTCTGGGACAAGAACCCAGGTCATCTGACACTAAATCAAAAGCCCTTGCCACTAAATCTATCTAGGCAGCCCTAGAGCCATGATCTTCATCTGAAGATATTGGCAGATATTCCCAAGTCTGGCATTTCTCTCTAGATGAGTAGTGGTATTGGTATTTAGGCTAGGAAAAACAGTTTGGCTCAGCAGATACACCACCATATTGAAAGCTGGGAAACCTAGATTCAAGTCCATCAGAAATTTACTAACAACATTAATTATCTCAGAGCTTCCTTATCTGTTAAATGAGTAGCATGATATTTATGCAGTAAAGCTATCTCACAGGATGATGTGAAGAAAATTCTTTCCAAACCTTAAAACACCACATAAATGAGTTAATATTATCATATAAGATGATTACTAAGATTCCCTCTGGCTCTAGAATTTTAGAATTCTATAAAACTTAAAACAGATTGTGGAGGACTTTTGAAATTGAACTTCATTTTATAGGCAAAGTTTTTGAGAGGAGAGACAGAAGTTGTCTACTACAACAACCGGTGGCATGTAGAATAGATAAGCTAAGAAGGGAAAAGTCAAAAAAAAGAGGCCAGGTTAGAATGGTCTGCAAGAATAGAATGGAAATGGCAATGGGAATAGGAATGGAAAAGAGGGAATTTTGGAAAAAGAACTAAATGGATTTGGCCAACTTACTGGATGACTGGATGCTAAAATCTAACGTCACCAAGAAAGTAAAACTACAGCTGACAGGGTATTTTAGCTTATTTTTTTAAGCTCCACAAACTTGTCTGACACATATGATACAGCTACACAGTAAGCAAAGAGGCACAAAAAACTTAGCAAGAAAAGTCCATGTTTCATATAATCCTTGTCTTAGAGGTATTTAAAATACAAAAAGCTTAGAGTTATCACTTCTAGAGGTTATCACATTTTTGGGAGGTAACTTCTACCCAGAATCTAGAAAATGTTCCTTGACCCTAATCCTAACCCTAAATCCATTCTTCACCCGTGAGACTATTTGGGACAAAAAGACCTACCCAAATTGACTATTACAGAGATCACTCACAGAAAGCAGAATTATTTATTAGAATCTCAAGAAGCGGATCACCCCATCTGGTCTGCGAGCAAAATTTCACAGCAGGATAGGGCCAGAACCTTGAAAATGCTTACGCTTTTATACATTTCAGACAAAGAACCTCCAAAATCCCACTCTCTATATTTTGTGATTGGTCACATAAGTCTACTGTTCCCCTAGTTGGTCAGTGGAATGTAGTAGACAAGGTGATATACAGCTTCTTCAGCCACATAGTCTAGGCCTTATCTAAAATCACGTGACTCTGGAGAAGCCAAACTGAGGCCTATAAGGCTTGATCTACTTTAGAAATCTGTAAGTTCTTCACCTTTTCCCACACAGTTATAATATACTAATTTAATGGCATTAAGCAAAATACTTGTGTGCCAAACAATTAAAATCCTAAGTTATAGAATTTGGCTACAAAATAATGAGTTTGATAGTTTAAAGAATATGCCAGAACAAATGTTCTTATAAAGTTTCAGCTTTAATAAATTGTGAATAAACGTGAAGTTCCCTAAACTACTTTCATTTCAACTCAACAATCATTCATACATGCTTGGGAAGAGAACCATAAAGTATGACGCTAATGATTTCTGAAATTTAGATAAGATGAGGTCTCTGACTTCATGGAAATTACAATGCACACGAACACTTCTAACTCTAATAATATACAATATTACTTAAGTGCCTAAAAGAGAAAAGGTGCTTTGTAGCACCTATAGAAATTCAACAAAGTAGGGAAGACATTCATTCTAGATACATGTGTCATACTGCTCTTAAGAAGCAGTCTAGTAAGGCAGGCAATATGATAAAAACAATTATCCATAAGCTATATAATAAATAAATTGGGGCTTATTTATTAAGGAAGATCAAGAAAGGATTGTTGCAGAAGGTGGGAATTTTAGCTCAGACTTGAGGGAAGCCAAGAAAGCCAAAAAGAGGCGAGGAAGAAGAGAATTACAGACATAGGAACAGCCAAGGAAAAGTCCAGAACAGGGGGAGATGGAGTGCCCTGTATGGAGGAACAATGAGGAGGCAATGTAAAAAAATGCCCCATTAGGAACCCTCTGCCTTTTCTTCTCCATATTTTCTCATTCGCTGCCATGATTCAATGAATTACAAATGATTCCCAGATGTACACAGAGCCAGCTCCAGTCTCTCCTCCGAGCTCGAATCCAGTCACCCAATGACGAAAAGTCCTTTCTCCCTAGACGTTGCAATGGCCCCTGAGTTTCAATTCTGAGACTCACTCTCATTCATCCTCCACAGCCAATCAGATGCCAAATCTAGTTATTTTTTTTTCCTCCAGACCAATTCTTTCATTAATTCCATTCTTTCCATTCACACAACTGTAACCCTAGGTTAAGACACTCCATCACTTTAAGTAGACTATTGCAGCCATCTTCTATATGATCCTTTGAGTCTCTTCCCCATTCCAATCTACACTCCACACAACTGCCCAAAAAATTAATAGGTGTGACTACATATTTTACACACACACACACACACACAACCCCCATACGCCCATAATCAATAAACTCCAATGAATCCCTATTACAGCTAGACTCAAATGTAACTCCCCTAACATCTTCCCAGTCATAAGACTCCCCTGCAAACACTCTCAAAGCACAATGACCAACTTCTTGTCTCTCATATACAGCATTATAGCTGCTACTCTTGTCACAGTCTATTCTCTTAAGCTCTCTCTCCTCATGCTTCTTGGAGTATCTGGCTTTCTTGGAGATTCAGCTCAAAGGCTACCTTCACCCCAGGACTTTTTCTAAGTCCCACATCTACTGATGTCATCCTCACCCAGGTTCCCTTGTATCTGTTTTGTATAAACACATACATGTTACCTATCCTATTAAAATGTAAGCTTCTTGTCTTTTTATCTCCAACATTTAATCAGTATCTGGCAGGCACAGTAGGAGCTTTAATAAATGCTTGATTAATGAGAAGAAATAGAGGGAGGTTGCAATCTAAATGATTTCCCAACAGTGACTAGTTTTGAACCCTTCCAATATTCTTCAAAACCACCCAACTTGCCTGTCCCACTTCAAACAGAAGCTCCCCCTCCTCTCTGTCCCAAAATCTATGTCCTTTCCTTCTTTTTTGATCCCCAATCCTTGGAGTCCATGAAGCTCGAGTTTAATCCTCAGCTCTGATAATATTTCAATCTTTCTATTTAATCTTTCGAGGCCTTCCTCTCTGACTACAAATAAACAAAGGTCTTTGTCTCCTCTAGTTTTTAAAACTGACAAAAGAAAAAAATCTTCTCTGTCGGATGACACCTGCTGACCTTCCTTCCCACATGGAAAAGTGAGCAGACTTGTTCTATCTTGCCTCAAAAGAACAGAACGAGGGGAATTACAGAAATACCAGTGTAAGAAATAACTCTCTAACAATTACTGCTATCTAAAACTAAAAATAAGCCATACCTGCCTGAGAATGTGTTAGATGAGCTACTTCCCATGGACAGGAGTTTACTTTAAGGCCCTTTCCAAGTCACAATTATTCCAACTTTTAGTAAGATGATGCCTCTGCTTCATTATTCCTCCCATTACTTCAAGGAAATGGGTTTCTATTCTCAGTAATATTAAACCTATACTCTCAATAATCCCAAATGACTTCCTAATTAGCAAATCCAAAATCTCATTTGAAGCTGTAATCCAACTGGTTCATGTCACAGAGCAGATCCGGGAGGTTGTGTCCTCCTACAGGGCACATCCTAAATTAGGATGCAGAGCCTCCCGATTCCAAATCTAGCTCTCTCTCAACTTACAGCCTTTTCTCGGTGTTCATCATATTATATTTTCCCACAGCTTTGCCCTTTCTGATCACTTCATTCTTGAAACTCACTTTATGTGCCTGAATTAGAATGGATTTCCTCTTTCTATGCTACTCATCTTTATGATGTGCTGATTTCTTTCTGAACCAGGTACTCTCCGCCCCCTGCCCCTCTCTCCCAAGGGGCTCCTTGTACTTTCTCAGCTCCATAATCCACTATCAGGGCTTCAACGATCATGTTAACAGAGACAAAGAAAATCCAAATCTTTTCCCCAGACCCACACGTTAAAATAATGAACATCTAGTGATTATTTTGTACAATAAAGACAAATGCAAAGAAATGAAAACAAAATCAGTCAAGAAATATTTATTAAGTACTTATTGTGTGCCAGGCATTGTTCTAAGAATGTCTAGGAAGGCAGCATCTATTGGACATGGGAACCTGTGCTAGGAGGAGTCCCAACAGCAGCACAACTGCACCATTTCAGAATCTTAATCACTTCCTCAAATCAATAAACACTTCCCTCTCCCTGCTGAGGGCATTTCAGGATCCTCAGAGTTCCTTCTCTCCCTCAGACATTCTCCCTCAGAAAGAAATGTCTCTCTCACATCTACACTCTCCCTTCCACTGCTATCATCAATCCTGTTACTTTACATCCAAACCCATTTGCCATTCTCTTTCTGGTTTTCCTGCCCCCAAAATCATCCTCCACACTGAACAGTTTTCTTCTAACAGCAAAACTCTTTTCACCATATCACTCCATGTCCCTCCCTATAGACTTTCCCACTTGATGATCTCACCAGCTCCCATGGTTTCCATTATCTTTGTGCACCTGACTGATTCCAAATCTGGATAATCAACTCTGACCTCACCCCAGCTACAGTTTCCCATCACCAACTGCCTTTTGGGCAGACTGAACTGGATATCCCATAAACTTGGTATATCCAAAAGAGGGGGCAGCTAGATGGTGCAGTGGATAGAGCACCAGCTCTGAAGTCAGAAGGACCTGAGTTCAAGTTTGGTCTCAGGCACTTAACACGTCCTGCTTGTGTGACCCTGGGCAAGTCACTTAACCCCAATTGCCTCAGGGGGGAAAAATAAAAAAGTATATCCAAAAGAAAATTCAGTATCAACACCACTTCCTTCACTCTCCTGCCTTCCCCTCTTCCCAAGTCTCCTAAAACCATCTAAAGCATTACTCCTCTCGGCATCATCCCTCTCTTCTTTTTCACTGACCCTACATATTATCATTTCTACTTTCATAAAATCAGTAGGGTGAGTAACATAAAAATCTTTTTTTCTTTTTGGCTGAAGCAATTGAAGTTGACTTACCCAGGGTCACACAGCTAGGAAGTGTTAAGTGTCTGTCATATTTGAACTTAGGACCCAAGCCACTTCACCAACTAGCTGCCCCAAGATATCCATTTTTAAAATTCATTTTTTAAAAAATGACTTCTCTGAGGGTAAAAGAAAAAAAAATTGTTTTGGAGGGAGAGGAAGTCCTTCTCCTGTATGCCAAGAAAAAGTACTGGGCCTCGTATACTAATAAATGCTTGTTAATTATTCAAAGTTCAAAGCCCCTAGCTTAGAATGCAGGGTACTTCATGATATGGACCTACCTTTTCAACCAAATCTACATGCAGATTTAACTAAAACATGGATCACTTCCAACATACTCCACAATTTTAAGCCTTCATACACCTTTACTCATGAGCTTCCCTTACCTGGAAAACTTTTTCCCTTCTCTTCTTTTTCCCAACTTCTAGCTACAAATTATTCAAGGTCCAGATACAATGTTATTATGAAGCCTTCTCCTTCTCCTCACAATAGAAAAGATTTCTCCCCCCCATGCATTCCTATTGTACGTGTCTAATTCATTTTGCTTGTCACTACCTGCCTTGTATTACACCTGCTATATTCTACCATGTCTTATGGCACATGTGTGAGCAAGTCCTACTTAACAAAGTAGAATGTAAGCTTCCTGATTTATTAACTTTGTCATCTATGTATTCTTGTAACATCTAATACAGGAAAAAACTTTATAAATAGTAAGTGCTCATTTAGTAGTAGCAGAATGAATGGAAAACTCCATTGTTTTTCCATATTTTCCAAAACCTACTGGGGGAGTTATGAATTTAGAAGTTTACCAATATGAGGAAAAAAAATTAAAACTTCTAAATTAGGCAAAATATTCAAGACTCTAAGCAAGTTTTGTACTAGAGAGGGAACAATTATTAGTGAGTGGCTTTATATCATTTTTCCACGGCAAAACAAAATGAATTATTATCTATTAAGAATTTAATCCTAACAATGAAAATTACTAAATGAATTTTATTTTTAAAATGTATTTATTTAATATTTTTCTCCAGTTACATTTAAATCAGTTTTTTATTTGTTTGTAAAACTTCTGAATTCCAGGTTCTCTCCTTTATCCCCATCTGCAATTAAGAAACCACATGTGAAGTTATGTAAAACATTTCCATAAAAGTCATGCTGTGGGGGAGAAGAGGGGAACAGAGCTCCCACCCTAATGAGAAAAAAATGAGAGAGAAAGGAGCACACACAAGCTTCAATCTGTATTCAAACACAATGAGAGAGAGAGAGAAAGAGAGAGGGGCACACACAAGCAAGCCATGCTTCAATCTGTATTCAATCAGTTCCTTCTCTGAGGACGATTAGGATTTTTCATCATAAGTCCTTCAGAGTAGTCCTGGATTGTTGTACTGCTAAGAAAAGCAAAGTTACATTGGTCATCCCAAAACACTGCTATTACTTTGTATACAGTATATTTCACTTTGCTTGAGTTCATGGAGGACTTTCCAAGTTGCTGCCGCTGTTTTTTTTTTTTTTTTCCCTGAGAACATCCTGCTCAGCACTGCCCACAGAACAACAATATTCCATCACAAACACATACCACAATTTATTCAATCATTCCTCAATTGATGGACATCTCAATTTCCAATTTTTTGTCCTGAAAAGAGAGCTTCTATAAATATTTTTGTGCATAAATGTCATCCCTTTTTTTGGTTTTAATCTCTTTTGGCATTCATACTTAATAGTGATGTTGTGAAGTCAAAGAATATGCATGAATTTATAACCTTTTGGGCATAGATCTTTTGATTATTTATCAACTGAGGCATGGCTCTTATGTTTTTATAAATTTCTCAGTTTCCTTTAAGTTTAAGAAATGAGCAAACTAGAGAAACTTGGTTCAAAATTCTTTTTACAATTACTATTACTAAACTTTATTTTCCCCCATTTATTCTATTGTCCTTTCACCCTGTCCCTCCTTCACAAGTGTTTTGCCATTGAGCACTCTCTCCCCAATAGATCCTCTTTTATCATCCTCCTGCTCCCCCTTCCTGTATCCCATTCCCCTCCTATTTTCCTACAGGATAAGATAGATTTTTATACTGAGTGTGTATGTTATTTCTTCCTTGAGCCAGTTCTGATGAGAATAAAGTTCACTTACTTACTCTCTCCTTCCCCCTTTTCACTTCTACTGTAAAAGTTTTCTTGCCTCTTTTTTAAAGGCAGATAATTGAAACCACTGAATAAGTTTTGGCAAACAAGTTTTATACTTTGGATTGTAATTCTGTGATTATATTTTTTTCAAAGCAGATATGTCCACATTCTGTTTGTTCTGATCTGAAAATTCCTATTTTCCCTGGTCAGCTCCTTGATCTCCTAACTTGGACATTAAATGCTCTAGTGAAAGAACCCATTAACTATATATTGAAAGTCTCTTTCTTCTCCCTCCCTCACCCTCCACACACACAAGTGTTTATGTGTGTATATATACATGTGCACACAAAGCTATTTGTGATAATATTTAACATATGAGTATTTAGGGAGCAGTGCAATTTTTAAAATCTTTTTACCTTTGATTTAAAAAAAAAATTTTCCCCCCTGAAATTAAGCTTTTTCTCCTAAGTCCACAACTCTCCCAGTTTTGGAAGACAAGGAAAAATACATGTGCAGACATACATCTATGAATGCAGAAACACGTTAGTATGTGCATGTGTGCATATTTCAGCCCGCGAAGCAGCACAGGAGCCCACTAGATTTGGGAGTCAGGAAGCCCCAAGTTCAAATATTGCCTCAGTCACTAAGCAGTCTCTCTCAACCTATCTTCTCATCTAGACTAACAACAGTAACCAGGTTTTTTGGTGAGATTCAAATGAGACATGTCTCACTTTACAAATTTTAAAGGACTAGAAAAATGCTACTTCTCATTATTGTCATTATTACTAGTTCTGCCTTGACAATAGCAAGTTCCCATTTTTTAGATAAGCCATTGTTTGTTTTTTTCACATGATCTACTTTCTCCAGGTGGATCTTGATATTATCAAACTTCTCGGGAGTCTTTGTTTTATTGTTGTACTTGATTACTTCATCAAACAACACTTGATACATTTTGGAGAAAATTATTTTTTATAATATGCTTCTTCTAAAATATCAATAAATGATTCTAATGAACCCAAATGGAAAGGCTATTCCAGGTTAACATGTATTAATTTTTAAAAAACGACAAAATCTGATTTTTATTTTTATCTATGACATCAGTAAACTATTTGAAAATATAGACACAGCCCACCCATTCCTTTTGGTAGGGCAGATGGACACCAGAGAAACAGCAACTAAAGGTTCAATTTGTGCCATTGTTTCCCTTCTATCTCCCTAAAACCTTCACCCCTCATCTATTCAAGAGGGAATTAAAGGTAAAATTGTTTCAAAAAGGCAAATAACACTAGATGTTCATGAGCTTGAATGCAAATAGCTGCCTTTGCAACACATTTACCTTAATAATGTTTTTTCCTAGACATCACCCATTTCCTATCAACTCATGGAGAGAATAAAAACAAAACAAAAAACAAACCAAAAAAAAGTTCAAATATTAAGGAACTAACTAAAACACATATGATTTGGTAGCTGCCACAATAAAGGACAGGAGAACCTGGAATATAATATTTCAATATATAAAATAAAGACACAATTTAGAACAATTTATTATGTGAAACTAAGTATACTTTTGAAGGGCAGGAAGGAGGGGACTTTTTCAAAAGGAATTGCAAGCATTCCTGGGGAAGGAGGGGGGAACAAGAGCTAAATAAAATATCTTTGAAATGTAAACACAAGAATCAAGAGAAACTTAGAAAAGCAAATAAACTGGGGCAGCTGGAGGGGAATATAGGATAAGGAGATATTTATGTTCTGGAAAAAATAAATGTCTCTTAGTACCCCCAATGTCTTCAAGGATCAAGGAATTGAATGAGACAAAATGTATTCTTTTTTGATAATCTTAAATCATCAAAAAATGATTTAGATGATCAAAATATGATGTAATGAGTCATCTAGGCAGTTCTTTCTCCGAAACCCAAGAGCTAACACACTCTATTGTAATGGAGATTTTAGGGGTAAAGCAAAGGTACTAATTGTCAACATTACTATGTAACAGAGTGCTAAAGTACTAACATAACAGCAAAAGAAGAGGGAAAAAACAGCATAGGCAAAATAAGAATTTTTAATTTTTTTTTTTTTTTTTGCAAATGGCATGATGACACAGAGAACTCTAACTTCAACTCAGAACGTTATTTATTATACCTACATAATGTATAAACTCATTAGAGGTGCTACCAAGACATACATAAGAGTTATACAACAAGGAGGAATAGTACAACTATAAAATACTCTTTTATAGAAATGATAGACTCAGATAACTGAATCAATATTAATTATTTAAGGATAGGGTGGACCAACATAATAAAAACATGATACTACCTAAAATAATTTAGTTAGTGTTATAACAAACTACTAAAGGAATACTTTACATAACAGGAAAATAATAAAATGCATCTGGAAAAACAAAAGGTAAAGATTCACAAGAGAAGTAGTGGAAGAAAATTATTGAGAAGGAAATTGGTCTACAAGTTCCAGATCTCAAACTCCACCACTAAGTTCCTTTCTGGACTGCTCTCTAGGACTCTCCAGGCTTTCTCTAAATACCCTGGAAGTGTACTCTGCTATTTGGCTTCCCACTGGAATGGCCCTCCAATCCTGAAGTTCTACCTTCTGGTTAGTGAAATGTCACCAGCAACCTTCCTTTGAAGGAAGAAACCCAGGCCAACTATGTACATAGAGAAGGCCCTCATTTTTCTCATGCCCCACCTACTTCTCAACTTCCTTTTGTGCCTTTCTTCCTCCCTCAGAACATCAACTTTTTCCCCCCCCTTTGGCTAAGGCAGTTAGGGTTAAATGACTTACCCACTGTCACACAGTGAGAACCTATTAAGTGTCTGAAGCCAGATTTGAACCCAAGGTCCTCCTGACTTCAGGGCTGGTGCTCTATTCACTGCAGAACATCAACTCTTAAAGGGTTGAGAGACTGTACTTCTCTCGATAAGACACTGAGCATGCCATCTGGACCAGGCATCTGATAGCTGGTCTAAGCAGCATAATGGACAGAGTGCTAGGCCTCTATCAGGAGGGTCTGAGTTCAAATCTGACCTTAAACAATGCCTGCTATGACTCTGGGCAAAGAACTTAACTTCTGTTTGCCTCATTTTCCTCACCTGTAAAATGAGAATAATAATAGCATCTCTCTTCCAGTGTTATAAAGATAAGTAATATTTTCAAAGCATGTAACACAGTATATGGCATATAGTAAGTGCTATATAAATTTAGATATTATGTAATAAGTGCTTAATAAATACTTACAAAAACACAATCTTCAAAATCATTTGATACTGGCTTTTAAAAAAAGAGTCAATTGATTGATTAAGTTTGTTTTTGCAAATCAAAAGTATTTGATAACCCCAAAGACTATAACTACAGGGTAAGAGCTATCTGACTAAAACTGCTGGGAAAAATCCCTCTATTTTTGTCCGCCTGCATTTTTGATTTCCTTCACAGGCTAACTGTACGCTATTTCAAAGTCCGACTCTTTTTTTACAGCAAAGTAACTGTTTGGACATGTATACATATATTGTATTTAAATTATACTTTAATATATTTAACATGTATTGGTCAACCTGCCATTGGGGGGTGAGGGGGAAGGAGGGGAAAAATCGGAACAAAAGGTTTTGTAATTGTTGATGCTGAAAAACTACCCATGCACATGTCTTGTAAATAAAAAGCTATTAAAAAAAAAACAAAACTGCTGGGAAAACTGAAAAACAGCCTGGTAGAAATTCAGGTTAGATCACTATTTATACTACACTCCCCAGTAAGTTCCAAACAGCTATAAGATTTAGATATAAGTGCCATAAACAAATTAGAGAAACAAAGAAGCTACCTTTTCAACCTATATAAAAGGCAAGAGACATGAGAAGACAAAGGAGAGAGACAATCACATAAGACAAAACTTACCATTTTGATTACATAAAAATGAAAATGTTTTGCACAAACAAAATCATTCCTAAAGATTAAAAGAAATCTATTAACTGGAAAACTATTTTTATAGCAAATTTCTCTGATAAAGGTTTTATTTCCAGGATGTATAAGGAACTGATCCAAATATACAAAACAAAAGTCATTCCTTAATAGTTATCAGTCAAAGAACAGGAAGAGTTTTCAAAAGATATCAAAATTATCAACAGTCATTCAGTAAGAAATGCTCCAAATCACTAATAATTAGAGAAATGAAAATTAAAGCCAAGATGTGATTCTACCTGATACACATCAGATTGGCAGAGATGACACAAAAGGGAAAATGACAATTATTGGAGGAACTACAAGAAATTAGGTCCATTGGTACCTTCTTAGAAAACTATGACTTTGGAAAACAATTTGGAATTCTGCCCTAATAATACTACTACCAGGCCACCACCACAAAAAGAACAAAGACAAAAAAGACCCATTTGTACAAAACTATTTATAGCAGCTCTTTTTTGTTGTAGCAAAAAACTACAAAAAAAAGGAGGTGGCCTATCAAAGAATGACTAAATGTCATGGTTTACAAATATATGTTATTGCTCTGAAATTATGAAAAGGATGGGTTCAGAAACATCTGGGAAGCCTTGTGGAAGTCTATGAACTGATGCATAGTTTAGTGAGGAAAGCAGAAGTACAACTTACACAAAAACAACATTTTAAAGAAAAACAACTCCAAAAGATTTAAGAAGGCAATGACTATCTTGACTTCCAGAGAATTTATAATGAAACAAGCTATCCACCTAATGCTTTAGAAGGCTAATGAACTCAAGGTACAGAATGAGACATAGTCAATAAACATTTATTAAGCACTTGTACACCAAACAGTCTGCTAAGTATTGGGAAAACCAACATGAAAAAGATGGAGAAGTCTGAAAAAATGGACGTGGATGGCAATGAAGAGATAGCCATCCTGGATGCCCTGCTTTAATCGTAGGCCTGGGCAGGAGCTCTTTGATCAGCCCTCCAATCAATCATTCAGAGACAGAGCACATGGATGAAAGGTGAGAACTAAGGCAACTGGAATCTTGAAGAGTGATTATACTGATCTTACTTCTTTAAAGGATTGTGTCTTTCTTTCTGTATTTGGGAAAGGAGATTGGTGGAGGAAGAGTTAAGAAATAACTTTTAAAAACCCCACCTAATCAAAATCACTCTAAGGAGATTTAAAGATGAAAATTGGAAGGATGACAGCAAACAATGAAAAAAAAAAAGGAAAAGACTGGCAAAGATTTTTATAAGAAACTTTTTTTTAAAACCATCAGGGATAGCAGAACCATCACAATTAGACTCTAATATCACAGTCACAAATATAAGATGGAATTGGAAATGGCATTAAATACTTAAAACAAAGATGGGGAGAAGAAGGCAAAAAAACTTTAAGGAATCAATTCATAAAGCATCTAAAAATCAGAAAAGATGCGAAAGACATGAAATGATTCTTGGTCTTCATTCTGAAATAACCCAAGAGAATTTGAACAGCTACCAAACTCAATGTCTATCTTTCCATTTACATTAAATCTTTATGACAATCATGGTCACATACACACATCCACCCTTTTGCTAAAAAAAAAAAAAAAAAAAAAACCATTTTATATAATTAGTAGTCCTAAATGACCAAATTAACTGGAATGTAAAACATGTCTTTATTTGTGAAAGAGCAGAAAAAGTCATGACTTAAAGAAGGAATGAATTCAATGAAAACTCCTGGCCTCCTGAACCACGGAATTTTAATATCAGAAAAGACCCCTAAGGCTATCCAGTCTAATCCTCTAACCAACGTACATGTTTTCCCACACATATATACTCTCTCTCTGACAAGTTGGTCATTCAATCTCTGATGTGAACTTTATAAGGACAAGTTCCAAGTCAGTCCATTTCATAGAACTGTATGTAGTAGTGGCAAGTATGCTCCAATTTATGAGTCAGAAAACATTCAAATTTTGCCTAAGTATAACCAAAGGTAACTCACTATCCCAGGGCCTCAGTTTCCTCATCTCTTTAAAAAAAAAAAATCTTTGGCCTACTTCCCTCATTGAATTGAAAGGAAAAGACTTTATAAATGTGAGTTAAGAAATGTGAGAAAACTCCCTCTTATCCTGAGCTCCTCTTTGTGTATAAGAGTACTTCAATCCACTGCCCTGAGGCTCCATCTAGGACTGGGCACAAAGCAGGCACTAAATATGTTTGTACACTGAGCCCATTTGGGATTTCTTGATAGAGAAACTGGCTATTTCTTTCTCCAGTTCATTTTACAGATGAGGAAACTGAGGTGAATAGGGTGAAGTGAACAGGGTCACACAGCTAGTCATATATGAGGCCATATTTGAATTCACAAAGATAAGTCTTTCTGATATGAAACTCAGTGCTCTATCTTCTGGACCACCGAGGATTACATGCAGCAAATTTAATCTTCCTTCTTTATGACAATGTGGTAGCGCTTAAATTTAGATCTCATTTCAAGTTTAAAAAGTTTGGCATAGAAAAAAGCAACTTTGAGCCAGAGCAAGAATGCAGTCACCATACTACCCTCTCCCCCTACAAAATGCCCTCCATGCCTAAAATTAGCCATAGGACCTGCTCAAAGAGCTTTAGTGTCTCCTTTTTATCTCCAAGACCAAATAAAAACTGCTGTGCTTAGCTGTTAAAGTTCTTCAGAAATGGCCCTTCCTTCCTTCTCTGGTCCTCTCAGTACATACACCTTATTGCCTCCTCCCTCTCCACATCCCAACTCCAACAATTTTAAGATTCCTGAACTCATTTCCCTCCCCCTTCCTCTGTCACTGGTCTTTATACTTTCTCTCCCGAAACCTGGTAAAAATGTGACCCTTGGCAGATGTCTTTTAATTCCCCAGATCTCAAGATCCAGTACAAAGCCCTTGATGAAGCCTTTTCCTGCCCTCCTCCACCCTGGGCACTAAGGTCCACCCTTCCTCAGCACTTCCTTACATTCAAGTAAATAGTCTCCTCCAAGAAAACATTAGCTCCTTGAAGGCAGCCCTTCCCAGCATGCTCAGAACTCTGCACAGTACTTGCTACATTTAATAATATCATATGATGATAATAATAAATGCTTGCAGATTGACAAACTCAAGGGCTTTTGTGCCTCAAGATAAAGAGCAGAGAAAGAACCACAATGAGAAATTGAGAATCAATGTTAATTTAGCCCAGACCAGAGCTTCAGTTCTTTCTTCCTTTGACCCTTTCATTCCATTCTATTTAACTGGGGAGGGGGCCTAGTACAAGGGGACCTTGGAGGGTCTCCTTTTGCTTTAGATGACCCAATGACATCAAACATTACAGAGATGCACAGCATGTGCAATGTGACCATTCTAGGATGCCAAAATAAGTTTTTGCCTCAAAAAGTTAATATTATACAGTACATTCAAAAGGTATACATGTAAGTACAAAGTAATACAGATTAATTGTAAAAGTGAGAATGAGATAATTACTGGACAGATCAGCAAGAAGTGACCCTGGGCTGTACCTTAAAGGAAAATAAGAGATCCTAAGGGACTGGGAGGAGATAAGTCATCCAAAGATGAAGGACCACCTGTACAGAACTGGAAGAGGGAATATAGAGTACCCAAAAAACAAGCCTCAGAGCCTAAAAAAGGGGGTAGGGAAAAGGAATAAAGTAAAAGAAGCCAGGGAGGGCCCAAAGGGTACTGCTTGCCTAAAAGGTGTGAAATTCCAAGTAGGGGATCCTCCTGGCAATAAAGTGTCATTTAAGGGTGTTGTGTTTTCCCCCAATTTAGTGACCTGTTTTAGGAATATGGCAGCTATGTGGAGGATGGGTTGGAAAAGAGAGAACAGAGGCAGGGGAGCCAATTAAGAGGCTTTGGCAGTAATCCAGGTAGACTCAATCTTGAAGTACAATTTAAAAGAGGACAAATTCTCCCCCAGAAAACTCTATGGTCAAGCTCTAAAGTTTCAGAACCAAAAAATTAGCAATATTATCTGGAGAATTATAAGCAAGCAATTCTTACCAGTGGAAATAACTATGACTAGGTTCCATGTGACTACTTACTCATTTGCTTTAAATACATATCAAATGCAAGGTGTGAAGATATCATATAATCTAATCATAGACAGGGAAGTTATAAATAAACCAAGGCCATAAATTAAAACAGCAATTTTGTAAATGAGTTCCACAACAACCCAAATATCACACATCCTATGGAAAAGTACTCAATGCACAACTCCAAACCTAAAAATCAAATTTTATGGTTCAATAACTGCCTTTAAAAAGTAATACTGAAAATATCCTAGATTGAAGTTGTCTATGTGAAAAGATTTAAAATGCCTGGATCAAAGAACCTAAATTACAAATCCAACTTACACTTGAAAAAGAATCTCCTCTGTAATACCATCCCTAATGTAGTCAATCAGCTTCCCTCTGATAACCTCCAGTGCAGGAGAAGGGGGGAACCCCCTCCTTTTGAGGCAGGCAACCTATTCCACTTGTGAACAATCCTATTATTAACACTTTCCTTATATAAAGTCTCTACTTACCTTTACTGCCTTTTTTCCAGTTCTGCACTCTGGGACTTAGAAAAATAAACTGACCCATGACTATTATGAAAACAATCATTATTCACCCACTAAGTTGTCTCTTCTTCAAGCTCCACATCCTAGATCCCTCAATTGCTCTTTGTATGGCTTAGCAACCAATTCACATAGGTTGTCCTCAACATTCTTCCTCCCATGCATCCCACAATCATCCAAAAAGAGCACCTTTAGACTTAAATTCATAAATTTCAAAAAAAGACTGTGAATGTCTTCTTCCCTTCCCAACCTGTGCCCTTCCTCCCCAAACTAAACTCAAATTCAAGCTCACTCTTCTCCTTGTGCCCCATGAATGATTTCTATCCTATCTGATTTTACTCTAGAGCACCAAGGTACATTATAATTTGATAAATGCAACATCCTAAAATTTCCCCACTATACTGTCTCTGAAATGGGGAGCAGCTAACATCATTCTAGGAGCATAATACAATAATCAAGAGTCCACTGACCTCATCTATTGGGATTTAGCAGACTGGGGTGGGGGGTGGGGGGGAGATAAAATCTCTTACTGACAAAATTATAATAAAAACTAGTATTCCTAGCATTTTGTAAGCAGAATGCTATTTTAACTGGTACTTTGATCCATCGATTATTCGATAATGATTCCTGTGCTTAATTTTTCTCTGAAATACTGCAAGGCACTCTAAACCACACACACACACACACACAAATAAATATTGTTTTTCATAGTAGACAATGAAAAGGTGCAAGGTAGATAGGAGACTACGACACACAATGAATCAGAAAACATAGAGAAGAGAAGCAAAGATTGTCACCAAAGAAACATTTACGCCAAAAAGATGAGCAGGCTATGTGGCAAAAGCAATAACAAATGCAAAGTTGCTATTACTTCACTAGTATGCTCAGTCTCAAGAGAGATTTAAGAACCCCATCACAAACATGCACACACACTCCTAGAGACAAATATGTTGAATAGACACCAAATTTAATTTAGAGAAAGAGCATAGTACAAGAGTTGCACAGAATGGGTAGAAATTAAATGAACTTAAAATGCTTAAAATGAACTGTCTGGTGGGAATGTCCACTTTACTATAATCTAATTCTTTTAAAACTGGTAATCCATTTAGGGTAAATCTCTATTGAAATATTCTGGTTAATGATCAGAATACCCTATTCTGCAATGATGCCTAATAACAAAGATGTAATATAGAAAGTTTATTAACCATTTTTCCTCAAAAGATATTAGATCAGACCTAAAGAAGTAAGGAGAATAGGGGAAAAAGGGATTTATATCCTAAATTTATATCCTAAAGAAGGGAGTACTTAACCTGTATACAGGTTTAAAGTCAGAGGGTTTTATTTTAAATCCTACTGCCAGCTGAATGACCTCAGGCAAATCACTGGACCTTAACAATACATGAGGGACCTGGACTATGAGTTGGAAGATCCCAGCCAACTCTGAATATACAGTCTGATGACGACCTTAGGAGAGTTCTATTACAAGCCTCTGACTGTTTAATGACAGACATGTTTTTGCTATGATGCTAATAAAGATGTTGTTAACTTATTTAGAGTGATAGGGAGCTATGATATTTCAATGTAACACAATTACATCTTAACAGGGAAAACCAACTTATCAGAACCCTGATCTTTTGCTGAGAACACTCACTTATACTTTTATTTATGCGAATAAAGAAACAAATAAAGGTTTGCAGAGTTGAGTCAAAGGACAGAGTTCACATGACCATAACCACTTGAGACACAATACTAGTTAGCTCTATAGCAAGGGGCTCTAAGAAAATGAGCATCCTATGAAAGACCACCAAGAGAAGATGAGAAAAGAACCTATTTGAATGATTTACTCAATAAATATTGTAGACTTTAATGGAAATGTTTTCCCTAACTTCTCATGTGATTTCTCAATTGTGGGTGGGAATTTGGGAGACTATAGAACTCAAAAATCTTAAAAACAAATGTGAAAAAAATTGTTTTGAATGTAATGGGAAAATACTAAATAAATTAAATTAAAAATAAATAATGTAGGCATGGGGAACTGCCAAAGTAATCTCCCTAAAAAGATAACAGAGATTTGTCATTGTCCTGCTCAAAAATCTACAATGGTCTCTAGGGTAAATCACAAATCCCTCAGTTTGGCAAGCATCATCTCTCTCCAACCTGTCCTTCAAGCTTCTTCACTTCAAATGACTCCCCTCCTCAAAACACTCTACATTCCAGACAAACTGTTCTATTGACTGTTCCCAGATCTTGAAATTCCACTGTCCCACTCTGTGTCTTTGTACAAGTCATCTCCCATACTAGGAATGTAACCCCTCACCTTTCCCTCTAGGAATCTTTCATCTTCATTCAAGCCTCAGCTTGAGGCTACCTCCTGTTCTCCACCCCACCTGGGCTCTCTGATTCTCAAATTACCTTAGATCTAGTCACCTGTATACAGGTTAAGTACCCCCTTCTTTAGGATATAAATGCCTGGAGGTCAGGGACTGCTCCACCATCACCCCATCTGCTTCCCCAAAGCCTAGCAAGATATCTTGAATTTAGCCTTACAGGAGGATACAGTACACAGAGAAGTAAATGCAAAATACATATGAAGGAGATACAAAATATTGGAGAAGGCAGATACCAAAAAGAGGCTTCCATAGAAGAAGCCAAGATTTCTCAAAGGCAGAGGCAAGGAGATAGTGAATGTAATAAAGGGGACTTTCTGCACAAGAAGTAGGGGAGTAAGTCAATGTGGCTAGGATCCAAGGAATGGATCCTATGAGGAAGTAAAGCAAAACGCAGTCAGGAGCCTAAATAAAAGGCAGAGCACATTCTTGAGTCAACTAACAGAAATATGAACAGACCAAAGCCAGGAAAGGAAGGAGCGGAGAAGTCAGCACTTCTATAGAGCACCTATTATGTGAAGGGCAAGCACACACTCTTGAGAAATCGTCTTATTTGCAAGACACGACCCTGGGAAGTGGGTGCTGTTGTTATCACTATTTTACAATTGAAGAAACTGAGGCACTCAAAGATGAGGGACTTGTCCAGGGTTACACTAAGTGTCTGAGGTTGAATTTGAGCTCCCTGACTCTAGGCCCAGCACGCTGTCCACTATGCCACTTGTACTGGAACAAAACGAATTACAAATTATTAACAGCCATATTAAAGAATGCTCTTAGACCCTTATAGAAACAACTCTGAGAATTCACCTCACACTCAGCAAAAAATTAAAAAAAAAAATTGACAAAGATGACAAAACACAGAAATAGTCAATGTTGGAGGTTTTATGGAAAAATAGGCCCATGAATATCTTGCTGATGGAGTTGTGAATTTGTCCAACCATTTTGGAAAGCAATTTGGGACTCTGCAAAGAAAGCGTCTAAAGGGGACCCATAGATTCCACTGTCAGGTATATACACCAAATAGTTATTGTTTAAGGAGGAAAAAAACAGTAAGATCAGAAGTACAAAAATATTTAGAGTAGCAGCAAAAAACTAGAAACAAAGTAGATACCCATAGATTGAGAAAGCTAAATTGTGATTTACGAGGGCCTTGAAAAATCATCGTATTGTAATACAAGATGAATATGATGAATACAGAGAAGCATGAAAAGACTTAAATGAACTGATGCAAAATGCAAGCAGTAGAGCCAAGAAAACAAAGAAACAATGATTAAAACCAACATATAAATGAAAGGAACTAGTGAATATTGCAAAAATACAAAAAAGACAACATGCAAATTAAATTCAAACATGAGAGAAAGCCAAATACTGAACTCAGAGGAACTAGGCATACTTGGGTGTCAGTCTGCTCATCTATAAAATAAAGACTTCCTTCCAACTAGAAATCTATGACAGACTACAAAGAGGAAAAGTCCACATATACACATTAGGAACATCTATAGCCCTTCATATCCATTTTCTTATTTGATCCTATCCAAGATTTATAAGGCACTTTTTAAGTGCAGGTTCTAGTCGCTACCTTCTAAATATAGAAACAAAACTTAAAGAATATCAAAGAATCAATGCTTCAAATCACTTAAAAGAGAAATGTACATCAAAACAATCCAGGGTTTTCATCTTACACTCAAAGAACTGATGGAAAGATGTCAAAAGATGGGAATCATCAATGAGGGAGGCAATATGGAAAGAGTATATTGTCACTGGAACTTCAAGTCAGTATAACCATTTTGAAAAGTAATTTTTAATTGTTAAATTATTAAATTAAAATATCTATATTCTTTGACCCAGAGAGTCTGGGTACTACAACTGAAACCACTGTTTAAAAAAATCCAAGTCAATACCCCAAATACATTGCATATGTTCTCAATTTTTTTTGAGGTACTGACCAGTTATACCTGTTTCTTTTATTTCTTTTTTTGAGGGGAGTCTTTAAAAGTATTATTTGTTATATAAAATAGTTATTTGGGACAGAGACGGTGTGCATACACTGGATGAAATTATGGCGATGTAAAAAAACTCCAAAAGATAGCGATAAACTTATTTTAAAAAAAAAAAAAAAAAAAAAGAATGATTTATCCAAGATTCCAAAGTCCTTAAATGGCAGTCAAGATTGAAACCCAGATCTAGATCTTTTGATTTCTCACAAGCGGATGCTGCTCCAGCAAGTCCCTTAGAAAGGGTATATTATAAAGATATTATGATTATTCTTTGCACAAAACAAGATAATCCAAACATATTCTAAATGTGAAGGCTGTACACATCCTAAAATAAAACATGTGGACACAAAGTTTTCTACTCAGGGCCACAAGACCTAATCTGAATATAGTGATTGTCCATTATGGGCTTTGCCAAACTCCAAATGAACAGATCATGGAGCAGGGTCAGACTGAGGGGAGGGAGGGGTTTCTGGCAGAGTCAGAAAAAGTCTTTCCTTATTCAAAAAGTTGGAACCAGGAAAGCCTACAGTCCATGGTCAGTCATGTCAGCACTTCCTGCTTCTATCTAGGCCAGCTGATGAAATATGGCAGGGAGAAGCAATCATTTCTCCACCCTGCCCTTTAATATGGCAGAAATCTTAAGAATAAATTCTTTCACCCATATCTCTAGAACTCAACTAGCTATAGCAACTTTGTCTATTAGACACACTAGCCTAGAAATCTAGGGGAGAAAAGCAAATTGAGGTAGTCAAAATAGTAGTTATAATAACACCCCAGCTCTATAATTCCTACTCCTTTAGTCTTCACTAAGAACTTACTATTATTTTGCACACAAATCAGACTCTGTTGTTTGCGTTCCAAATGCATAGTAAATTAAAAGCAGCAATTTAGATGATGAATGGAAGACTGCTACAGCCAAACATGCAAACAGTGAGAAGTTACTTCAAGTTCGAAGACGACAAGGCTTATGCCTCCTCTCCATTTCCAGTACCTATCAATATCTGGCACATAGTAGGGTTCAATTGCTGAATGAATGTACTAACAGCTGACAGTGAGGTGAAAACCAAAGATTATCTTTAAAAAGAGATATGAACTCAAAATACACAGTAGCATGAAGCCACTTAGTGTAGAAAAAAAGATTAGTATTCTTCCAACAAGCCTTCAATAACTATGTATTACATATGGTGTTCTATAATAATAATTAAAAAGACAATCATTAAGATTAGTTCATTTCCTTAACATTCTGTATTTAAAAGTTAGAAAAATAAGGAATATATTCTTTTAAATAGGTCCATACAAAATGGCCCAAATTTTCAAGTGTGGTACTTGAAGGAGGAAGCCTTTAATTATTTGGAAAGCTCAGCTCTCAAAAATGACTCATTCATTAAGTACCACCTCACACCTATCAGACTGGCTAAGATAATAGGAAAAGATGAAGATAAATGCTAGAGAGGATGTGGGAAACCTGGGATACTAATGCATTGTTGGTGGAATTATGAAGTGATCCAACCATTCTGGAGATCAATTTGGAACTATGTCCAAAGAGATATAAAAACTGATCTTGACCCAATAGTGCCACTACTGGCACTTTCCCAAAGAAATCATAAGAGGGAAAAGGACCCACATGTGCAAAAATGTTTATAGCAGCTCTTTTTGTGGTGGCAAAGGATTGGAAAGTGAGTAGATGCCCATCAATTGAAAAATGGCCAAATAAATTATGGTATATAAAAGTAATATAATATTATTGTTCTATAAGAAATGAACATCATTTTAGAAAAGCCTAGAAAGATTTACATGAACTGATGGTGACTGAAACAAGCAGAACCAGGAAAACATTACACACAGCAAAAGCAAGACTGTGAGATGTTCAACTATGACAAACTTGGATCATCTCAGCAACTCAGTGATGCAAGGCAACTCCAATAAACTTTGGATGAAAAATGCCATCCACACTCAGAGAGAGAACTATGGAAAGAACTATGCATATAGAAACATACTATTTTCACCTTTTCTCCTTCTGCTTTTTTTCTTGTGGTTTTTCTCTTTCGTTCTGATTTTTCTTCCCCACTATAACTCACATGGAAATAAGTAAAAAATAAATATACAGGTATAATCTTTAAAAAAAAATACTAACTTAAAAAAAACCCTTAGGGAAAAAAAAGACTCATTATCCAAAAGCTTGGGCTCACTCAGGATTTACTAGAATCAAAACTAACTGGTTTGGACTCTCTTCCATAATAGCAGCTCATGCCCACCTAAAAAGAAAAATGAACAAACCAACTATAAACAAAAGAAAGGTTGCAGACATTAAATCAGCTACTTTCCTTCACTTGCTATTTTTCTTGGGCTGTTTAAGAAGGACTAGCAGCTCTGGTGTGAAGGCCTGCCAAACCCTTTCCAGGAAAGGTGGTATCTACTTTCCACCCAACTCTCACCTGTGGCTTCAACAAGGTGTAACAGGAACAGTGGCCACACACCAGTAAAACTGTGGGAGTCAGGCTAAGCCACATGGAGAGTAACAACAATCCTCAAACCTAGCAGTCTATCCCCAACATGTGAAGACAACCTACAGTGAAATGAGCAAACAGCAAAGATGCCAAGGTCAACCACTTCATCCCAGACCATTACCAGTTATACTGACCTTTGTCCTGCCAATGGACAGTGATGACTGGCAGAGAGAATGAGGTGACAACTTTAGGCCACTCACTCAAAAGTCAAGATATCACTCCACAATGTCAATGACCTTCCTTTTTGAAAATGAAGGACAAACAACAATTTCTCTTCTCAAAAGAAGAGAGGAGAGAATAAAATATTTGGCAAAAGATGACCCTGGAACATTGGGATAAGAAGAGATATTGAAAGTTATAAAAAGACCTTCTGAGAGTTCATCTAATCCAACCTTTCCCCTACCCTCTCATTTTCCATAAGAGGAAACTGAAGCCCACGGAAGGACATGATCTGTCCAAGACCACATAGCTCACAAAGTCCAGAGCTGGGACTGAAATACAGGTCCTATGTCTACTGTACCTCAGGTGCTACTTCCCAGCCTTCAAGAGGCTCTTCTTTTGATGAAAATCTGAAGTCCTAAGATCGTAACAATCAGATATGACTATGCAAAATATGTTAGTTTTCCCATAAGCTGGGTTATTTAATTGTTCAAAATTTATATTCTCACTACTCTAGAAACAGAATCATCATCTGTCACTATTTAAACATTCTGTCTGAATTCAAGGTTCAATTACAGCAATCACAAGTTTAAAAAATACATAGGAATAATGATTGCATTTCCTCACAAATCATTATAGATCTAATTTCTGATGGAAAAGAAATGCAAACAAATTTACTACAGTAATTCCGCTTCTATTTCTTCTCCTTATGCTACATTCAAACTGGTAAAACAAGAAAACAAAACAAAACAAAACAAAAAAAAAACTACAATTATGCCACAGTGAAATGACAGGAAAAGTGAAGTTTCTTAGAGAAGGCTTTAAGGGGGTGGTAAATGAAATCAAAGCTTGATTGACTTGAGTCAGCTCAAAAATGAAATAGTATTTAATAGGGAACAAATGAAAGGGGAACAGAATAACAATAAAATTCATAATAATAATAATTGCAATTTAGCAATTCATCATTAACCTCATATTTATATTGGGCATTGGGAATACAACAATGAAATGAAGCAAACATCTTGCTCTCAAGAAATTTAAGGTTCGGGATGATAATGGAGAACAAATGTCGAAACAAAAATAAAAGGTTTCCATATGGAAAAAGGGTAAATTGTCAAAAAAAAAAAAAAAAAAAAAAAAAGATCCATTTGAATGTACAGAGAACACGTCCCTAATTCAGATTTTTAAAAGACAAGAAGGCAGATTTCAGCTCTGCCTTTTTTTTTTTTTTTTTTTTTTTCCCCCCCAGCTCTGCCTTTTAACTGCTCCTCAATGAGAACTGTCCACAAGTGGAATGTATTTTTAGGATGGAGTGAATTCTCCAACACTGGAAGACAAGAAGCTAAAGTTGAGGACCACTTTTCAGGAACACTATTGTAGGGATTGCTATTCAGAGAAGAATTAAATGACCTCTGAAGTCCCTTCCAAGTCTATGTGACTGTTCTCAGAACAAGTTGTTTTAAATGACAGGACATTTCTTATATATATGGAGGGATCTTATATATAATCAGCTCTTAAGAGAATAATGGGTTCACTATTTATTTTATCCCTTCAATTTATCATCCTCTGTGCCTCAATCATTTTGTCTCCTTTCACTTTTAAAAAATTTCAATTCCCACACTTTTACTGAAAACTAAATCTTCTTTCTACCTCATTTATATCACCCTCATGAGGAGGTGGACTCTAAAGTTCAGTTCTGATCCTCTTCTTTCTCTACTTGCTTATGATTTCATCAACTGCTATGAATTAAATAAACATTTCTGTACAGATGATTCCCAAATCTGCATATCTAAGTCTTCCTTTTCATCTGCCATACATTACCACTTGACTATCTGATAAGCAGTTCAAATTCACCATCCCCAAAACAGAACTTGATGTATTTCTTCTAAACCCAACTTTCCTAACTTCCTATTTCTGGAGAGGGTTCCACCATCTTTCTAATCATCTAGGCTCAAAACCTAAATCCTCTTCAGCCTTTCACTCTTCTTTGCTTCCACATCACCTTGCCAAGTCTGCCTCTGAAACATCTCTCCTATGAGGTCCCTCCTTCTCATACTTAAGAGTCACCTCCAAGGTACAGGCCCTCATCACCTATGATCTAGACTACTAGCACAGCCTCCAACCTCTCTTCTCCAATTGATGCTTGCTTCACATGGCTACCTAGTTGATATCCCTAAAGCACAGGTGTAACCATGTTACTCTCTTCTTTAAGAAGCTTCAGAGGCTCCTATTACCTCTGGAACAAAACAAAATTGTTCGTACTTTCAGCCCTTCACACCGAACTGGTTGAGGCCAGTCTCTCCAGAACCACTTCACCTGCCTGTTCCCCCTCACAAACATCACTTTCTAGGCAATCTGGCCTAGTTCGCATTCCTTCTCCAGGACATTCCATCTCCCTCCCCATCCCTGTTCTCCCTCCCTACTTCTACCTCCTAGAAGAAGCTTTTCAGGACTCCTTTAGCCATGCTTAGCCTATAAGTTACTTTGTATCGATTTCACATATATTTTGTATTTACTTAGCTGTTTATATATTAGATCTCCATCCCCACCACAACCCCAGTAGACATGAAAACTCCTTGAGAGATAGAATTGTTTGTTTCTTTCTTTCTAACAGCTCCTGGGACGCTGGCACATAGCAGGTACTAGAAGCTGACTAAATTGAACCCCTTCCGATCTCCCATCCTTCTTCTTCCTGCTTAACTGTTTTAATTCTAATTTTGACCCTAAAATTTTAGTCCTTTCTTTTCAATCCTTACTGAATTTGGTTTAATTGTTCTGAGTCAAATACAACATGAAGCTCTAAGGTATATAAAGCTAAACAAAACAAAGACAGGGAAGTACAAACAATTGTGAACACTAATAACTACCTTGGTGGCTAGCTAAGCATGCGCTTCCCAAAACTATAATAGTCTGCTCTTGAACCATCTGCTGAGAGTGGAGATTAAAGCCTACCTCTCTCCCTCCCTTATTCTCTCCCTCTCCCTTTCTCCTTCTCTCTCTCTCTTTCTTTCCTTCTCTCTCTCTCTCTCACACTCGTTTTATTAACATTACCAAAAATAAAGTACTACTATGAAGTAACATAATCTCCAACCACCTGTCAAATTAGAAGAAAATAAAACTTCACTCAGTCATAAGTCGTAAAAAGAGCCTTCATTCACTGTGTGCCTGCTCATGGAAGCCACACCAAGGTCAAAGTCCAAGCCAAAGAGAGAGGAAGTGCACAGCAGAGGATAAAAGGGAAGCAAGAAGAATTCATATCTTCTCTATCCAAGGGCAATACCATCATTATTAAAAAGTAGAGAAAATAAAACTATTGATAAAAATAAAGTTTTGCATACATGCTTGCAACAGTGAAAAGATTAAATGATTTCATTTTTACTTATTGTTATGAAAATAATAAACTTAGATTCTAATAATTATTCTTCCTCAGACACCAAATTTTAAATGTCCACTAAAAGACCTAAAGCTGAAGGAGGAAACTAAAGTCATATCATGTTCACTCACTTGAAGCCTTAAAGGACTCACTTCTACTATAGGGATCTAACTATCCTCATCTGCAGATCTTCAGAGAATGAATATAATGTTTCTGAGATTCCTTCCAGCTCTAAAACACAATAATTCTCCATGATTACAAAGTATCTGGAATGGGACTTTAACTGTTATTGATAGTGGAGTTACATTCATCATTTACTTGTATGGTTTACTTTGATTCTTAACCTAAATAACCAAAAAGTTTTATTCAAAAGTTCCTGTACCTAGTGGACTATAGTGACTATCAGTCTATCAATCAGGATGAATTCTTAAATGAAATATTATATTATGCCTATCCCATCCTAGCAAAATGTAAGCTATAGAAAGAGTTTTGTTTTGTTTTTTAACTTTTGCCTTTGTATCCATAGTTTGGGAAAAGATAAGATCTGCAACCTGTAATTTTGGGAACTACATAGATGAGGAAATTTGTCCCCAACAACAACGCTGACATCTTTTTTTGCTATCGAAAGCCTTGGAGAATTGAAAAGTTCACCCAGGATCACAAGGTCTGTGTCAAATTTAAGACTTGAACTTAGGTCTTCCTGACTCCAAAGCCACCACTCTATCCATTACCCACAACTCGACCGACTTGTTTCAAATTCTTAGCACAATGCCAACAAGCTTTTATATATCAGTATGTATGGAAATATTCAAGAAATTATTTTTAAAAATCAGTAAGCAGCTGTAACATGAGAGGATCAAACCACTCAGTGGCATCTAAGACCCCTTCCTATTCTAGTTCAATAATTCTGCTATTACTAACAATATCTAGGCACCCAAAGACCACACTACCTAATATTTATGACATATGCTATAATTTTAAAAAATCAAAGGAGGGTCCTATTCACACTTCTTTTGTGAAGGGAAGGACTGCTATGTTTAAGATGCAATGCTTTGTTCAAAGAAAGGAACCAGAGGGCAGAGCCTGGGAGAACTTGTTTTTTTCTACTCCATTAACACTGATGACAAAAGCCTTGGAAACCCGTACATACACCACAACAACCTGTGTGGTACTTTAATAGCAAAACCTGAGTCACAAGAGGGAAATGCAAGGTGTGGAAATTCAAACATCTTACAATTCACTAATGGAACTAATCAAGACAGACCATTTTGTAGAGTGGCAGAAACAGTACTCAACTGGGAATCAGGAAATGTAAGAACTAGTCCCTACTTCCTCTGCTACTATCTATATAGCTTGATTACCACTGACAAGTCACTTCATTTCTAAACCCATTTCCTCATCTGTAAAATGAAGGAGTTGGAGGAACTAGATTCTCAGTCTACCTTTAAGGGCCTTTCTATTATACGATAATCCTACAAACTAGCCTTAACAAGAGAAATATAAATAAAACACTTTTATTGAATCAGCTCATTTGCCTTCTCTGCATCTCTATATATTAACTGATCTTTGGCACACCTTTTTTTTTTTTTTTTTTTTTTAAATTAGGAAGGGGAGGGGAGGAGAGTTAAAAGGAGGTGAATACTGCATGGCAAAGTTAATACTACACTTTAAAGGGCATGCAAGAGTTGAAAATTCACTAAAGATTTTTATAGCAGAAACTTAATTAAGATCAAACTGAGAATCAGATGTACAAGTGATTTCTGAGCAAAATATTTTATCAAAGAAAGAAGAAATTCTAAGTTTTTGAAATTTCTTGCCATAAACATATATTCATATGTCAATGAAATCACCTATCAATATGAAGTACCAGGGATGGTTCCTATCCCAGATCACATTTTACTAGCTCTCAATGTATCTGGTCCATGCTTTTCACTGTTCTCTCCCAAAGAAATGATAATTAAAACCAGAATGCTACTGAAAGATAAAATTATTGTTCCAATCTTCTTAATGAATCAAATAAATAAAAGAAAAAAATTATGTATTGTGTGCAGGCACACTGGGGACACAAATGAAAAAGTTAATTATTTGTCTGAAAATACTTAAGCACAGTCATACAAATCTATCACTTGCAAAATCATGTCAATGTGTAAAGTTAGATATGATCTTAGATTCTCTGGTTTCCTTAAAGACAATCAGACTGCCACCCCTACATGGCCTTTATTGGTAGTCATTCTCCCCTCACCAACCCTCAGTTGACAGCCATCCCCATCTAAGGTGAGCTTCAGACCATCCCTTTCATGCTCTAATTTATTTATGCTGGCTCTTCCATTAGAATGAAAGCTGTGAGAGGGAGCTTTTCCACTGGATCCCAAGTGGTTAAGCTCTCTAAGTCCTTAATAAATTTGGGTTAGTTGTCATCAATGGCTGAAATAACTATGTAGGCATCATCTCCTACTCCATGTCAATCTGAAATTTGGTGGAACATAGAAAACTCCCTTTTATGGAGGACACTCCACTAGGGCCTGAATCCTTACTGACTTTTGCATCTATCCCTCACCCATCACTTCTCTATCTGCTCAATTGGCTAAGTGTTTCAACAACTTCCCTGTCATCTTCTCAAACCTCCCTCAAAGACATAAAGAAAAGAAAGCTCACTGGGGGAGGAAGTGACACACGTGGGGAGCTCAGTAAATGCCAGAATGAGTTATTAATGGCAAACTGACAAGCTTTCCCATCCCCCACCCCAAGATATGTATACCATCCTAACCATATATCCATCTGGTTTGGAAAAAAAGCTAGCTTCCATTTCTCCAACATCTGCCACCAAGGGCTCTTCAATCAATCACTGATAGATCTTGAGGAACAGCCCCAGAAAAAGCACCTATTTAAAGCATGCTCCTGCTCCCTTACATCATTCCAAATACTGGATGTGGAAACTGATAATTCACTCTATTATGCTTCCACACTAAGAAGGCTGGCAAAAAAAAAAAAAAAAAAAAAAAAAAAATTGTGACCAAGCAGTAAATGAAATAATGATTAAGAGAGGAGTTAGAAGCTCTTTGCAGAGCATAGTGGACTACACTTCATCAGCTTGAGTGCTGTTTCTAGCACATGCCAGCTACATGACCACAGACAAGTCACTTAGCCTGGAGGGGTCCCAAACAGCAATTTGAAAACTTTAGATCATAGACAAAGTGCCTGCTGGGAGCTCCTTAAACTAATGAAATCACAGATTAAAGAGAACAGAGAAAAAGGATGAATCTGTAGCTAGTGTAGTCAAAGGGAAGGCCCCTTTTTCTCTCCCCTAAGAGTCAAGAATGAAGCAGATGACTGAATCCTTATGCCTGTAATAAAATGCATACACACAAACATAAGTCAGTTCTCCACTACTCAAAGAGATCTAGCTGCACCACTCCCCAGGAAACAAAATGAGTCATAAGCAATTTAATACATGGGTTTAAAAAGTTGTACCTCTCCCAGCCCCCACCATTTTATCAGCTCACCAATGTTTAACCAGCTCCACCCACCTTTGCCAAAGTGTCACATTCTTATTTCTGCAAGGCACACGAGTTCACTGGCAAAGTCAAATTCACTAAAAGTAGCGAAAAGAAAGGAGCTACAGAATATATGGCAATTCACAACTTTAAGTAGCATAGAAAAAAAAGAATAAAATTCAAAAGAGTAGATGGAACTGAAGAAACAAAGTTAAAATTATTTACCCCATCTCTAGATTTGCTTTAGACTTGGCAATATGAATTAGGACTAATTTGTATGGTTAGGTACTAGAACATGAATACTGTGAATATATCTGGGGTGAGGTGAGAAAAATATTCAAAATACTCTATTACTGAGTGGATCTCTCATAGACATACCCAAAAGGAGATTACAATAAAAAAAATTTAAAACACATTCTCAAGCAATAAAAGCTATCTTTGAGATAAATATAAATTTTTAAAGAATGCTTACAGTTAAATAAAATGAAATAACAGTACTGTTTTAACTAAAGAATTTCTTAAAGTTTTAAAGTATTGCTTTTAAACTAAGTTTTCAAAACCTTACATCTAAATTGTATTTTCTACACTATCCTTTAATATTACCAATTTAGCCATTTAAATAGAGTTCAACTTAGCAGTTGAGAAACACTCATAAAAATACCAAGCCACTACTCAGTTTATAATTCAATATCAATGATACTTCAGTTTGATATAATGTATATAAACTTTTTGATTTTAAATTTTCATATACCACACAAAAACTGTATTGCCAGAATTTTAATATGACAATCTATACGGTTGACCCTGTTTATAAGGCTCTTTAGGAAAAAGCTGCAATACACAGTCCACAGATACAGGACACTAGCTCGGAAAATTATGTTTTTATAGCAGCACTTGTATTTTACAGTCCAGTGAGGTCCATTGCAATAGCTGATCATTTGCACCCCATAAACTAATATAATCACGTTCCCTGATTATGTAGTCAAGATTAAAAAAAAAAAAAGTCCTGAATCAAAATCTTTAGAGATAAGGAAAAAGGGAAGCTACTCCCAAGACAATGTGCATATGTGCATATGTGTGTGTGTCAACAACAGTCTGGCTTCATCCAAACAATTTCTTTTTAAAGGCATTTCCTCTTGGCCTGTCAAAAAATAACTTTTTCACTTACTAATCATTATTAAAGAGCACAAAGACAACCTACTAACAGGAATCTGTAAAACCAAAGAAAATCAAGCTCCCTTTCAAGAAGCCTACAATCTAAAAGCTGGTATCTACTACCAACTGCTCTGGAAAAATCTAAGTAGCAATTTTATTAACTTTCATTTTTAACATGAAACTATAAACATATCATTTTACAGTAAAAGCAAATTTTAAATGTTTATCTTCTCTGTACAAAAATTAAATTTATATAAATTGTTATCCCAGGCTAAAACATCCTTAATGACAATATGTCAATTGATACAAATGCAAGCACACAAAAGTCCAAATAGCTCAGTAATTTAAAAACTTACAGAGCAATTCTTGTGTGAATAATTATGTCTTGCAGTAAAAACAAAACAGAAATGGGGAGTTGGCAAATGAGTATATTTATAGGTAAACTTCCCCACAGTTCTACAAGAGTTTGACATCTTCAGTAAACAGTTCAGTCCGGGCAAAGTCATTTGAAGTTAGAAATAAACCGACAAGGTGATTTACCCCATTAAAAAAAGTGGGCTCTATCTGCATTTCATTCAAGGTAAAGATAAGCATTTCTTCTATATTTAAATGAAAAATATCTGCACCAAACTCTTATTTCACAGATCCACCTTAATCTTAACACACACTGTATTAAATACTACACTAAATGCAAAGTAATAAGGGCAATAGACAAAAAAATGATGTATGACCTCAAGCAGCTTACTTTCTCTTACTTCTCTATGTACATATCAGATACATTTAAGTCAGCCTAGAACACTAAAGGTAAACTAAGCTGGAAAAGAGGACTAATCCAAATTGAGCTGGATGGGCCACCAGAGGCCACTTTCAGGATCTCTATGACATCCCTGACAAGTGGTCATCTAACCTCTCTTTCTGAAGAGACCTCCAATGGCCAGACCAGCTCTTTGCTCACTGGTGAAATGAAATTATACGGTCATGCACAATTATTCATTGGACCCAACACTTCATTGTTCCATCCAGAGCCTTTCAAAAAGAGAGGAGAGAAGAGAGAAGAGAAGAGAAGGCAGAGGACAGAGCCCCTCCTGCCCTCCAGATCCCAATCCAGCCCAGAAGCTGCCCGAGACCTCCAGCTGGGGCGGGGGGACCCTCATTTAGCCCGACACTAGCTCTGAACCTATCACCCCATTAGCCCCCCCGCGGCGCGGCTCTGGCTGTCGGTGTCCCAGGCGGCCAGGCCTGTGTCCCTGTCACTATGTGTCAGTGTCTCTGCCCCTGTCACTATGTGTCACCGAGCTGCCCCGCCTGGAGCCTGCGGCTGCCTCTGTCCCTATGCGTGTGTCTGTCCGCGGCTCGGTCCCGTCTCCCGGCCGCCCGAAGGCTCGGCCTCTCCCCAACCCGGGCCCAACAAAGCCTCCCCAAGCCCCGAGCCCAGGGGTCCGCCCCTGACCTCCCCCGGGGGCGCCCAGGCCGTAGGCCTCCGGCTGGGCGCGAATCTGGGCGGGCTTCTTGGCGGGGGGTCGAGGCCACCCAGTCACAGCGAGGGCCGAGGTAGGCGGTCGGCACAGGAAAGATAGGGCCGGGCCGGGCGGTCACTCACCGGACTAAGGCCGGGCCGGGCCGGGCCGGGCGGCTCCTTCGGGGCGGCCTCACCGGGCTCTCAGGCTCCTCCTTTTCCTCCTCCTCCTCGTCCCCGCCGCCGTCCCCGGCCCCGTCCGCGGCCCCGGCTCCGGCTCCGGCTCCGGCCTGGGCGAAGCGCTGCGGCGGCGGCGGCGGCGGCCCGTCCGGTGCCCGCGGCGCGGCTCGGGGCCCCTCCGTCGTCGGCCTCCCGCGGGCTCGCGGGCTCGGGCTCGGGCAGGGCTCGGGCAGCCCCGGGGGCTCCGACTTGTAGGCTCAGGCTCGGGTTCGGGTTTGGGCGGCGCTAAGGGCCTCGGGCTCGGGCTCGAGCTCGGGTTTGGGCTTCAACTCCAGCTCCGGCTCCGTCTCTCAGGCCTCGCCGCTCCCCGCGCCCCGCCCCCAGCCCGGCCCGGCGCACGCTCTGCGCAGCCGCCGTGCGCAGCCGCCGTGAGCTGCGACGTCCGCTCGTAGTGCCGCGCTCCTGGCCGAGAGGCGGGGAGCCCCGTGAGACGCGGGCGCCCCCAGAGGCTTGGCGGACCTTCCGAGTCCGAGCCCGAGCCCGAGCCCGAGCCCGAGCCGGAGCCGACTAGGGAGGGGATGGGAGAGCGGGGTGGAAGGGGGATGAGCGAGCGAGCGAAAGCGCGTGCGCGGAGTGTCCGCCCCGCGCTTCCCGCGGCTCGGGCCAAAGCCAGCTGTGACCCACGAGTTCAGGAGTACTTTTACCAAGCAGGTTCCGTGCGCGCTCCTGGGGAGGCGCTGGGCAGAGCCAGAGCCAGACCAAAAGAGGAAGAGCCCCTGCCTTCCTGCGGCTTACACATTATCGGTTCGTCAGAAAGCCCTCCAAGCCTTCCCGGGAGCCAGCTGGGCCACGGACAGGCAATGGATCGGGAAGCCGGGCACCGCGTCTGCCTCAGTTTCCTCGCCTGTCGAATGAGCTGGAAAAGGAAGTGGCCAAGCCCGCCACTCTCTGCTAAGGAAACCTGGGGGGAGGGGGAGAGAAACAGACTGAAATCAAGCCCTTGTGTATTCCAGGCTGTCTGTCCCGGCAGCCAGTGAGGAAGCAGCCCCCGTTATACTGGATCTAGAGCCAGATTTGACCCCCCCCTCAGGAGAGGGTGACCCTAACACAGGCGCAAAGGGTCTCCTTCTCCGCTGTCAGTGAGGGGGACAGCGTCTCCAGCTGCTTCTGCCAGGGCAACAATGCCAGGAAGCCGGGCAGCCCCTCTGGGCTGGTTCCGAGACTTTGGGGAGAGGCGACCTTCGGGTGCAGAGGGGCAATTTCCATTTTTTTTGAAAGAACATGTGAAGGAGATGATGGTTCCGTCCTAGGTCTTTCATTCGGAGAGACCCTGCGAGCCATCATTTACCGTCCTTGTTCTGTACTTTCAGTCCCAGAGGCCTCTCTGTGACCCCTTTGGAGTTTTCCTGATGCTAGATACTAGTGCGATTACCTGAGGCGTTATGAAGGATCTTTCCTAGTGATAAAGCTGATGACTCCTCCCGGCATGCTTTCCTTCAAGATCATCCGTTGATCCTCATTGTTCACTCTGAGAAGGTCAAGTGAGAACAATGAATAGAAAACATTTCCAGCTCCTCCCCCAAAAGCTATGAAAGATTCTAATAGGGTTCACCCTTCCCTTCTTCAGCTCATTTGACAGATAAGGAAACTGAGACAAACACGATTAAGTGATTTACACACCTAGGTCATGCCCTGTCCTACCAACTGATGGTTTCTGTGTCGCTAAATCAACCTACCGGGAGACTGCCCCACTCCGAGACTGGACTTCTATCCTTCGGTTCTTTAAACCTTCCAAGCTATTGAGAAAATGGTCCCAAGCTGGGCCCCAGTCTCCTTTCCCCCTCACATATGCACATACCTAAGCCAGGGGAGACCCACTGAACTTCAAAGGTCCAGAAGATTGGGGATTTCTTATCAACATCCCAGGAGCCTCATCCCCAAGCCATTGAGGGCAGCGTCTCCATCAGATTAAGACTATTCAATCTGAATGCACATTGAATTGGGTTTTTTTTAAATTATTTTTTGGTTTTTTGATCCACCTTTTCTTTAGCAAAATGACTAATATGGAAATGTTTTGCATGACTGAACATGTAGAATCTGTATTAGGTTGCTTGCCTTCGCTAGGAGGGGGATGGGGAGAGGAGGGACAGGGAGGAAAAGAATACTCTTTTAAAAAATATAAAAAAAATTTTGTTTATACATAATTGAAATATATATATATATAAAAGATTCTACTAGGAGCTCCTCCAAAAAGTTCAGGGAACATCCTGATAACTCTTTAAAAAAAGGACTTCTGGAATTTGAGTTACCCCTTTGCTATCTGTGCCCTCTAAACTTGAGCCCACCCTGCCCTGGCTTCTGTATGTCCTCATGGGGACTGGATGGAACAGTCTTTTAGGGGAGGAGACAAGTATGTTTTCTATTCGTTTGTTCTTATTCTACCATCTTCGTGAACCTCTTTCTCTAAAAAGTAGTTAAGTCTAGGTGGACAATTAATATCAACTGATGATCTGGAAGGAAAGCATTCTGGGAGGAGTCATAAACTATATCACTAGAAAAGACCTTTCATAATCCCTCAGGTTGCCCCTAGAGTCCAAAAGGAAGCTAGAATAGCTGTGCTGTGGAGGTCCAGGCCTCTAATGAGAATGGGGTCTGGGAGAGCACGTCTGGCAGTGTTGCTTGTGTATGTATCTATAGGTGTGTGTGTGTGTGTGTGTGTGTTCCATCATTGGCCAATGAGCCTTTGGTGCACATAGGGCACTTCAGCCACCACAATGGCAACACATTCAAAATGGTTACCAATGAATAAATGCAAACATTCTCTGAACCAGGCCTGTGATTTTACTTGACCCAGGCAAATCAGCACCTATTCTGGAGTCTTAGAGAGTTTCCTGGCCTTTAAGCCACTACACCATGCAAATTCAAATGCAAAGCACCTACAGAGCGAATACAGGATATGTAGCATTTCAAGCCCTTCAAAGCATTTTTTTTTTTTTCACCATTTCCTGTAGCATTTTCCCTGAGAGACAGGGAATTTGAGTACGCCTCTATTTCTATTTTATTTCTTATTTTAAACTGTGCACAGTCTTTGATTCAGCAGTGTCTCTACAGGGTCTATATCCCAAAGAGATCATAAAAAAAAAAAAAAAAAAGGATCCCCATGTGCAAAAATGTCTGTGGCAGCCCTTTTTGTGGGCACAAGAAATGGGAAACTGAGGGGATGCCCATCAGCTGGAGAATGGCTGAATAAATTAGGGTATATGAATGTTATGGGATATTGTGGTTCTATAAGAAACGATCAACAGGAGGATTTCAGAAAGGCCTAGAGAGACTTACAGGAACTGATGCTGAGGGAAGTGAGGAGAACCGGGAGATCACTGTATACGGCAACAACAAAATTATACAAGGATCAACTCTGATAGAAGTGGTTCTTTTCAACAATGAAGTGATCCAGGCCAGTTCCAATGATCTTGTGATGAAGAGAGCCATCTGCACCCAGAGAGAGGGCTGTGGGGATGGAATGTAGATCACAACATAGCATTTCCATCATTTTTGTTGTTGTTTACTGGCTTGTTTTTTTTTTTTTTCTTTTTCTGATCTGATTTTTCTTGTGCAGCACGATAAATGTAGAAATATATTTAGACGAATTGCACGTTTAACTTATATTGGATTATTTGCTGCCTAGGGGAGGGGGAAGGAAGGAGGGAGGTTGAAAAGGCAATAAAGGCTATGGATCTGCAGCTGGGCATGTCACACAGTCTTAGCTGGCCCTGAGAAGTGACCTGCCCACCACCCTTTGCAGCCCATGTGACCCACCTGGCTCCTGATTCATTTTCCTCATTGATAAAAAGGGGGTATTAATAACCCCTTCCTCACAGGCTCCGATGGTGAGGCTCCAATGGGACAATCTATGTGAAGCGCTTGGCAAATCTTAAAGAGCTATACAAATGCCGGCTTTTCTTATCGTCTCAGATAATGGGAGCCTCTCATCCTTCAATCATGTCCATGCAAGTGATGCTTTATCCGTTGGTAGTCCCTAAACACTTTGGTGACTTCCTTGTGCCTCAGTTACCTCATCTGTAAAGGAAGGATCTTCCATGGTTGTTGTGAAGATAAGATAATATTTGTAAAGTTCTTTGCCAACCTTAAAATGTTAGATAAATGCCAGCTCTCATCACTAATACCAGTCTCTTTGCCGGTGGTCATTTGAAGGGACTCACAAGGGCCCAAATCTTCTCCCCCCACATTGCCACAACACCTGAAACGTTGCCTGCCATTAGCAAGTCGTTGGCGGGCAGAGGTGATGAGGTAGAATGGGCTCCGGACAGCTCCTCCTTCAGACCTAGCTGACAACTTAGCTGGTCCTGGTGTAACTGAGTTGGATGGGCCTTGCGGCCAGAACTGAGAACATCCCACCTGCAGACACTTGCTGGGTAACCTTTGCTGAGTTCCCTCATTGGTAACATAGGGCTGATATTACCCTCAGGATCTACTTCCTAAGATGCACTAACCATTTGACACAGCTTGGGGATGATTCACTGTCAATAGAAATGGTCCTTATTCTTTTCTTTCCTTTTTTTTTTTGGCTGAGGCAATTGGGGTTAAGTGACTTGCCCAGAGTCACACAAACAGAAAGTGTTAAGTGTCTGAGACCAGATTTGAACTCAGGTCCTCCTGATTTCAGGGCTGGTGCTCTCCCCACTTTGCCACCTAGCTGCCCCTTAATGGTCCTTATTCTTTGGGGTCAAGCATTACCCTCTGAAGGCTCCTTTTTAAAAAAGATTTGCAAAGTACTAACTTTATCTCATTTGAGCCTCACAATAGATCCCAAAAATTACTACACAGAGCCATATTACAAACGTGGGGATTAAGGCACTAAGAAACAAAATGACTTGAGTAAGGTCATAAATATAGTTCATAAGTTCATACGTATAAGTTGAGCAAAACCCGGAGCTGGGTCTTCCTGATTTCACATCCACCTTTCTTTCCCCACGTTGCGTCCCTCTTAAAGCATCCTTGTTCTCCCAGCTCTGCTCACTTCTCTCTACATCGGTTCCCAACACTCTTCCTACTTTTCTCCGAATTCTCCATAGTCACTCTTTCTTATACACAATAATATTTTATTCTGTCCATCTGAGAAGGTTGTTAACCATTCTCCTATCAATGGACATCTACCTTCCTGGGTTTTTTGGTACAACTTATTCTCCAAAGACAAGCCTTCAAACAGTTCCTCCTTTCCTCTGCTTGGAGTGAAGTGGGAATGATGGAGAGGAGGATTTCATTTGGGAGGCTCGGCCGTTTTCTGAAGGCCTTCACGCTTCTACCGCTGTTTGTGGAGTTGCCAGGGGTTCCTGCTCTAAGTAGTTTTCTCCATTTCCTATTTCTGCTCTTTCTCTGCTGGGAATATCTCCTTCTAGTCCTGGGGCCCTTTTCCATTGGATGGCTGCTGAGGTCAAAGGGCCATAGGTTACTCAGCTGGAGCACTATCTTCTATAAGAGCTCTATGGGAGCTCCCCCACATCCCGTTGTAACTGTTGCCTGTATATGTGCAAGGAAAAAGAGGTGAGCAAAGGGCAGGTACTTTGCTTTTTCTGGCCGAATCCCCGGGGCCTAGCCCAGTGTCTACTAGTAGGTGCTTAATAGATATTTTTTACTTGAGTTATTAAGTGGTACCTGATGGTGATGAGTCCAGAGACCTAGAGCTAGTGGATCATGCCCCAGGAAAACTAGAAGTATTCCCATAGGCCCTTTGGCTGCAGGGGATGGGGTGAGAAGCCAGTGTGAGTGGATGAAAGCCCTTTGGCATGGACTGCTTCCCTGGGGGCCACGGCTCCCTGGGCAGGATCTCTGGAGGGGCACCCGGAGGGAGTTGGTTCATAGGTTGCAGGGGACAGACAGAGACAGAGACTGTAAACAGAGAGACAGAGGCACACAGAGATAGCCACAGAGAAACAGAGACAGAGAGACCCAGAAAGACTGAGAGCTGTCGGTAGGCAAGAAAGACAGCAGCAAAGTATGGCCCTTTGACCTCAGCAGCCGTCCAGCGTCACCGCTATATTTTACCCGTAAGGAAACTGAGGCCCAAGGAGGTGAAGTTAACTATCCTCGGTGCCGTTCTGCCTCTCATTTTGCTCCACTCGGCTCAAGAGGCCAGAACTGGACCAAGAGTGGAAGCTGCAGGGAAGCAGCGAGACTTCCCACTAACTGGAGCCACTCCCAAAGGGCCGGGCTGCGTGGGAGGCCCAGGCTCCAGGCCACTGGAAGTGAGCCCACATCGCATGATGGGGAAGAAGGGATTCTCGTTCAGAAGTGGATCTGGCTGCTGGCTCCTCCTGTTCCCTCCTGAGGATGCAGACTCTGGCACCCAGGCTCGGAGCACCCCTCCGATATCCTGCCAGCCTCTGAGAGACTGCTGATGGGCTGGAGGGCTCAAGGAAGGCCCCCTTCAGGAAGCAGGGCTTGAGATGGCCCTGGCTCCTGGCGGGAGGTTGAGGCAGGCCCTTGCAGGCAGGAGCTGAGGGAAGGGGCAGGTCTGCACAATGCGAGGGGCTCCATCAAGGCTAAGGAAGACTTCAGTTGGGGGGCAGCTCTGCCAGACCCTTACTGCTCTCTCTTACTTGCTGATTTCAGAGAACACAGATCTGTCCCAGGAGCGCCTCGACCTGGTGACTCGGACAGACTGATGGGAAGGAGGGCGGCTGGCTTGGGGTCTGGCCCCTGGACAAGCCCCACCCATAGGGCCTCAGCCCAGAGTGGGGGCTGGGTCTCGGCCTCCTGTGCCCACACCTCCCCCCTTTCATTTCCTCCTCACTCCTCTCCTCGGCAGAGGCTGCGGGCACTGGCAGGGTGTGGGCAGAATGAGGACATCCTGTAGAAGGGGAACAGCTCAGGCAAGCTGGCGTCTGGGGCCCTGGCTCAGCTGTCAAGTTTTCCATCTGAGAAGCATTCATGAGGTCCAGTGCCCTCCCCTGCAAAACAAGCCCAGCCCAGCCCGCAGCCTTCCCGGCAGCTTGCCACGGGCCGTGTCCGGCCTCTGTTACCTGTTCTGAAATGTCCAGCATTAAACCCACTCAGACATGAGCTGCTGGGGGCAGAGACGGGGATCTGAAGGTCCAAGGGCAAATGCACTGTAGGGCCTTAGACTAGTTCACTGTGGGCCCTAAAGGACTGGGAAAGGACATAGTGGAAGGAGGGAGGCAGAGGGGCGATGGAGGGAGGGAGGTGCCTGTGATGGGAGAGGAATGGTGCCTTGGGAGTGGAGGCAGAGGGGGAAGGGGGGATACCTTGGGGATGCAGAGGTACCTTGCAGGGGGAGGAGGGGGGCTGCCGGTGCAGCCCCTTAGTCATGAAGCCACAGGTCAGGCTTCCTGCCTCAGTCTTCTCCTGCTGAGGAGAAGGCCAGCCTGGGAAGTGGGGCTGGCAGCAGCCAAGCTCAGGAACGGGAAGGGATCTCATTAAGTGGGGAGTGGGGGAAGAAGTCAGAACTGCAATTCAGAAGCTGGGGAAGAGTTCCTGATCCCACAGCTCCTTCCTTAGTCCCCCCAAGTGGGGCATTGCCTTCCCAGGGAATGCTGGGCAAGTTACCGAACCTTCCTGACATCAGAGTCCCTATATATGACAAGTTGGGGGGGGGGGACCAGCCCTGGTAGCCCTGGGTTTCTGCTCTGACGGATTTCCGAGCGGAGGCCCTGTTTCTGAGGCCCAGGGAAGCTGCGGCAGACGGGGCTCAGGGTAGAAGCGTCCTCAACCGCCGGGACGCGCCCTAGAGAGTTCCCATGGAGACATCCCATCTAAGCAGCAAGAGCCACTCTCCAAATTCTGCTCTGCCCTCGGACCTAGCAAGGAGTGAAGTGGGGCCAGAAGGACTTCAACCAAAGCCGGGGTCGGCAGGAGACGCGCGCTGCTCAAATACTTTACTGTCAGGTCTGACTCTTGAGGGAGGAGATGCCCAGGGATGGAATCTGGAGCCAGGGAGCAGCAGCCCTGGGGCACAGGGCCAGCAGCTGGCACAGAGGATGGCAGGGGGGCCATAGGCTGGCACAGAGGATGGGCAGGGGGGCCAGCAGCTGGCACAGAGGATGGGCAGAGGGGCCAGCAACTGGCACAGAGGATGGGCAGGGGGCAGCAGCTGGCACAGAGGATGGGCAGGGGGGCCAGCAGCTGGCACAGAGGATGGGCAGGGGGGCCAGCAGCTAGCACAGAGGATGGGGAGGGGGCAGCAGCTGGCACAGAGGATGGGCAGGGGGGCCAGCAGCTGGCACAGAGGACGGGCCTGGGCGGACAGGGAAATCTGCTTCAGGGCCTAGATCCAGGCAGCAAACTATTAAGGCAAAAACATTGGGTCTTAGATGCTCCGGGTCAGGGACAGGAGGATAGGCTTGTGTAGCATTACACTATATTATACTATAAACTTGAACTTGTGCAGGAGAAGCTGGCTGCTACCTCGAATTCTAGGGACAACCCTGTCAGTGGCTCCTTCTACCACTCCCGTCCCTGAGCCCCCTCTGGTGTGCTTCCTATTCGTAATCAGTCAGTAGACCCAATCATTTTTAGCAAAGGCATTTACTAAAGCGCAAGAACATTTGGAACACAATTTTCTCTGCAGAGGCCCGAGGCTCATTCTCTCACAAGCCATCCAGCAGCTTTGGGAAGAATGGGCTCAGGCGGAGGGAATGGGAGTGAAGTAAAGTACAGGTGGCTAATGTGGAAATCCTTTGCCCCTTCAGAGAATCCTCCTGTCGTCCCCTGAAGGGCGATGTCTATGGCGCTCCTCTTAGACACAAGAGGTACTACCTCACGTCTCAGACTGGCTGAGATGAAAGGAAAAGATCATGATAAATGTTGGAGGGGACTGTGGGACAACTGGGACACTGATGCATTGTTGGTGGAGCTGTGAAATGTTTGGACCATTCTAGAGAGCTATGAAACCGTGCACACCCTTTGCCCCAGCAGTATCACTACTGAGCCTGTATCCCAGGGAAATCATAAGGAGGGGAAAAGGATCCACACGTGCAAAAATGTTTGATGGATGCCCATCAATGGGAAATGGCTGAACAAGTTGTGGTATATGAAGGTAATGGAATATTACTGTTCTATAAAAAATGACAAAAAGCTGATTAGAGAAAGTTCTGGAAAGATGTACCCAAACTGATGCTGAGGGAAACAAGCAGAACCAGAAATACATTGTACATAGTAACAGCCAGATTGTGTGATGATCAACTACGAAGGCTCGATTCTTCTCAGGGGTTCAGTGATTCGAGGCAATCCCAATAGACTTTGGACAGAAAATGCATCTGCATCCAGAAAGGGAACTATGGAGACTGAATGTAAATGAACACATCCTGTGTTCACTTCTTTTTTCTGGGTTTTTTCCCTCTCTCCCATTGTTTTTCCCTTTTGCTCTGATTTTTCTCTCCCAACATGATTCATAAAGCGACGTGTATTAAAAATAAATAAATAAGTAACAAAAAGAAAAAAGTAAGTGATAACTGCCAACTTTTGGGAGACTGTTCAACCCAATTGCAACGAGGAAGGAAAGAGAGGCACAGAGTGGCAGGCCGCCCTTTTGCACACTAACTGAATTCTGGCTCAGTTGCCACTTAGGGAACTTTCATTATCTCTCATTGCAAGCCCCTGAGTCATCAGCTCTTCCAGTTGAACAGTCATTTAGGAGACTCTTCATTATCTCATAGCACAAACCCTTCAGATGCACATGGCTGAAAGCAGGCCCCAAGTTCCACGGAGTGAACCGGAGCCAAGTAGGAAATATCTGCAAATGCTCCGAGGAATTGCCCGTAAGAGATGATTCACTCACACGATGCGATGCATGTGATGCCATTGAAGTCCAAGTGTCTCCTTGGAGCAGAATCTCGGGCTCCTTGCTTGTCACCCCTATCTTGTGTACAGATGTCCGTCTGAAGCCAAGGGTCAACAAGTGCAGATGAAACAACCCAGAATATCGAATGAACGAGTAGAGGTAGATATTGAGCCACATTCTCGATCTTGGAAAAGTGGCAGAAAACGGGTGCGGTGCTGAAGGGTTGCAGAAGGGCAAATGTTATCCCTCTTTTCACAAAAAGGAAGCAGGATAGAATTGGCTTTTGACCAGGAGGAATGATTTCAATTCCTGGAAAAATTCTGTTTTAAAACGATGGTTTGTGAGTCTGGGACTCAGCTTCCTTCTGATAATCCGTAAATCCTAACTTCCCATTTCCATTGAATCTCCCTAAACAAACGGAAAGAAATCACGTGACAGAGTAAAGCAACAGGTGGTTACTTAAAACTGAATACAAGGTAAATGACCAGGAAGCTCCCTCCCCAACCCCCAACCCCCCACCATATGCACACTGCCTCATGCATTGCCCAAGGCAGAGGGGGAAGCTTGCTGAGATAACCTATGCTCCCAAGGGTGCAGTCCGGAGGCTCTTCCTCTGAAGCTGGGTTTTCATCTGCACCTTCTCCTCAGACTTGCTGTTGAGCTATCATTAGTCCATGTTACTTCTCTGCTGTGTCGCCATGGTTAAATGGCTTCTTCTCTCATGGGGTGTTTATAGCTCTTTTGTGAGTTGTCTCAGAGCAGCGCCCAGCCAGCAACGTTCTCAGATTCAGCGTTCCTCCTTTACTAAGTCTTCCTCCCCTTCAGTGAGAACCTCCCCCGTGCATCCCATGCTTAGATTAAGGTGGGGAAATTCAGCTGCACTTCCATCATACCCCCAGCAACTATCATGAAAATCACCCCAAACTTCACTTAGCAACCCCGAAGGGGAAGGGTGTGGCTGCTGACTTTTGTTCTGCTCCCACAGCTGCACCCAGATGACTTCTCGGCTTAGGAGAGGATTTAGAAAGAGAAGTCTTTATCATAAGGTGCCAGCATGACTTCATCGAAAGCTGGCCAGGCCAGTACTTCCTTTTTTGACAAGCTCCCTGGACGAGTCGAGCAAGAGTATGCGACAAACCGGAGTATCTGAGCCAAGCATTTCTTGCTAGCCCACAGCCAAGATGGAGAAGGGGGCTCGAGGAGACTAGAGATGCTTATGTTCAGAATTTCTGGCGGTCACCTTCGGGATCGTTGGAATCGCTACACCCAAAGTACAGTCATTGGCGGATAATGAGAGGAGACTTCCGGGTAGCATCCCTGTGATCTGCTCCATTGTCTTAACCTGTTGGCCCTATGCTATCTTAATGGTTTTTTTGTCAATGACTCGAATGAAAACCAAGGTCAGACTGTCAAAAAATATTTATTAAGCATCTACTCTGAGGGCCATTTAGAAATGTGCACATATCACACGGCGACAGTCTCAATTCTGGGAAAGATAGCGGATTCTCTGAACGTTAGCGCCAAGACCCAAAAGTACCGAGTGGGGCAAAATGAATGAGATTAAAGGTAACCCATGTAACTAATTCCGCACTTAGTCCACAAATTTAACATCACATGTATACAATGCAAGAAACATGACTAGGCATTTCAGAGGCCTGCAAGCTCAAGATAAGTCTACAGTATGATATGACAGACAAAAGAAGTGATGATGTCTTCGCCTCTCGGAGGAGAGCCAGGAAGAGGGAAGCTATGGTCTACAAGGAACCACATTAGCCATTCTCATGAGCCTGCTTGGTTGGGAGTAGGGGAATAGCTAGGTGACACAGTGGATAGAATATCAGGCCTGGAGTTAGGAAATTCTTCTTTTCTTCTTTTTCTTCTTCTTCTTTCTTCTTTCTTCTTCATTCTTCTTCCTTCTTCCTTTTTCTTCCTTCTTCTTCCTTCTTTCTTCTTCCTTCTTCTTCTTCTATTCTTCTTCTTCTTTTTCTTCTTCTATTCTTCTTCTTCTTCTTCTCTCAGTCACTTTCAATCATGTCTGATTCTTTGCAATTCCATTGACCCTAGTGAAGAAACCTCTTCTGCCACTGTAGCTCAGTACCTTCTCTCAAACTTCAGGTGTTAGAGCAGTGGGGATTGAGAGGTTAGATAACACACCCAGTATCACACAGCCAGTAGGTGTCAGAAGCAACACTTGAGCCCAAGTATTGCTACATAATTGTGACCTTTATAATCCCCACCCCTAGGAATTTTAGTCCTCATGTATATCGCTTTCCTAGCTCTTCCTACTTCATTTTGATTTGTTTCATTTTTGTTTTGTTTGTTTTTTCATTGGTTTATTTTTAAATTTTTTTCTCAATTTTTTTAAAATAAGGAAATTGGGGTTAAGTGACTTATCCAGGGTCAATACACTATTAGTATTCAGTGTTTGAGGCTAAATTTGAATTTGGCTCTTCCTAACTCCAGAGCTGGTACTCTATCTGCTGCAGCGCCACCTAGTGATTCATACATTGTTTCATATAAGTCTTCCTATAATGCTTCTATGACCCTGGAGAAAATTTGAAAAAGACGTCTCTTATTCTCTTCACAGAAATGGGGGTCTATGAGTATGGAATGCTCCATAAGTGATCAGACACCTGTAATACATGGGCTTTTTTTTCGCTGAGCTGCCTTTTTTCTCTCCCCATTTTATTATGAGTCTGGGACAAGGAGTAAAGAAAAAACATTCAGAAATAAAGGTGGTGTAAAAATAATAGCATCAATAAAACGGAGAGAGTTTTAATAGCAAAGAGAAGAGGAAAATTTCATTTAGCTACAAATTTAAAAAGTTGAACTTTAAAAGTAGCCCTTTGAAACTCAATGCCTCATAGTATTTGACTAGACTGAAATTTGACTTGATTGTTAGAATCTTCTCTTGACGTGCGCTATAAATACGGATGCTTATTACAAAAAAATCAAACTCCGCATTTCCTTTGACCCAGCGATACCACTTCAAGATCTGTATTCCAAAGAGATCAAAGGAAAAGGGAAAGGAGGACCAAAATATTGATAACAGCTCTTTTTGTGGTGGCAGAGAATTGGAAATTGAAGGGATGCCCAACAATAAGAGAATGGCGGTAGTATAAAACCGTGATGGAAAACTGTTGTGCTGTAAGAAAAGATCGGGGAATGGTTTCAGAAAAACCTGGAAAAACTCGAACTAGTGCAAAGTGAAGCAAGCAGAACCGGGAGAGCATTGTGCAGAGATGATCACTGCGGAAGATTATCAGTGCTGTTTAATACAACAATGCGAGACAATTCCAAAGGACTCAGGGAAAACGGATGGAGTCTGAGTACTGACTGAAACACAAGCTTTTTATTTTCCTTTTCCTGCTTTTTTTTTGGGTACCATGGCTAATATGGAAAGTGTTTTGCATGACTTCACATGTATAATTGATATCACATTTCTTGCCTTTTCAATGGGTGGGGCAGAGATGAGAGGGAAGAAGAGAATTTAGAACTCAATTAAAAAAATAATGCTAAAAATAAATTCTTTTTAAAAAACCTCAAAGATTAGCCTCTATTATAATGATTGTTTTCTAGAAATTGTTTGTTGCGTTAACCTCTTTTTTTTTTTTTTCACACGGTTAGAAGAGATGTTATTCTCAGGAGTACAGAATGGTAGAAATCTCGACCGATTGTCAATTTTCTCTTCTTCTTGAGATGCTGAACCTTCAGGCTCTCGTGCTCAACCATACAAATTAACCCATTCCCAGGTCCTAACAGAAATCTAGTGATGGAAAAAGTGACTGTTCTTGTATTTCGAGTCTTCCTCTATCTCTATGCTTTTGGAGAAAGGATTCTCTCTCTCTCTCTCTCTTTGTCTTTGTCAGTCTGTCTATGTCTCTGTGTCTGTCTCTCTGACTCTCTCTTTGAATCTCTGTGTCTGTCTCTCTCTATGTATCTCTGTCTCTGTCTCCATCTCTGACTGTTTCTGTGTCTCTGTTTTTGTCTCTATGTCTGTCTGTCTCTGACTCTGTGTCTGTCTCTGTCTCTCTCTGTATCTCTCTGTCTCTGTCTCTATCTCTGTTTCTCTGTGTCTGTTTTTGTCTGTCTGTCTCTCTGTCTCTGACTCTGTGTCTGTCTCTGTCTCTCTGTCTCTGTCTCTATCTCTGTTTCTCTGTGTCTGTTTTTGTCTGTCTGTCTCTCTGTCTCTGACTTTGTCTCTGTGTCTGTCTCTGTCTCTCTCCTTTCTGTCATTCCAGTGCATTTGACCTTGGCTCTGAACCCCTGCGTGTGTTTTGCAGAAACAGGCATGTGCCACTTGGGGAAAGGTGGGTGGAGTTGGTTAAACATTGGTGAGCCGATAACCTACGGGTGGAGGAGAAAGGCTCTTTAGACCCGGGAAAGCTGTTTGCTGAGGAGCAGGTGACCGGCTCTCCCTGAGGTGTGGAGGCTCAGGGCGTGGATGTCCTCACTGTAGACACAAGGGACCCGGAAAGGGGCGTGCTAGGCAGGAGGCTCGCAGGTTGGGCAGGAGGGTCACAGGTTGAGAGCTGGAAGGACCTTCTCATTTCACATTGGAGGAAACGGGCACAGAGCAGGGTGCCTGCCTTCGGCCATACAGGGGATGAGTAGTAGGATTTTAACCCGCTCTGGAAGAACCTTAGGGGTTATCTGGGTTGCTCGGGGATACCAGAGGGCACGGAGCGCCCACCCTGGAGTCAGGAAGAGCTAAGTGCAAATTTAGCCTCAGAGACTTCCTGGCTGGGTGATCCTGGACAAGTCACTTCACCCTGTTTGCCTCAGTTTCCTCATTTATAAAGTGAGCTGGAGAAGGAAATGACCGACCTCTCCAGCACCTCTGCCAAGGAAACCCCAAATTGGGGCACAGAGAGCCAGACACAACTAAACAACCCAAAGGGCTTTTCTCAGCTATTTTACGACTAAAGAAACCGAGGCCCAAAAAGTGTTAGTGGCACAAGGTGCTGCCGGTAGTGAGTGACGGATCTGGGATCTGAACGCAGATTGAAAGAGACCTTAAAGGCCTTTGAGTCCAGTTCATTTTCAAGATGAGGAAAATGAGCCCCCAAGAGAGAAGGTTGACTCAGGGTCACATGGGTTGAGTGTCAGAGCTGGGATTTGAACCCAGAGCTTCTGGCCCCCAGACACCCTGGCGGAGGCCAGAGGTCTCAGGGAGGCTTAGCCTTGGACTGTCTGGACATGGTGGGCAGCCTGCCCCCCTCTCTCCCCTCCTGTCCCTTCCACATCGCTGCCCTCGCCTGGGCTTTCTTTCCAATTTCAGGGGTCCGAATGTCCTCCCTGCACACCCCGGGGCTGCCTGTCTTCCCCTCCCCCACTTCCGGTGTTCTGATGGGGGGGGCCCTTCCAGGGCCTCACCTTGGCCATGACACTCCAGCTGGAGCCGGTCACCTGGTGGGTGACTCACAGGGATGACGTTGAGCAATCAGGGCCCTTTTCCACTCCTTCCCCCAGAGGGTGAGAGGAGCCAGCAGGGAGTGAGTCACTGTGCAGCAGTGGGTGCCCGCCAGCTTGGGTGGGAGCCTCGGTGCTGATGAGCGTGCAGGGCTTCCGCCAAGCCCTCGGGGCGCCCAGGGAAGGAGGAGCAGGGTGGAGTAGCGGGTCTCCTGGCAGATGCCACAGGGATGCAGTGAGCCAAAGCGAAATGGCTGGCAGGGCTGGCAGAGGGGGTGCCCTGCTGCCCACTTCTCTCCCCGGGACGATTAAGAGGTTCACCACAGCCTGGAGTTCCCAGAGGCCTCTGCTGCTCCAAGCAGGGCAGCTTCTGGTCACTGCCGCCTCCATTTTTCAGGGATGGGAAAAGTAGGGAGAGGCCTGAGGCCAGAGGGAAGGCTAGCAGGAAACAGGAGGGTTCACGTTAACGTCGCAGAACCTCAGAACTCGGGGACCAGCAGAGTCCGGAACTCTTTCTACGCCCTCCCCAACGAGAGGCTTTCCAAGTTTGTATGAAGATCTCTAGTGACAGGGATTGTGTGAGTGTGTGTGTGTGTGTGTGTGTGTGTGTGTGTGTGAGAGAGAGAGAGACAGAGACAGAGAGAGACAGAGAGACAGAGAGAGACAGAGACAGAGACAGAGACAGAGAGACAGAGAGAGAGAGAGATAGAGAGAGAGAGAGAGAGAGAGAGACAGAGAGAGAGACAGAGACAGAGAGAGACAGAGACAGAGAGAGACAGAGACAGAGAGACAGAGATAGAGAGACAGAGAAACAGAGACAGAGACAGAGACAGAGACAGAGACAGAAAGAGAGACAGAGAGAGACAGAGATAGAGAGACAGAGACAGAGAGAGAGAGAGACAGAGAGACAGAGAGACAGAGACACAGAAAAGAGAGAGAGAGAAAGACACCTACTCTGGGCCACTCACCTGGAAGTCAGTAGCCCATGAGCCTCAGCTTCCTCATCTATAAACTGGTTGAGACTACTGGATTCCCAGGGTGGCTCTGGCTCCTCTAGAAGTAAGTGAGAGCCTGAGGGCAAGGACTGACAAACAGCCCTGCCCCAAGTCTGCTCTGAAAGAGGGCTTAGAAGTCCAGCCAGCTCTTCATTCTCCACCAGCTGCATTGCTCCATCTCCCCGTTGGGAGCCTCTCCCTACTCTCTCCCCGATTGGGACCATCGGGGGCACCACAGCGCACAGAGCTCCATCTCTAGAGTTAGGAAGACTTATTTTGCTAAGTTCAAATCTTGCAGCTGTGAGCCTGGGCAAGTCACTTGACCATGTGATTATTTTTTTTCCCATTAAACAATATCTTTATTTTTTATTAGATAGCTTTAATTTACAAGATATATGCATGGGTAAGTTTTCAGCATTGACAGTTCTGACCATGTGTTTAAAATGGGGATAACAAGAGCACCTCCCTCCCAAGGTTATGGTGGAGAGCAAGAGATAATATATATAAAGTGCTTGGCTAACTTCAAAGCATTCTATAAATGACAATTATTTGTATTACTCCTACTCCTAGTGCTCCCTGATCCCCCACCAGAGTGCTCCCTGATCCCCCACCAGAGTGCTCCCTGAGCCCCCACCACAGTGCTCCCCGAGCCTCCACAGGAGTGCTCCCCATGGATAATTAGTCAGACTCCATTAGTCTTTAAGAAAGGACGGGTTGGAAGACACAGCAAAAGTAATTATTGCAATGCACATCCCTACTGAGATCCTGGGGCCCGGCTCCTGCCTGGCAGGTCTATTCATCCCTGGTGGATCCTCCTAAAGTGCCGCTTAGTTGCCACTCCCAGCTGGGGATTGTGGGCATTCTGAGAGTTCCTAGGTGACACTTTTCTCCAACGAGAATCATCCTCTTTCACAAGTTCTCCTTTCTTCTAGCCATCACCTTTCTACATCTCTCTGCATTCAGTTCCCCCGCTATCAGGGGCCCACTACACCTGCTCTGCCCACTGGTGAGACTTTGGATGGGATCTTTGGCTCTCCCACACTCCCACGTTCCCTGGAACACCCCATCTTAAAAAGTTCATTTGCAAGGGCAGCTGGTGGTGGCAGTGCATAGAGCCCTCAGGAGGACCTGAGTTCAAATCTGGTCTCAGACACTTAACACATCCAGGCTGTGTGACCCCGGGCAAGTCACTTAACCCCAATTGCCGTAGCAAAACAAAAACAAAAACAAGAACCCTTGTGGGAGAGGGCTACTGCTAACAAAGCTTTCTTTACTGATCCCAACTCTCAGGATCGGTTCATGGAAAGGAAATCACCATTTATTACTATGGGCCAGGCACTGAGCTAAGCATTTTACAAGCATATCTCCTTTGATTCTCTCGACAATACTGGAAGGTGGGTATTAATAAGATCCCCATTTTGCAGCTGGGAAACTGAGGCAGACATAGTTTTAGTAACTTGCCCAGGGTGCATCTCTAGTATCTGAAGTCATATTTGAATTCAGCACACAAAAGGGAGAGGCAATTGCCAGGAGGGGGAGGCAGGGAGAAGGGCACCGCATGCACACTCTCAGCTTTCTGAGCCCTTAGGCCTTCTCCCTGCACAGCCAATCGCTCTTTTACCTCTACAGCCAATCAGAAGTCCTTTCAGCATTACAGAGTATCAAGCTCTCCATCACACACAGTCACACAGCGCCTTGGACTGAAATCAGGGGAAAGAACTGCCCAGGCTTCAAGGACCGACCTTCCTATTGCATTAAAATCGGTTATTTATTAAGGCGGCACAGGAAGGCCGGCCTCAGAGCCCAGAGCCTTGGGGGCCAGTCACGGCCCTGATGATTTCTGGCAGAATGTCCCTCGGTCAGTCATTTCAACTCTGAGCGTCCCAGGCACCTCTCAGAGACAGTGTCCTTCTCCAGGGATTCCCGATACCAGTGAAACCACAAGCCCAGCTCTTCTCCCCATTTATTAATGTCCTTTGTTTTTCCATCACCTTACTTTTCCAAAATTTGCCCGTCCCATCCCTTTATTCCATGAGCCTGCTCTTGCAATAACGAGCAAAAAAAGAAAGAGAATAAAAAGTTCAATAAAATCAACCAAACATCAACCATATTGGACAACAGATACAAATCCCACACCCATAGTCCTTCACTTCTGCAAAGAAGATCCTGTGTTCCTATCAGCCCTCTTGCTTCTTGGCTTAGTGCATCATCAGAACTCTTTGTCTCCTCCCCACTTCAGATATTCTGGGAAAGCAGGGTAGGGCAAGGAAAAGAACCCTGCTTCTGGCATCAAAGGACCTGGGTTCAAATCCTTCCTGAGTACAATGCCACATTCTACACCTACTATCTGGACAACTTTGATAAAATTACTTAATCTTTCTGGGTTCTCATTCTCCTCCGCTCTCATCTGTAAAATCATTGGGTTGGACTAGCTGGTCTCTGAGGCTCCTTCTAGCTCTAGATTGAGGGTTCTATAATTTTCCAGATCTTCTACAAAGAGTAGGATACTTCGATGCCCCACTTCATTCTTTTTATCTCTTCTTGTTTAATCATTTTTAAGTTGTGTAGGACTCTTCGGGAGCCCATTTGAGGTTTCCTTGGCAGGAGTGATTTATCATTTCCTTCTCCAGCTTATTTTATAGACGAGGAAACTGAGGCAAACAGGGTTAAGTGACTTGCTCAGGGTCACATAGGTAGGAAGTATCTGAAGTGGGATTTGAACTCAGGAAGAGGAGTCTTCCTGACTCTATTCACTATGGTGCCATCTCACTAGCTTCTCCATCTCTACTTGGCATTTAATTCCCTCCTCAAATCAGAGGTTTTGCATAACATAAAATCTCAGGGGTGGAGGAGCCTCAGGACCTTACCAGGGGTCCTCAAACTATAGCCCGCGGGCCAGATGCGGCAGCCGAGGATGTTTATCCCCCTCACCCAGTGCTAGGAAGTTTCTTCATTTAAAGGCCCACAAAACAAAGTTTTTGTTTTTACTATAGTCTGGCCCTCCAACAGTCTGAGGGATAGTGAACTGGCCCCCTATTTTAAAAGTTTGAGGACCCCTGGACTCAACCCATCTTTGTTTTTTGTTTTTGTTTTTTAAAAAATATTTTATTTTATTTTATTTAATAATAACTTTATATTGACAGAATCCATGCCAGGGTCATTTTTTTACATTATCCCTTGCACTCGCTTCTGTTCCAATTTTTCCCCTCCCTCCCTCCACCCCCTTCCCGAGATGGCAAGCAGTCCTATATATGTCTAACCCATCTTTGAACAAGACACAGCATCCACCCCCCAACTGGTCAGCCTTTGCCCACTCCCTCACTTAGTTTTCTGAAAGTCCTTAGCTCTGCCACGTTACGCCCACCATCACTTGGCTCCCCCCTCTCTGTATCCCCAGTCTCCAAAGGCTGCCCCCTACTGGTTGCCCGCTGAAACTGTCAATCCCTCCTGGTTTTGTTCAAAACAAGATGGTTTTTGAATCTGGGATTTGAGAGGCTCAAATCTCTTTAATTGTCCTGACTCAGTTTCCCTGCACTAGTTTCCCTTGTCTCAGTTTCTTTAACTGTTCTTTGTCAATCCCCTAAGTTGTAAAACCCCCCCTCTGGTCCATACTGAGGACCAATTACTCTAAGGTTATAAATTGTTAGCCCAAGCAAGATAAACAAGAGAGTAGACTCTGACTCTTTTCTGTCCTCAAGAATTTACAATATCCCTCTAAAATATTCCAAGATGTCTCACTGACATCTTTGTCTCTGTGTATTCAGACATCCTGTCTCCGGGTTTTTTGGGGTTTATGGCCTCTTCCATCCTGACAGTTTTCCTGAGCTTCTCACCCCTTCCTTTGTTCAGAGAAGAGATATTTAAGAAGTTGGGGTTCCTCCATTCATTGCTGGAGGCTGGCGGCTGGACGCTGGATTCTTTGAGAAGACAGTCTCCTCCAGCCCTGGGACCAACATGGATTCCTTGGGCCCAGTATATCTTTATCTCTGTCTGACTGGATAATTTGAGCCGAGAGTCCTGTCCAGTCAATCTTACTCTCCCATTAATAAAATATTAAAAACTCTCTAAGCTCTCTCCCGCCTCAGTTTCTCCGGCATTACAGTGGAAAAGCCAAACACACAGACAGATCCCAATCATAGACAGGAGGAGGACTGGAAGAGACCTCAGGGGTCACGCGCTTCAACTCTTTCCCCACTTTACAGACAAGGAAATGGAGACCCCGGAACTTCACACTCACGTGATTGGAGGATGTCTTCGGGAAACTCCAGAAGTAGTGGATAAGGATATCCCGAGGAACAGTGTCATTCACATGCCAAGTTAAATAGAAAACAAGACAGACGAGTCGCATTCGAGTTGTGTGTGAACTCTCCAGGGAGCTGTGTGATCACTGCTTTCAACACCAAGGTAGAATATTGGACAAACTGATCCCCATCTGAGGTGGCAAAGGCTGAAAACTAGTTTAACGGGTTAATCTGAATACTTGCGTTTTAAAAATCTAAAAGAAAATGGAACTGAGAAGTTACTTAGAGGCCGGGCCCTTCCAGGCTTCTCCCTTGGAACTTTAATTCCCAACCACCCCCAGCTGAGTCTACAGCTGAGAAATGGAGGAAAAGTCCAAAGTTATTTCGAATTCAACCACCAGAGGGCAGTATAGACACAACAGTGGCAGCCTCCCTGAGAGCCGAAGGAGGAAAAGCAAAATTTTTAATCCCTTAATAAGTCCGTTAAAGCAATTTATTCAGAGTTTCTCTGCCCATGGTGCCAGGGACTGTGCTAAACATAAAAAAAAGGAAAAAAAACCATGGTCCCTGAGCTCAAAAATCTGATTTGCCTCTGCCACCCATCTCATTTTTCAAAAGAATTTTCCGAAATCATTGAAATACATAAAACCCATAAAAAAAAATCAAAAAAAAAAAAAAAAAAGAAATACATAAAACCCTCCCTCCAACTTCAAAGTCAAATTTTAGAGCTTTCGTTTGTTTTTAAATCGAAAGCTTAAAATTCAAAAATATTTAAATTATGAACCTTAATGAAATAGAATTTATTTTGAAAATGAAATCGTAAAACAATATATTTTCTTTGAAAAAGGAAGTGATAGATGTTTGAGGATAAACTGAACAGCCTGGAAATAAGCAAATATATGGAAGAAAAATAAAACCTTAAACTCCAAATACACACTCACACACTCACACAACTCAATAACAAAAAACAGAAATTGATTATACGTGGACCCATGTGCTCAATAAGTATAATAACCATTTGTTGTGAATCACTTGCCTTTTCTATCTTTTTACCCTTTGCATAGGTCTACAAAGTGCTGCAAAATAAAGAAAATAGAACTCAATCAGCAAATGACTATATAATAATAAACTCAATATACCGTTATGCCACAGTTCTCGTTTATTGTCCTGACTCAGTTTCCCTAATTATCTTGACCCATCCTGACTCAGTTTCCCTAATTGTTCTGCTTATAATGATCTGCTCAGTCCTCCCCTCTTAATCAGAATATTTGATAGGGCTAAAAGATCTTATGTTTTAGAATATCAGAAAGCCTCTCCCCATCCCAAGCTATTAGAATATCAGATACCGTCTTATCAAGATGCCTCTCCCCATCTCCGAGGTACCTCCCCCCATTATGTCATCCCCATCTCCAGTGGCTCGCCCCACCCTGTCAGAGTCCCGTTCCGGCTCTCAGCACCCTGGCTCTGCCCCTGCCTCAGTCTACCCCCGTGTCTGAACCATGTCATTGAGAACTCACATGGTTTACTGGATTCTTGGAGACCATAGTCTCATTCAGCCCTGGGGCCAAACCATGGATCCATTTGGTCCCAGTAAATCTCTCCCTTTGAAATAAATTATTAATCTCTATCTTGCCTCAGTTTCTCCAGCATTACAATATTATAAGGGCTCTAGGGAGTAACAAAACAGAGGGAAAGGGAAGGGAAGGAGCACTCATACAACGCTGTAATAAGCACTCTACAAATATTACGTCAACAATCCTGGGAAGGAGATGCTATTATTATATTCATTTTTCTGTGGTGGAAACTGAGGCAGATAGCATTCAAGTCATTTATCCAGAGGCACACTAAGGCTGGATTAAAATCCAAGTCTTTGACGCTGGGACCAATGGCTGTTTAAAGATAGACAAAGATGGACAGACTGAGAAATACCCACAAATGTAGGACACAGTCTAAGGCGACCGCTTCGTCAGGTTTCTAGAAACTGAGATAGAAGTTATAGCTAATCAGGATTTGAATATTTTCCTAGACAAACTCCGGAGTAGGGACAGAATCGGTGGGGAATTCATCTCTTGAAAGTTGACCTGGCTTATGTTATGGCTCCAGAGCTTTGGGGAGCCCTGAGGCCTGGGTTAAATTCATGCCAGGAGGACCCTAAGTCAGTCACTTCCCCCTGATTGCCTTGCCAAAAAGAAAAAAAAAAGGAAAACCATTTCTACAAAGGAGCTCGTCTAGAATGTATCTCCTTCAGCACTTGGAGTCTATCCCGTCTCTGTCCCCAGGGACGTAGCTTCTCGCTGTATGAGTTGTGCGCTAGCTCTAAGGGCACTGATTTCAGGAAGATCTTTCCTTACCACGTTGGTGTTTTCTTGTATCAGCTGCTCACTGTATTCTGCGGCGGTTTTTTCACACCTTCCAGACTTATCTAAAAACGTCTCTTTCATCCTTTCTTATGGACCAATAATATTTCATTACATGCATGAGTTTGTCCAGCCGGTCTCCAGTGAATGGGCATCTCCCTCAGGTTTCGGTTCTTGGCTCCAACAAAAGGAACAGCTTTAGACTTTTTGCTACATATTAGACCTAGTTCTTTGATTCCCTTGGACTATAGATCAAGAAGAGAAGGGCAGCTAGGTGGTGCAGTGGTTAGAGCACCAGTCCTGAAGTCAGGGGGACCCGAGTTCAAATCTGATCTTAGACACTTAATACTTCCTGGCTGTGTGACCCCGGGCAAGTCACTTAACCCCAATTGCCTCAGCAAAAAAAAAAAAATAAATAAAAAATGCTATGGGTCAAAGCTGATGTGCAATTCCAAATGATTTTCCACTAGACTAAAGCCCAGTTCCTCTAACTGTGTTAATTAATTTCTTTGCCTTCCCGTAGCTTCTCCAACGTCATCATTTTCCATCTGACGGCCATCAGAACCAGTGACTTTCATTTTTCTTTCTCTAATAATTTGTCATTTGGAGCATGTTTATATGGTTATTGATACTTCCTTTGGGAACTGCTTCTTCGTATTATTTGCCCATTTATCCATTAGAGATTGGTTTTTGTTCTTGCAGATTTGCATCAGGTCCTTGGAATATAGCTCGGAAACAAGCCGGGGAGATGGCGGCCCCCCTATCCCTCCCCTAGCTCCTCTGCCAGGCTTCCAAAAGAGACCGAAGGGCCATTGTCGGACATGTTATGGGGGTGATGGAAACGATTCTTGCTGTGGGAACAGGGGGGCACAGGTGAGAGGCCCCCCAGCTCCGAGCATTCCTCGGTGCTTCTGGGAAATCAACATCCTAAAAGTATTTTATTTGTTGTTATTCTGAACTTGGCCAGCACTAGCAAATATTCACATTTATATTCAAAGAACAACAAAAGAGGGATCCATACATGAAGTCACAAATCTCCACCAGTCACTACTTTTACCAAGCATTTATTATGAGCATTTGAGGGGCTGGGCACAGTACTAGGCCCTGGGGGAGGACAAAAACAAAGATTTCTTTAATACCATTACCCAAAGTCCAAGGTCAAGTCCACATCCTATTCTCTTCATCCTTATTCTCCGGGTGTCCCTGTGGCCATATGGCCGCCGTCTCAGAACGGGAACTGGCTTCTCCCCTTTGGGCCAGGAGAAGGAAAACAACAAGCTGCCCTCCTTTGGGGTAGATCGGCGCTAAAATCGGCAAGTGAGGTAAGCAGGGGGAGGAAGAGGGTAGGATATGGAGGGCAGGGAGGTAGTGACCTTAAAGGTGACGTCTATCTCTGCACAAGGCCTTTAGGAAACAGCATTGCCCCCGTACCAAGAGAAAGGAACTAGAAACCTCTATGTGTGTCTCTGTGTCTCTGTCTCTCTCCTTTCTTTTTCTTTGTCTCTGTCTCTCTGTGTCTGCCTCTGTCTCTCTGTCTTTCTCTGTCTCTCTGATTATTTCATCTCTATCTCTGCCTCTATCTCTTTTTCTGTGTCTCTGTCTCTGTGTGTCTGTCTCTCTCTCTGTCTCTTTATTTCATTGTCTGTTTCTCTTTCTCTCTCTGTCTCTATCTCTCTTTTTCTGTGTCTCTGTGTCTCTCTTTCTCTGTCTATTTCATTCTGCTTCTCTTTCTCTCTCCTCTTTGTCTCTGTCTCTCTTATTTCATTCTCTATCTCTTTCTCTGTCTATCTCTGTTCTCTTTCTCTGGGTGTCTCTTTCAGCTGCCCTCCCTATCCTCTGCTCCCCCGATTTCCCAGCTCCCCCCCACCCCTACCCCCCACAGGCGGCCCTCCCAAGCTCCCAGTCTGTTTCTCCCGGTAAGGAGATTGTTCATGGCTATTAGGTTTGTTTGACTAAGCTCTTTTGTCCTGGGGAGCTTTCCCACCGCGGGCACTCGGTTTGCAGTTGTGTGGCCTCAGCCAGTGAGGGCCGGAGGCTGGGGGGAGCCCGAAAGGGACTTTGTCTGAGAGGGCCATCTGCCCTCGAGGCAGTCGGCCAACAGCTGCCACACTCGCCCTCCCTTTCAAGAACTCTTTATTTCTGCCTTTAAAAAAGGTAGGAGCAGATGCTAAAAGTTATTTTCTTCCTAAGGGGTGCTAAATATGGACAAATAAGGAGGGGACGGAGGAAGAGAGAAAGGAAGAAAAGAAAGAAGCAAAATAGAGAGAGAAAAGAAGGAAAGAAAGGGGGAGATAAGTGAAAAAGACACAGAAAGATATTAGAAAGAAAAAAGAAACTAAAGGAAATGAAAACTATATAGAGAAAAATACAGAAAGAAAAGAAGGGGCAGGAGAGAGGAAGGAAGAAAGAAAAATATATGTGTGTGTGTGTGTGTGTGTGTGTGTGTGTGTACAGATAAATGTGGAACATAAGAAAAAAGGAAAAGAAAGGTGGAAGGAAGGAAGAAAGGAAGGAGAGAAGGAGGAAAGGAAGGAAGATAGGTAAGAAGGAAGAAAGGTAGGAACAAAAGAAGGAAAGAAGATAGGAACAACAAAGGAAAGAAAAAAGACAGGAAGAAAGGAAGGAAGGAAGGAAGGAATGAAGGAAGGAAAGAAAGAAGGAAGGAAGGAAGGAAACAAAGAAGGAAGGAAGGAAGGAAGGAAAGAAAGAAGGAAGGAAGGAAGGAAGAAGGAAGGAAGTGATGAGGTATGGATCGTGGCAGGGAAATGGGTTGGTCTCCTAGTTCTCCATAACACCAAGTTAGGGCGGGTTCGCAGCGAGAAACGCTACACAAAAGGCTGTGATAAGAAAAGGCTTTATTAAAGAGAGAGATACCAAGATGTTCTCTTGGTGGACAATGTCAAAGAATTGCCGAAAAACATTTTCTCAGGGCTTACTCTTATACAGAAACAAAACAATTCGGGTTTTACATCCGAAAGGAACATACTTGAGATTGGGTGTGGGAAAGGAGTCTTTCCCAGGGAATGTAGGTTTTGCATCCAAAAGGTGCATAGTGTGGGAACAGAGTCTTTCCCAGGGAAGGTAGGTTTTGCATCCAAAAGGTGCATAATGTTGGGAACTGAGTCTTTCCCAGGGAATGCAAATGCTTTTCTGGGTGAGGCTGCATTATCCTCATCAGAAGGAAAGAAGGAAGGAAGGAAGGAAGGAAGGAAGGAAAGAAAGAAGGAAGGAAGGAAGAAGGAAGGAAGGAAGGAAAGAAGGAAGGAAGGAAGGAAGGAAAAAAGGAAGGAAGGAACGAATGAACGAACGAACGAACGAACGAAGGAAGGAAGGAAGGAAGGAAAGAAGGAGACCAATCCAATTTTCTAAGCTTTCTTTCAGCACTGTCTATATACAAGGCAGGAGACAGGGAGCTGGCAATGCATGGATCAAAGAGGCCTGGGCTCCTCTGTTCTGACACTCACTACCTGTGCAACTCTGGGTAAATCATTTCACACCAAGCCACTCCCTAAGTTTGTGTTAAAACCAAGTTGTTGATGTGCATTGTGGAAGGAATTTCCATACCAAGGTTTTCTCAAATAAATGAAACTCCAAATCTTGACCTAAGACCAAAAAGAATTCCAGGCAGCGATTGAGGTGATAGAGATACAAAAACAAAATAAAACAAAACAACCTTAAGTCCGTGCCCTCAGGGAGGGCGTGCTGTATGGGGTGGGAGGTGGGGATGCATCAGGACCACAACACGGGGAAAGGGGACTCTGTATGTGATCACTTGAGACAAGGCTCCAGCTTGGAGATGGCACAGGAGCTGTGGTTTAAAGGAATCCTGAGCTTGTAAGAGGTGCCAGTGGAGAGAAAGCCAGCCCAGGAACAGGAGATACCTCTGGGGAGACCAGAGGAAGAGCAGAGTGCAGTTAAGATGAAAGAAACCTGGAATTTAGGGTAAGGACTTTTATGCTAAGTTGGAGATTTTTCATTTTTGTCATTTTGCAGTTTGTTATTTAGTCATTTTCTGTCATATCCAATTCTTCATGACCTTTTGGGGTTTTCTTGGCTAAGTACTGGAGTGTTTATTATTTCCTTCTGCAGCTCATTTAAAGATGAAGAAACTGAGTCGATAAGGTCAAGTAACTTGTGTAGCATCACACAGTAGTAAGTATGTAAGGCTGGATTAGAACTCAGATTTTCTTGCCTTCAGGCCTAGCATTCTACCCACTGCGCCACAGAGAAGTATTATTTTCACCATACAGTAAGTTACAGAAAGCCACCGAAGTTTCTTGAGCAGGGGAATGGTAGATGGACCTTGTGCTTTAGGAAGCTTACTTTGCGGATGTGTGGAGGAATTATGGGAAGGAGGGGAAGTGGGAGGCGGGGAATCCAGTTGGAACGTTATTGAAGTAATTTGAGGACTAAGATTGTGGTGGGGGGAGGTGGGAAAAGGACAGATACGGAGTCCCAGGCATTCCAGCTGTAGAGTGGGAAGGGAGCTTGGAAGCAAGGTCATGGTGCATTTAGGCAGTGCCCATAGTGTACCAGCCCTGCACCGAGTGTAGGGAGGCTGGAATGCAGACTAGGGCTCAAGTGAGAGGACCTGAGTTTAAATGCCAGTTTTGTTAATTACTTTCCGGATGACTGTGGGCAAGTCACTCAATTCTTTGAGCCTCATTTGGCTCATCTATAAAATGGTCCTCTGTACCATAAAGGAGTTGGACTAGGTCATCTTTAAGTCTTTACATGGGCTACTAGGGGCCAAGATATAAAGTCTTTTCAAGAGCCACTAGGGGGATCCAGAGTGCATACAGCTAAAGCCCTTACAGATGTGAGCCGCTAGGAGAGACTATTATGCATACAGATAAGGTCCTTACATGGGCCACTAGGGGGTGCTCTACTGCATAGAGCTAAATCCCTTACAGACATGGGCCACTAGGAGACTCCATAGAGCATAAGTTACAAGGTCACTAGGGGGCTCTAGAGTGTATACAGCTAAGGTCCTTACATAGATCACTAGGGGGCTCTATAGTGTAGACAGCTAAGGGTCTGGACCACTAGGGGGCTCTATAGTGTATACAGCTAAGGTCCTTACATGGGCCACTAGGGGGCTCTATAGTGCATACAGCTAAGGTCCTTACATGGGCCATTAGGGGGCTCTATAGTGCATACAGCTAAGATCCTTACATGGGACACTAGGGGACTCTCTAGTGCATACAACTAAGATCCTTACATGGGCCACTAGGGGACTCTATAGTGCATACAACTAAGATCCTTACATGGGCCACTAGGGGGCTCTATAGTGCATACAGCTAAAGTCCTTATATGGGCCATTAGGGGGCTCTCTAGTGTATACAGCTAAGGGCCTTACATGGGCCACTAGGGGGCTCTCTAGTGTATACAGCTAAGGGCCTTACAGGGGTCATTAGGGGGCTCTCTAGTGTATACAGCTAAGGGCCTTACAGGGGTCATTAGGGGGCTCTCTAGTGTATACAGCTAAAGGCCTTACAGGGGTCATTAGGGGGTTCCATTATGAAACAACTGAACCACAAGAAGTCCTCTGGGCTCAAAGGCTAGGATTCTTTGATCCACTTCATTTGCCACTTTTGTTTTTACATATGCGGAAACTGATCCAGGGAAATGACGGCACTTGTCGAGGTCGCGTGTGACGCGTCGGGGGAGCGATTCCTAGCTCGAAATGAACGTGGGACACATTCACTGTGGCCATTCTCTCTGGCAGGTTTACTTAGGGGAAGACATTACAGACAGAGTGAAGGGAACAATAGGCACCAGGAACGGTACGTATGAAATAGGGAGAGATACAGTGAGACTAACCAGAGTTAAGAGAAAGACGCCATTAGAGGGAAGGCACGGTGAGGGTGGTGGGTGGGACAGAGAGACAGAGACACACAGACAGAGACAGAGAGAGAAACCGTAGTTACTTACAGGCTTAGTCCTGAAGAGAACCAAGCAAAGATCTTCATCATAAGCAGATCTTTTAGAGGGGGAAATAGAGCCTTGGAGTTTCCATGGCAGAACTCAAAGGGAAGACGGAAGAGCTAGATGGGATGCACGTGGCAGAGCAGGGCCCAGATTGTGTCTCGGGAAAGGGGAGACAAATTTGGAAGCCCCAAATCTTACACCAATGAATGCCGAGAGCTCTGTTTAGATGTAATTGGGAAAATAAACGACCTTTGGACCTGTTGTGCAGTTTAGCGGCTGGGATCTCCAGAGGCTAAGGGACCTTGGCCAAGGTCACAGCCAGGATGTGTCTGAGGTAGGTCTGAAACTCAGGACTCCAAGGCCGTTTCTGTCTCCTCTCCACACCCGTAGGTGGGGAGGTGCCATCCATGGAGATGTGCTGGGCTAGATTGCCTATGGAGTCATTTGGATGGTGGGAGCCTCCAGTGCCTTCTCTCTCTCCTCTGTCTACATGTACCCATCTAGTAGTACACGTCAGTCCTTCTGATGACATGATACTATCAAAACATGTGTCCAAAACAACCCATAATCCCGTCCCAGCCAGTTGGGACAGCCCTCAGCACTCCGAGGGAAGTGGGGGAAGGAAGCTGATTCCTGGCTTTCTGAAAAGGAGGCAAAAAAAAAAAAAAGTCCAGTTCCATTTTAAAACATAAAAGAATTCAGCAGAATTGGGCAGGTTTTTTGGTGGTTATTTGTTTTTGCTGAGGCAATTGGGGTTAAGTGACTTGCCCAGGGTCACACAGCTAGGAAGTGTTAAGTGACTGAGGTCAGATTTGAACACAGGTCCTCCTGACTTCAGGGCTGGTGCTCCATCCACTGTACTCATTAACTGCCCCCTCGGCAGGTTTTTAAAAATTGTCTGAGGTAGGTTTTGAACTCAGAGCTTCCTGACTCCAGGTCAGGCTGGTTGGTCAGGATATTTTATTTGTGTTGTACTTCTAAGAGGGAATGTGTGAATGTGTTCGGAGAGGCCAGGGAGGAACAGTAGAAGCCCAGGGCCTTTTCCTCTGGGTTTGGGGAAGGTGCCCCCCAAAGGCGAGGCTGCCTCCTCTATCCCGATACTGGCAGGCTTTTTCACTGCCACCTGCTGGCCCAGGGAGAGATTTGCAGGCAAGGTTTAGGCAGACTGTTTCACTGGCGCCACCTGCTGGCTCAGGAAGAGATTTGCCCCAACTTTTCCCAAGAGCTATAAAAAGTCCCAGGATAAATCAGGTGTCTGCCGAGGCGGGAGACCTCAGGGACCTTAATGTTGCCGCGTGGCTTCTGGCCTACTTTGATCCTATTTCTGATATTTTCCACCCGCCTGACCGGTTGACCTTATTGATTGCCCTCTCTGCACCTCAGTTTCCTTTTCTGTAAACGAGAGGATTGGACTAGATCACCTTTAGGGAAACTCCCAGCTCGAAATCTATTGCCTCTGTTTCCCTAGCTGCCAAAATAGAGCTGCTACCGGCCCACTTCCCGTCCAGGATGTCGTGAATATTGTGGCTCTGGAAAAAGACGTTCCCTTCGAGGCCCTCTGCACCTTCTCTCCGCCTGACCCAGTCACGCAAAGAATACATTCCCGCCCCTCCCCCCGTTCTCCTTCCTCCCCCTGCCCCATGCGGTGGGAAACCGGGATTTCCTAGAGGGGGCGGCGGGGATTGAGTTTGCGATGCAAAGGGGGCGAGGGAGGGGGATTCCGTAGGAGAAAGGGGGGGGCCCAGAAGAGAGAGGGCCAGAGAAAAGGAGAAAGGGAGAGGAAGAGGAGGGAACGGCGGGGACAGGCAGGGGAGGGGGGCGGCTGGCTGCCAGGCCCATCCTGGGCTGGGGGCCGGCGGGGGGGCCGGCGGGCAGCTGCGCCAGGGGGCAGGAGCTGCGGGAGCGCCCCACGCCGGCCTCCTCCTTTGTGGCCACACAAAAGGCCCCCGTCGCCGCGCAGCCTCCGCCGGCGGGACATCTGTCGCTGTTTGCGACCGGGGGCGCGCCTGCCCGGGCGGACGGCCACCAGCCCCGGCCCCGCGACGCGCCTGGGAAAGGGGCCGGCCGGCCGGCTTTGTTCGCTTGCTAATTTCAGGCGCTGAATGGGTGAATGGGCCGGGGGCGGGACGCGGGGGGGGGGGGGGACGAGGGGGGCGGTTAGGCCGACGTTGCCCTAACCGGCGGGGCGCTCACTGCCCCTCCCCCACGTCCCCCATCCATCCATCCCCTGTCCCGCCCAGTGCAGGACGGGACCGACCAACCAGGGGCTAGAGGGAACCCGAGACAGGCTAGGCCGAGCACGCGGAGCGCAGGGCTGGAGGGGGCGGGGGAGCCTGGACCAGGAAAGGCGGAGCAGCTCCCGGGGCCACTTGGGATTGGGCCCGGGTGCGTGACCAGGCCTATCACTGCCTGCGAGCCCTCGGCCAGGGGAGAAGGGGATCTGGGAGTCCGCTCCTGGGCCGACCTCAGAGGAAGGACCGATGGAGGCCGCCGGACTTAAAGGGCCCTCCCAGAGCTGCCTTTCTTCCGAGGCCCCTGCTCCTGCCTTCGGCTTCGAAGGCCCGGCCGGCACTGACGTTCAGGGTTCTAACATTCTCGTAGTCGGGTCCTTTCTCCGGCCCAAAGTTTAGCTGCGTTCCCGGGAAGCAGTGGGTGAGAGCTCCTTTGGAGAGGTATAAAGACTTAGCCAGTGCTCCCCGGCGCTCACCTGGAACCCGGAGTCAGTGTTGCCAGAAGAGGCAGGGCCAGGGGCCCACTGGTCAATGGCTAAAAACCCAGCTCGTGGTACAATACCCCTTTTGCGTTCAATTTACATTATTACTGTTTCCTCCTTCGCTTTCTTAGATCTAGACAATCCACGACACAATAAACCAAACTCTGATCTGTAGATTTGCCAGTTTCAGAGGTGTGAGTGTAACCCTGATAATTTAACAAGCGGCTCTCTAGAGCCTGTAAAAGTTGGCTGCAGTATACCACTGGCTCCCAGCAGCTCCTTGCCCTTGTTTTATAAGAGAGAAGGACATGGCTGGTCTGGCCTGTGGGCCTTGGGCTCTCCTCCCCAGCTGCCTTGAGAAAGTTGCTACTGTTTCAGAGAAAGTCAGAATCCATGGAATGGAATCAAAAACCCCCTTGGGGGTGACTTCTAGGAGGTCCTTAATTGCCTGATTGATCCATTGAGGGGTGGCCTGACCCCCAGAAGGACACCCTGACAGGATTTGCCTTGTGCAATCAATGCACTTGCTCTGGAGTCAAGTAATCCCAGCCCTGAATGTCCCTGCCTCAGTGATCTGGGGCAGGCAACCAAACCATCAGTCACCTGACCCTTATTTAGCTCCCTCTTGGTCAAGTACCAGGGACACAAGAAAAAAGGGGAAATCTGCTTCCTATCTTCCCGGAGCTTACATTCTAATAGAGGAGAGACAGCGCATCCATAGATAGGCAGTGTTGACGCCAGGTAGCTTGAAGGTGGGGGACCCCAGCAGCTGGAGGGCCAGGAAAGGCCTCCTGAGAAAGGTGGCCAGGAAGGAAGCGACGCATTCTGAGAGCTGAACTGCATAGCGAGGAGGTTCCAGGCCTCCGGGACAGGCGGTGCCCAAGGAGATAGGAAATGGACGTCAGGAGAGCAAGCTTGGCTGGAGTGCAGAGTGCTTGGGGAGGCCGGGGACATGGAGGCAGGAGGAAGGCAAGTCATGACTTTCCACAAATAACCTCTGAAGTCTCTTCCAGATCTATGGACTGGATCAAATCCTAACTTAGAAGTTCACTGCTAGCGTTACCTTTGGCTTTTCCTCATTCAGAAAATAAAGGGTCTGGACTCCGTAGCCTTTCTATCTGTATCTATCACAGGACTGCAGATCAAGAGTTGGAAAGACTTCAGAGGGCAACTAATCCAGCCTCCAGATGAGGAACTGAGGTCCAGGAGGGAACCGACTTGCCAAAGATCATAGAAGTAACAAGTGACAAAGGCAGGATTTGAACCCAGACCTCTGCTTTTAAATCTAGTGCCTTCTTTGCTTTTACTGATGAGCTAGTTGCAACACAAAATTTCTGTGCACTGCTAGGTAGTGAACGGATAGAATACCACCTGGAGGCAAGGCTCACCTTCCCGAGTTCAAATGTGGCCTCAGACACTTACTAACTACATGACTTTATCCACTCCAGTGTCACTGGTGTCAAATGGGGTCAGAGAGAATCAGACAGAGCTGATCAACAGCAGCACGATATTTAATTATTGCCTATTTACATAAAAAAAGATGCTAAAACTTAGAAAAGTGAAATGCTCATCTGGTTTCTCATATAAGTCACTCATTTCACCGCGATGTTTCCTTCAGCACATTCTCTGTACAGCATAATCTGTACAATGCACTTCAGGAATAGTTCTATATTGTTTTCAGAACGATATTCTCTTTCTATCGATAAATTTGATGATTTCGAAAAGCCGAAAAGCTTCCCAAATTATAACTTCTTTCCCAGAGTTTACAAAAACTCAGTTATTCCCCAGCATGCGTCAGATACCAAAAGAAAGGAAATACAGCCCCCATCATGTGGACTGTCATTTTAAATTTATGTGAAAATTTTACTTGATTGCATTCGAGGAAATGGTTTTCTTTTAAGTTCTGTACTGAGACCAGGGTAATTTAAAGACTAAAAAGAAAATGTTTTCTCTTATAATAAAAGTGGCACATGAAATGACTGCTGGACAGTGTAGTCACTGCAACGGGTTTGACTGAATTTAACAAACGAGAGCCATTTTCTTCTATTACAAAATAAGACGATCTTGAAAATGTTTGCTTTGGAACAGCTGGTAGACAGGAGATTTCTAATGTTCCTAATAGGACTCTCAAGTGTATCAACTGAAACTATTTCCCCAACTTTTCAGGTTTCTGAACACCTATTCTTGAGCTAATTGATATTTGTTGTTCAGTCATTTTCAGTTGTATCTCTCTGCGACCCCATTTTGGGGATTTCTTGGCAAAGATATCGAAGCAGTTGGCCATTTCCTTCTTCAGCTCATTTGACAGAAGAGTAAACTGAGGTCAACAGGGTGAAGAGACTTGCTCAAGATCACAGGGCTAGAAAATAGTCTTGAGTCCAGATTTGAATTCAGTCTTGCGGCCTCCAGGCCTCATATTCTATTGATTACGCCACCTAGTGAATCTGATGCGTACTTCATTTCAGGTTAAAAAAAGTCTATAAAAAATCACATGACTTTTCCCCTAATATTTTAGATTCTTTTATTTTTATTTTTATTTTTTATTACAAAACAAATTTTAGATTTTTTTTAGATTCAGCTGTTTTCACATTTGATATACAGAAAATATTCTGACTCAAATAGAAAAACTTATTAAAATAAAAACAAAATCTACATCTAAAAAGACAAATGAAATGAATTTCTTCTTACAGAATTAGATATACAGCAAAATACAATTTTGTTCATTTGTTCTTCCTAGAAGAATCTCTTTTAAAATGTTTATTTCAGTAACTAATCCCTTGCTACTAAGAAACAAAAGTTAACTTCACCTATCTTCATGCTTCATTTATCTTATGGAACTGTAATATTTCATTCCAAGAAAACCCCAAATAGGCTCATAAAGAGTCGGCCATGTCTGAAAGGACTGAGCCACAATGTTCCATTATAAGATGCTGCTACCCTAATCTGACAGTAAACAATTAGTTCCTGGATTTGGGTATTAAGTAGTAAACTTCAAAATGTTAGCCAATAAAAGTTTTTGTAATATTTTGAATCTGAAGTTTATGGCAACACAAATCACTGGAAGAACGCCTATGTTAAAAGACATTTTGTCTGAGTGGATGCCCATCAATTGGAGAATGGCTGAATAAATTGTGGTATATGAATGCTATGGAATATTATTGTTTGGTAAGAAATGACCAGCAGGATGATTTCAGAAAGACCCGGAGAGACTTACACGAACTGATGCTGAGTGAAACGAGCAGGGCCAGGAGATCATGATATATTTCAACAACCATACTATATGATGATCAATTCTGATGGACGTGGCCATCTTCGGCAATGAGAAAAACCAAATCATTTCCAACGGAGCAGTAATGAACTGAACCAGCTACGCCCAGGGAGAGAATTCTGGGAGATGACTATGAACTACTACATAGAATTCCCGATCCCTCTATTGTTGTCTGCCTATATTTTTGATTTCCTTCACAGGCTAATTATGTACTTTTCAAAGTCCAATTCTTTTCGTACAGCAAAATAACTGTTTGGACATGTATATGTATATTGTATTTAACTTATACTTTAACATATTTAACATGTATTGGTCAACCTGCCATCGGGGGAAGGGTGGGGGGGAGGAGGGGAAAAAGTTGGAACAAAAGGATTTGCAACTGCGCACACCGCCCCCTCTCCCTTCTTTGCACGCCTATAACTTGTAAATGAAAAGCTATAATAAAAAATAAAAAATAAAATAAAAAAAGACATTTTGTGCTAAAGAGCAGCTTAGAGACTGCAAAAATATCACCCAATTTCTCAGTTTAGCCTACTGAATATGGGGACTCTTCAGTGTCCATTGTGCTGTCTCAGGTATAAGCTAGCCTTCCAAGCTCACATTAAAACCTGAAATAGGTGCTTTCTATCCATTTCCTTTTTCCTAAATTTCAGTCTCCCTTGTTCATTTATGGATCTCATCGAGAATTCCTTTGATGTTCTGGTTCTTGACTGGTCCACAAACATGAGCCTCTCTAGAAAACCATTGATAGGAAACAATCTCTCTTTATATGACATTATTCTGAATAGATTTCTTGACTAATTGACCTCATGCTGAGTATGATGTTTTACTATGCCTAGTACTTATTTTTACCCACAGAGAAAGAAACTTGAACTTTGCAATGGGGAAAATAGCCAAGTTTTAATGGCAACGCTAAGTCACATTAAGGGAATCAAACTCCAGGTGTATTTGATGAAATGTTTCCAAACAGGACTTTGCTCTGTGATGTGGATCGTAGTCAAGATCATTCTACAATGAATCTTGTCATGTTGTGGTTTGCTCTTATCTCTGGTGGTTACATTTCACAGTGTTTGGTGGGTTGTGAACTGGAATTATTTGTACTTTATCACCCAGGAATCTCTGCCAGATTTTGAATCCCATTCTCCAGGACTGTGCAGGGAAACTGATAGAACCAAAAGAAAGTATGTTGAAATATCCTTGTAAATGTCTCAATTTGGGTCAAAAATGTTTATTCGGTTGCCACAAAAAAAAAGTCCTGGGCATTTATTAGTAAAAATGAAGAGAGAGATGAAAGGAAGGAAGAAGAAAGGAAAAGAGGATGGAAAGAAAAAAGAGACAAAGAGGAAAGAGAAAGAGATAGAGACAGAGAGAGAAAAGATAAAAACAGAGATAGAAAGAAACAGAGACAGAGACAGACAGACAGACACACACACACACACACACAGAGAGAGAAGAAAAAGGGGAGAAAGTGACAGAGAGAGATAAGAGACAGAAAACAGAGAAACAGAAACAGAGACAGAGACAGAGAAAAAGACAGAGACAGATGCAGAGAAACAGAGAGAGATAATATAATGGTTCTAAACTATACTGAATTTGAATAACAAGTCTCTTGGCTCTCCTTTTTAAAGGTGGGCCTATTTTCCTGACTGAAGAATTGAGCTTACTGTAATTGTAATCCATCTGATTTTCCCCTTCCATGACTTCCAATTCTCTTATTGCAGTTTATCAGTAGATCTAAATGCACAGCTCTCTGGGGAGAGTGGGTGATTACCTCAGTTTCTTCATCTGCTGAGGAGCCTCCAGCTGCAGCCCAGAAAGAGCTTCCAGGAAGCTTCTTGTGGCCTTTTCTCTCTCCAGCCCAAAGTAGGGTCATAAGGAGTCAGGTACAACTGAGCACACCACCTGACCCTGAGAGGCAGCCAGCTTCCTTTTATTCTTCCTCTTTTTCCTCCTCTTCCTCTTCCTCTTCCTCCTCCTCTTCCTTCCAGGTGCTGCAGGTATAAAGAAAATGGGACTGGGAGTGTGAACCCTCATCCCCACCAAACTCCCCGGGGGAGGTACCTGGGAATCCTGGGTAATGACATTGTTTTACAGACAACCTCCTTTCTCTCTTGGATTATGGAAACTTTTCAAGTTGTTAAATTCATAATAAAACAAGAAACATTTTTTTAAAGATGGTGTTTCTACAGCTGTCGAGCAAGGCTGGGCAAGGGATTAACAAGTGTCTGACCAAGTGAAAGAAGAGGCCTTTTGCCTGGCACAAAATAGGCACAAGTGCTTAATAAATGTTGATCGATTGGATGAATCCCCCACCCTCGACCACCCTTCTGCTTGAGCATATCCTCTGAGGTCTGGAGGAACACTTTCCTCAGTTTCCCCCAGAGCAGTGGAGCCTGGCCATTTCTTGGCAAAGGCTGGGAGACAACTTCAAAGTCCCCAAAGGGGATAGAGCCTCCATGGTGAGGGGGGAGTGTCTTCTTAGGCATGAGGACCCTCTGATGGGAGCGGCTGGGATTGGAGAGACGCCCCCTTTTGAGACCTTGGTCGGGTCACTTCGCTTTTTTCTTGTGATTTCCCTGCATCAAGAGCAGCCAGAGTGCCGACTTCTAGTCAGAAAGACTTGAACTCTGCCATTGATTCTCAGTATGACCTTGGATAAGTAATTTCCCTTTTATAAATATGAACAGAACAGACATGTTGGCCTTAAAGCTTCTTTCCAATGCTTAGGATCCTAAGTCATTTCTTTCTCTGCTTTTCAGTTTACTCATCTGTCAAATGAGCTTCCCTCTTCCCCGCCCCAGCCCCCCCCTTCTCTATGCTCCTTGGATGATTCTCTCATTCAGCCTCTGAGCACTAGGTGGAGGTAGAGAGCCAGTACAGATTACTTTGCTGCTCCAGTTTTCCCAGGCCATCCCATTTCCTACAAGCACCTACTGTGTGCTAGGGACCGTACCCCGTTATATTCTGGAGAACTCAGTTTAAAGCTGAAAGGAACCTTGGGGGCCAGATACAAGTCCCTTATTTCATAGATGAGGAAACTGAGGTCCAGGGAAATGATTTGCCCAGTCCCACTATAGGCCGGATCTTCCTGACTCCAAGCCCCACCAAGCCTCATTTGCACACCAGATCCATGAGTTACAAGTACAGAGCTCTGGGTTCCTCAGAGCCCCAGTTCTTGCTTGCTTTCTTGTTGTGTCTCCTTACATGCTTCTTGAGGTAGGTTGATAGTGAAGGTATCATTAACCCCATTTATCAGATGAGGAAACTGAGGTCCCCCCAAAGTCCAGCATCACTTAGCCTATCTATGGCAGAGCCAGGCTCATAGCCCGGACAGGAGCTCCTGAGTCTGAAGACTATCTGAGCCTTTGTGTTTGATTCTCCCTTTTTGTCCTCTGGTGCCCTAGACTCTGAGTGGCTGGGGGGTCCGAAGGCTAGGCGGACAACAGCCCGGGCTAAATCCACAGCCTGCTGCTCCTTTGGGAATGGGTGGAAAAGATGGCAGGTTCCTGTTTCCTTAATGAACTTCAGCTATCCTTAAGGAGATCCAGCAGGAGAGACCCCCCCCTCCCCTGGAGCTTCATTTCGGGCAAGATGCTTCTCCACACCAATGGGGGGGGGCTCGCCTCCCCTAGAACTCTTGACTCGTCTGTGGAGAACCCAGCCTCATCTAGCCCAGCTCCTCCCCCCCCAGGTGGGTCCTGGGAAATGGCAGCCCACTGGCAGACCTGGAAGTACTAGATCTTTCTGTATCTGAGAGGTCATCCTTCTTCCCCTCACTCTGGAAGCCAGGGTCTCCCCGGAGCCAGAAATCTCCAGATCAGGGCAATTCCAGAAGAAGAAAAGCTCCATCCCTGACAGCTACTCTCCTGGGTGGCTCCTGCCCCTAAATGATTGGAAGCAAGTCCCTGTCCATTCGGGCCCTTCCGAAATGGCTTCCCCTCCCATCCTCTGTGTGCCATGAAAAACTCCCAGCTGCTTAATCCAAGCTTCCTGTTAGAGAAATGGAGCGATACAGACAGGACTGTAGCATCCACGTGGCCAGCACCCACCCCCCTCCCCACCCAAGGGGGCCTCAGACTTTCCGGGGAGAAGAAAACTTCACTTCCGTCTTAGTTCCTCGGCTTGGGCCGAGATTCTCAAAGGATGTTGGGCCGGGCCTTGGCCATCTGGTTCGACTGGCCAGTGGGAAGAGCTGTCAGGCAACTCTAATGAAGCAGCAAGGCTACTTCTGGTTTGAGTTTCGGGGTGCAATCCAGCCTCAGCCGGCTTCCCTGCAGCTTTCCCCACTACTCCTGGCTGGTGTAAGTTGTAGAGGGCTCACTCACGGCAGCCCCGATGCCCCCAGACCAGATCCCGCTGGAAGAGCCAGTCAGAAGTGACATTTGGACCGAGGTCCTCGGGTTCTTCAGCCACCTAGCTCACAGCTCCCAAGGGAAGGAGGGAAGAAAACGCTTATCAAGTGCTTTGCCAATAGCATCTGACTGATCCCCACAGCCCTGAGAGGTCGGTGCTATTATTATCTCATTTTACAGGAGGGGAAACCAAGGCAGACAGCAGTCAACTGACTTGTCCAGGGGCACACAGAGAATGTTTAAGTGTCATAGGTGTCTAGTAAGACCGATTAAAGACTGTAAGTTTTCTAACCTGGCTTTTAAAGTTTTTTGAGCCAACCAAGAAGGGTCTGAAAAAGACACTAAATCAAGGGTTAGAAAACTTGGCTCTGACACTGTCCATCCCTTGGACTTCTAGCCCATTATTTCACTGCTCATCGAGCCTCAGTTTCCTCCTCTGCCAAGTGAGATTAGGCCAGAAGGCCCCTGTGTGAGCTTCCTGGGCAGGGTGGGATCTCACACAATCCCCAGGGCCTGACTCCGGGCCACATCAAAGGGCACTGCCGGCCGGAGGGCAGCTGGCCTGGCCGGGCTGGGGGGCTTCCTGCCTTTAGCAGCCCCTTGTCAGAAGTGACACCTCCTGGCCCCCGCTCAATGACCCGGGCTCAGATGCTCCATCAAAGGAGCTCTTGTTTGGAGAAGGAACAACAAGGCCACACATGCACACACCTGGACAGACTACAGAGTGGGGAGGCCGCGGGATGGGTGCCCAGAGAGGCAGGAGAGCTCTTGTTTCTGACTTTTTAGGATTTCTGTAAGTGCAGGGACCGCAGTGTCCCCTTCACCGCTCACGGGGCCGGGCGATCTCCGTGTCCAGGACCTTCGGGAGGCCCAGGAGCAGCCAGACCCATATCCAGGGTCACCCGGGGGCCGTCAGACTAAACACTTAAGCCCTTAACGTGGCTTTGGAGAGAGAACTCTTCTCGGGGCTGGTCTCAGAGACTGTTTGAGGAATCCCCTTCCTCCCCCAGCCCCTCCTTGGAGAAAGGGGGGGAGAGGACTTCGGGCTAAAGCTTGTTTCAAAAACCCAGTTTTTTCCAGATTTGTCCCCTTACAAACTCCGAGGATCGAATCTCTCTGTGGGTAGGACAGCCACAGCCACCCCTCCCCGCCCCCACACTTGTAACAAAGAAAAGTGTTACATAGATGCCCTTTTTGATACATTGTTGCCACTTCCCAGAACCATCCCCCTTCCTTCCTCAGGGGCCATAAAACCCGACTTCTAACAAAGTAGCTCCTTGAGTGAAACTGACCGACCCCTAGGGGCTCTGGAACAAGGTATACGGCATTTCCCAGCCATGGGCCCCCACCTCACAGCTTCGCCACTCGACCCGCAGGGATCTGTGTTCCGATGCCTTTCTGTGTCATCTAAAAGAAAAACCTGTTAAGTGCCGGCGACCACACGGAGACCTGGCGGTGCGGCTTTCCCATTCTTCCCCAGAAACTCTCCCTCTTCTACACTAAAGGACATCTAGGTCATTGTCTGTTTCAACTTTGTCTTCGATGTAGTGATTTTATTTTTACTTGTTGGTTTAGTCATTGTTTATGTCATTTATTATAATCTATATTGCATTGCTATTATATATTTCAATATATAATTGAATATAATTCAATATTTTAAAGTGTCAGATATATTAATAACAACAATGATAACTTAAGTGATATTAATATAGGGCTTTTAAAATCCATAGTAGTTTATTTGCTCCTTCCAATCACCTTGAGAAGTAGTTGTTCTTGTTAGCCCTCTTTTTTTAATAATAGCTTTTTATTTTCAAAATATATGCTAAGATAGTTTTCAACATTCACCTTTGCAGACCCTTGTGTTCCAAATTTTCTCTCTCCCTCCCTTTTCCTTACACTCTCCTGTAAATGGCAGGTAATCCAATATATGTTAATTTTTTTTACACATAGGTTTCTCTATATATTTCCACAAGTTATCATGCTGCCCCCAAAAAAAATCAAAGAAAAAAGAAAAAAATGAGAAAGAAAACAAAAAAGCAAACAAACAACAACAAAAAAGATGAAAATACTATGTTGTGGGGTAGCTAGTTGATGTAGTGGATAGAGCACCAGCCCTGGTCAGGAGGACCTGAGTTCAAATCTGACCTCAGACACTTAAAAGAAAGAAAGAGAAAAAAAGAGAAAAAGAGAGAAAGAGAAAAAAAGAGAAAAAGAGAGAAAGAAAGAAAGAGGAAGAAAGAAAGAAAGTATCATTATGTTGTATTCCACATTCAGTACCTATAGTCTTCTCTCGGGATGCAAATGGCTCTCTCCATCACAAGTCTACTGGAATTGTATTAGCCCTCTTCTACATGGAAACTGAGTTCAAGAAAGCAAGTAAGTGACTTCCCAAGATGATCTAAGCAGGAAGTACATGAGGCTCCATCCAAACTCAATTCTTTTGCTCTCTCCACTAAAACACATTATAAGTTTCATCTCCATTTTGACAATCAGATTTAGCTCCAAATGGCTTTTAAAAATCAAATGCACTCTTGAAGGAGGCAGTGTGGTTCAGTAGAAGGAGGTCTGGATGAGGACTTAGAAGGCACTGGATTCAAATTCTCCCTTATTACCTGAATGACCTTAGGTAAGCTCCTTCTACTCTCTAAACCACAGTTTCTCCTTTCAGCTCAAAATCTGCAAAGCAAAATCTACATGAGGGTTAGAAGAGACCACAGATATCTCTAGTTCTCAATTTTTTGGGTCTCAGGTCCCCTTTTACTTTCTAGAAAATTATCAAGAACTCCAGGAGTTTCTATTTATATGGCTTATACCTATTGATAGTTATCATATCAAAATTAAAACACCTACGTTTTAAAATAGTTATTTAAAATTAACAGTAAAGAACATGTTAACATAAATAACATTTTATGATAAATAACTCTTTTCCAAAACAAAAGATCTCATAAGAAGAATGGCAGTGCTTTATATAAAACAATAGGAGAATCCAACTGTCTCCGATTAAGCCAGACATTAAAGAGATGATATTACAGATCCCTTTAATGTGCGGCTTAATTGGAGACAGTTGGATTCTCCTCTCTGCTTCGGCATTCAACCTGTTCTGATTTGTTGTTTTGCTTGAGGTCTATGAGAACCTATAGCCTTGCATAGATATATAACTGGAAAAGAGGGGAGTATCTTTCATATTGTTGAGAAAATAGTTTTGATATCAAGAGCTCCTTGGGTCTCGGAAACCCCCAGGGACTCATGGACCACATTTTAGGAACTGCTGCTCCAGATTAAACCTCGAAGTTTAGAGAAAGAAGCATGGGAAAGGGAAAGGATTAACTCAAGGTCACACAGTAAGTAAAGATAGGATTTAAACTTATGTTCTCTGAGTCAAAAAATTATCTCTCTTTCCCTTACTCCATATTCCATTCTTCTTACATCAAGGATATTGAAAAAAAGACTCAGGACTCCATGTTCAGTGTTTTAGGGATGGCCATATCTCCACAGCCCCTTCTTTCCATGGGGATCCCCATTCATTTCCCTCCCCCACCTCACAGGCCAGAGGTCATCAGGATCTCACACCTCTACTCCCCACTCCAAAGGGTTGGGAGGCTAAAGATCTGTGGTCACTGGGGCATCCAGGGAGAAGAGGGAAATCAAAGTTCTGGGAGCCAGCTTCCATCACACACACACACACACACACACACACACACACACACACACACACACTCAAGGGCCAGCAGGTCCCACCTCCTCCCCAACCCTTTAAGGGGCCTCTTTTGGTGGTCTGTTAGGGTTCTTATAAGGTGCTAAGTCAGTTATCTATGCTCCCAGAGAACATTATAATTTAGAGAAGAATATTACAGGGTCTAATGCCCACTTTGCCCTTGAGTCTACATTACAAAGGAGTGTCCAGCTGGTGTGGTGAGAGGATCTTTTCATGCAGTTACTGAGCACCTACTTTGTATGTACCAGGAGGTTAGATAACTTGCCTGAGATAACACTAATAAATGGTAATTCTGGAGTTTGAACACAGGACCTGAGAGTCCGGATGCAATGTTCCCTGCACATTCTGGGGGACTCAAAGCAGTTTTAGTGGGGGAGAAAAAGACTGGGTGGTGAGAAGTTCCCCACTCCTGTCCCTAAAATCCTATTCATGCCCTATCCCTGCTCTAAAACCCAGCAGCTTCAGAGCTGCTTTCCCTGAGAAGTCTTCTGCATTTTCCCCGAACCCAACTCTTTTGTCTTCACAGTAGGGGAGAGTGCCTTCTCCAAAGGCACAGAGATCCAAGGATCAGACAGAACCAGAAGCAACCACAAATTGGGGTATCCAACTTTCCCATTTTACAGATTAAAAAACTGAGGGTGAAAGAAGGGAAAGCAATTTGCCTTGAAGTCACAGTGGGAGGAAGAGATAGAAATCTGATTTGGACCAGCAGCCACGTTTCAAAGTGGACAGAACCCAAGCTGAGTGTCAAGAAGACTGAGTTCAAGTCCAGTCTCAGATATTATTAGCTGTGGGGTTCTGGGCAAATCGCTTACCTTTGTGTACCTCAATTTATTCATCTATAAAATGGAGATAATAATAGCTTCCAACTCTTAGGGTTATTGTGAAATTCATCTGAGGGAATATTTGCATAATTCCTAGCATATAATAAGCACAATATAAATAGTAGCTTTAATTATTAGCATCGCTAAGGATTTGTGGTTCCATGGGCGTAAATACACCCAGTCCCATCCTCAAATTCAAATTGTTTCACTCTTTCATCTAGAAACGATTGGGCAAGCAGTGGTCATCACAGCTGGGAGGCTGAACCCTGAGCTGGGGCGAGAATTAAAGGGGATCAGGAGCTTGGATATGACTCAATTGTCAGAGGGCTGGAGACAGCAAAGGGGCCCCCGAGTCAGAGAAGGGGCATGGGGGGGTCTAGTTCTAGGAGTTGGACGGCCCCAGTCCTTCAGATCAGCCCCAGAAAAGCACTCCCACCCCACCCCCCAAACCAAGTCCTCCTTCAACCTCCTCTGCCCTACCTCCCCATCCTGAAAACTGCCTGCCCAGTAAAACTGGGAAAAGGTCAATGGGCCATCATTTAACCACCTTTAAAAAGGGATTATGAACTTAACCACTCAAACATAAACATTTCAGTGTATAATGAGCCAAAAAGGAAGCTGGCCGTGAAACTTGACTTTCTCTTGAGTTTTTAGAAAGTGTCTCTGAATTTCAGGGGAGAATAAGGCAATTGCCTTCCTGAATTTTTTTGTTTTGTTTCCTCCAGTGGTTTTTACAAGGTTTTGGGGAGTCTTTCTGTGTCCGTATCATTTGCTCTGCTCCTTCCCCCTAGAGAAACCGAACTTTGGAACAAACACAAATTAGGTTCTTCTGCTTCATTGGAAAAACCCACCACCATCCCTCGGAGGTCACGGGCTCACAGATTGGGAACTGGATGGGGCAGATATGGTCATCTAAGCCAATCCCTCCATTGTGCAGATGTCACCACTGAGGCTCAGAATCCTAGTGGTCAAGGTCAGCTGAGACAGCAAGTAACGGCCACAGTCAAGTCACTGAGGAAAGGATGATTATGTCATTCTCCCCTCCCCCCCCCCATCTCATTTTTGAGCAATAGAAACTCTTTAAACATGAGGAGGACTCACTTAGAACCAGATACCATCAATGGAGCACAGGAATTCTTAAGACTGCTCTGTATTGGAGTCCTCTTGGATCCCATTGTCCAAAAGGCACAGAGATCCAAGGATCAGACAGAACTAGAAGAAACCATAGAGATTGGAGTATCCAACTTTCCCATTTTACAGATTAAAAAATTGAGGGCGAAAGAAAGGAAAGCAACTTCCATTTTCCAGCACTAGAGAAAGTGCTTTTCCTGGCACTGCTCCCAACTGATCTAATCTTGTTTACATGGTGGTCGGCATGTTGTCTCCCGTTTTTGCCTTTCCTTAAATCCCTAATGTCTAGCACAGTGTCTGGCACATAGTAGGTACTTGATAAATGTTCATTGACCAGATGTCTGGGGAAACCAATTTTGCCCTTCTCGGAATCAGCTTTTGTTTTGTTTTTTAATTGTTGATATCTTTTATTGATTTAGTTATTGATATATTTCCTATATGCTCCATCTTTTTCCTCCCTCAGAGAGCCATATTTTTTTGAAAAAGAATTTCTTTTTTTAAAAAAGGAAGAGAAAAAAGTCAACAACATTAAAACATTACATCTAGTTTGCACACATAAATAAAAATATGTTAGTATGTTTACATTATACCCATGCCATATGTGTATGTTATCTGTCTATTTTTCTTAGAAAGCAAACCACATCTGAGAAATCTGAGAAAATGGTGGAGTTAGCAAAAAGCAATATAGCTGAACTTCCCCGCATAAAACTTCTTATTATTTTTTTAAAAATAACTTTTTATTGACAGAACCCATGCCAGGGTAATTTTTTACAGCATTATCCCTTGCACTCACTTCTGTTCCGATTTTTCCCCTCCCTCCCTCCACCCCCTCCCCCGGATGGCAAGCAGTCCTTTACATGTTGAATAGGTTACAGTATATCCTAGATACAATATATGTGTGCAGAACCGAACAGTTCTCTTGTTGCACAGGAAGAGTTGGATTCAGAAGGTAGAAATAACCCGGGAAGAAAAACAAAAATGCAAACAGTTTACATTCATTTCCCAGTGTTCTTTCTTTGGGTGTCGCTGCTTCTGTCCATCCTTGATCAATTGAAACTGAATTAGTTCTCTTTCTCGAAGAGATCCACTTCCATCAGAATACATCCTCAAACAGTATCGTTGTTGAGGTATATAATGATCTCCTGGTTCTGCTCATTTCACTGAGCATCAGGTTGTGTAAATCCTCTCTGTATTCATCCCGCTGGTCATTCCTTACAGAACAATAATATTCCATAACGTTCATATACCACAATTTACTCAACCATTCTCCAATTGATGGGCATCCATTCATGTTCCAGCTTCTAGCCACTACAAACAGGGCTGCCACAAACATTTTGGCACATACAGGTCCCTTTCCCTTCTTTAGTATCTCTTTGGGGTATAAGCCCAGTAGTAGCACTGCTGGATCAAAGGGGATGCACAGTTTGATAACTTTTTGAGTCAGAATCAGCTTTTGAATAATTGAAGGAAATGCCTGATTTCATTTAAACATTAGTGAAAATCATTTTTTTTCCATCCCGGTTTACAGATCCCTTTAAGGGTTCCAAGGATCCCAGGTTAAGATCCTCTGATTTAGAATTAGAAGCATCTTAGGGACCACTGAGAGCAACTGCCTATCTTCCATTTTACAGAGGAAGAGACCAATGAGATCACAGGGCCATTGAAGCCAGAATTCAAGCCATCGCCACCCTCCCATGGCCCGGCAACAGGTCATCTCCCCGCTGAGACCAGTTTCTTAATGTGTAAAGCGAAGGATGAGGCAGGAGGAGCCCTAAAGATCAAAAGGTAGAAGGGGGTTAGGTATCTAAGGGTCCCAGCAGGAGACTTTCCAAGTCCCATGTAATTTGCACATCAAACCCCAGCATCCCCTCTAAAGTCAATTTCTCCAGGCAGATCCCACTCTCAAAGGGAGCAGGGACCCTGCCCATCCTCCAGCCCTTCCACTTCAGAGAATTCAGCACAAGTGGACAGCCATCTGGGCAACCCCATGGTAGGGGGAGAGGGAATGGGGAGGGCCCGAGAACAACCTTTATTTAAAGAAGATGTCACACCCAAAAGGTTGAATCAATTCCATATTCATTTTATTATCCCAAAGGCTCTCTGACAAGACCAAGTCACGGGCCAGAAGACAGCTGGATCAGAGGTGGGGATGTTGAGTAACGACAAAGCAAGCTCCCCATGGCTGTGCCCAGACGTCTCCAGTCCTTCGAGCCCTCGTTTGGAGAGGTCCGCTCCGGCGAGACGTCGCTGGGTCCTGGAAATCTCTTCCCCTTAGAGTTAGTCCATCCCTGCCCCCCACTCCACCCCCGTGTCCCAATGGGCAAACTCCGGGAACTACTACACAGAGACACACACAGTCACTCTGAGCCTCTCGGTATTTTGGGAAGAGCCGGAGATTTGGGAAGAGCGGGAGAGATTTGGGAAGAGCAGGAGAGATGGGCACAGAAGGCAGGAAGTTTCAAGGCAGAACCTGGGACTTCCTGAATACCCCGAAACAAAGTTGGAAGAGCAGGATCCTGCTACTTAGGAAGGTTGGGGGGGTTCTGGAACAATCTGAGGTCCTGCAAATGCCTCCTCCCAAGAGTCTGCCTCCAGAGAGACTTTACTCTCTCTGATCTGACTCTGAGCATTAAAATTTCCAAAAGAAAACATTGGGGTCCAACATATTCACCTTCTGAATATGAGAAACAAGTGCTGAGTCTCAGTGTTTCCTCAACAAAATACTTATCTACTAATGAATCCAGGAACTTCAATAGAACAACCACACTCCCAGAACCCATGAGCTCCAATTTTTTTTTTTTATTAAAAGAAACATTTTCAAGTTGGTCGTACCCTAAAATATACAAAGTCTGCCCAACGCAAACCACTCGAAAGATTCTTTTCTCACCAGATGATCTGCCTGGTGCCCGGCGTCCCCCTTTCCCTCTTGGCTTTGCCAGCTTTCCCTTTCACTAATGGCAGGAAAAAGGGGACATGGGACCCTCTTCATCATTAGATTGTAAGTGCCTCAAGCCCAGGGCCTTTGCCATTGCCCTCTACTTCCCTCCACTCAAGGTACTATTTGTTGAATGACTAAATGAGTGACTAGTAAGTAAATACCAAGCCCTGGCTGGGCTTTTTTGTGCTTCCTTCTCTAGGACACTTGGGTGATGTGTAGAATTAAGTCAGTTCACAGGTTCCTAAGTTTCCCCAGCCACCCCAGCCCATAGGTCTTCGCCCGATGCCCTGTCACAGGCAGAAAAGGGTAGCAAACTCCCGGCCCTTGGCTTTGGCGTGGTGGTGGGAACTAACTTTAAACTGGGCCCTTTCCTGGACGGCTACTGGTCCCCCGTTCCCCCAGAGAAAAAGGTGGAACCAAGAAAAGCTAAAGAAAAATATACAAAATGAACCCCCCACCCCACCCCACAAAGGGCTTAGGGGAAGTTCCACTGCACAGGCCTGTCAGCCCCCTGGCCAGCTCCCCTGCACGTCTGCAACTTCAGACACCAGAGAGAGAGACCCCCAGATCTAGGATCCAGCCAATGTGTCCGGCCTGGCCTCGCAGCGGGAAGCTGGGGGGAAGGAAGGAGGAGGAAGACAAGGGGGAAGGGGGGCCGGCCAGGTGCGGCCCATCTCCCTTGCCCCCCACCCCGAGGCAGCTGGAGGAGCTCCCCCCTCAGCTCATCACCAAGGTCTCCACATGCACTTGGACACGGCCGAGGAAGGCAAGCCGCTGGGGATGCAGAGGGCAGGCTCCGGCCCTTCCTGGGCCACCTGGCTCAGTTCTACCTCTGAGGCCTCTTCTAGGTCAGAGCAAATGTCCTCACTGGGTGACAGCGACAGAGGACTGGGCAGTGGGGACAAGGGGCCCCCGGGGGAGCCCAAGCCGTCTCCCCCGGGCCAGAGGCCGCCCCCGGGGCCGGCGGCCGCGGCCTCCCCCAGGACGTCTCCCAGCAGGGCTTGGAAGCCGGCGCCTTCGTTGAGGGGCATGGACTCCAGCAGGTGGTTGAGGAGCTCGGCGGCGATGGCGGCGTCGATGCCCGGGCAAGTGGAGACGAAGGTGTGGACCTCGTGCATGCACTGGATGTAGCCGGCTGCGAAGCGTTCGCTGGCCTCCCGATGGAGTTTGTCCGATTCTGCAGCCGGGCAGGAGAGGAAGGAGGGCTCAGAAAGCCAGAAAGGGACAGAGGGGGAGAGCACACGCACAGCCTCCCTCCAAGGGCAGGGAAAGGAGGCAGGGCCAGCCCAGATCCTTCCCCGCCAGGGCCTAGGTCCCCCTGAACAGTCGAGGGCCCAGGGGCGGAAGCTCCCAGACTCACTCCACTAACACTCAGCACCTACCTGTGCCACAGGCGTGGCACTGTGCCAGCCCACGGGTGCCGAGGCAAGTAAAACAGGCTCTTGTATTCATGGAAAAAAGTCTGGGGGGTTTCTCTAGCAATCCCTGCCAAGAAGCTTGTGCAAAGTACCCACCCAGACCCGACCCCGGACATTCAAGATAGGCTCCCCAGAAGTTTACAGTCTCTCAGGGCCACGCCACGCACATAAAAATACAAACCACAACACAAAAAACCAAAACACTCACAAAAGAACTGGGAGAGGTGGGGGAAGGGAGTGGGAGACGAGCAACAGATGGTCCCTGAGCCGGGCCTCGAGGGAGCTTGGAGATCCAAGGGCTGAGCGAGGAAGGCTGAGCTGCAAGCCGGGCCCCCCAAAGCTCACCTGCTCACCGTCCCTAACACGTAACTCCCCCCCAGCCTTTGGAGACGTCACTACTCCCTAAAATCCCGAGCACAGAATCAGGGGGAAAGGAAGAGTGGCCAGTGGAGGGAGGAGGAAAGAGCCAAGAAGGGCTGTCTCTATTGTAGTGGAAAACAAGTTGGAGTCAGATGCCCAATGTGTCCAGCCTGGCCCCGTAGCGGGAGGCCGGGGAAAGGATTCTGCCCCTCGATATCTGCAATTTTGGATAAGTCACTTCTGCCCGGACCTCAGTTTCTCCATGTGTAAGATGGAGGTGAGAAGCTTGGACCAAGTGGCCTCTGAATGAAACTACTAGAGCCAAGTTCTGAGGCTCTAGAACCTCGAAGAAGTAGTTTAACTTTCCTGGGCCCATTTTCTCATCTGCAAAATGAGGGAGGAGGTTGGGCTAGGTCAGGGCTTTTTACTTGGGGTCTGTCAAGTTGTGTTTTGCTTTTTAAAATCAAATCACTGTCTTCCAATATCACTGTGGCCACATGCATTTTTCATGCCCTGAAAAATATGAATTAGAGGTGGGGTCTCTAAGGCTTCTGCAGACCCTGGTGGGGGCCACGGAACCTGGCCTAGAGGGTGGCAGGGATCTAAATCTCTGGTCCCATAAAGGGGCTGAGCTAAGTAACCCCCCAATCAATGGATCGATCCACAGTTCGATTGATGGACAAGCACTTGGAGGGCGAAGATTTGGGGATGCAAAGAAAAAGCAAAATCTGGCCCTGCCCTTAAAGAAGTTCTACTTGAAAGTGGATGGTTGAATAGAAGGCAGAACTGACACCTAGAACTGAGCCTGGCACTCAGGCTTATCGACTGACTGTAGAACAGGTGGATGAGGGCGAGGAGTGTGGCCAAGGCGGCCTGGCGGCCCCGGTACCGTTTGCTTGGGCTCTAAGGCCCCCATACTTTGCAGAAGGGGTGACGTGGAGCCTGGGGTACAGGGAGTTCCCAGTATTGTTAAAGAGCCAGAGAAGTAGGGGAGGAGAGGGCAGGAGGTTCGGGTTAGATTGGGGGCTCACTCACCCAGGGACCGGCTCTGCAGGACGCCCTGCACCCGCTTTACCGTGAGCTCCAGCACCTCCGCGTTCTCCATCTTCATCTGAAACTAACCGGGCAAGAGGAAAAGGAGGGAAGCAGGTAAGCAGAAGGGCGGAAATGCTGGGGCTGGGCCGGGGCAGCCCCCCCCCCCCGCCCCCTCCTGAAGCCAGCGGGACAGTCTCCCCTCCCGAAGCCGGCGGGACAGCCCCTCCCTCCCGAAGCCTGGTGCCCGTCTCCACGCTTCCCCGGGCTGGGGCAGTTCCCCCTCCCGAAGCTGGCAAGGCAGTCTCCCCTTCCCGAAGCCGGCGGGGCAGTCCCCCCCTCCCGAAGCTGGGCGCCCGTCTCCACGCTTCCCCGGGCTGGGGCAGTTCCCCCTCCCGAAGCCGGCGGGGCAGTCTCCCCTCCCGAAGCCGGCGGGACAGCCCCCCCTCCTGAAGCCGGGCGCCCGCCTCCACGCTATCCCAGGCCAGGGCAGTCCCCATTCCCGAAGCCGGCCGCCGGTTACCTCGGCGTCAGCTAGGATCAAGCGCAGCTCCTGCAGGCTCTCGTTTATCCGGGCTCTCCGTTTCTTCTCTACCAGCGGCTTCCTGGCCTGGGAGACAAGGGAGGGAAAGGGCAGGGGAGAGCTGCAGTGAAGTCCCCGCATCCCGAGGCCGGGCGGAGGGACTCCCGCTCCCACCCGGGCTGAGGTGGGGCCAGAAGGCTGGGGTTCGGCTGCCGGCTCTGCCGTGTGCCCCGGGGCGGGTCCGGGGCCGCAGGACGGGACTGCGGGAGAGGGTCTCCAAGCGCCCTTCCAGCCCGGCGCGGGGCGGAGGGGCCCTCACCTTTCGGTCTCCCTTCGCCTCCCAGAAGTCCTCCTCTTCCCGCCCGGGGCGGCTTCGGCTGGGCCGGAAAGACGGGGCCATGAGTGTTAGCCGGGCGGTGGGCGAGGCGGACGGAGCGGAGGGGACCCGAACCACCCGAACCCTCCCCGAGCCCAGGAGGCTTTTGTGGCGAGAGCCAGAGCTCTGCTCGCGGGCGCCTGGGGCGGTGGGGATGGGCCTGGGGGTGGGGCGGAGACCTGGAGGGGCGGGGATCCGGCCGGGGGGCGGGGTCCGAAGGGGGAAGCCAGGGGGGAGGGGGAAGGGAGAGGAAAAGAAGAGGGAGAGGGAGCCCGGAGGAGTGGGGCGGGAAGCAGGAAGGGAGAGCGAGCAGGAGGAGAAAGGGGAGGGGGTATGCGAAGAGGAGGAGGGAGAAGGGAGAAGGGGGAGGAGCAAGAGGTGGAGGGCAAGGAGAGAGAGAGGAAGGGGCGGTGGGAGAGAGGACATTGAAGGAGGAGCCAGGAGCGGAGGAGGAAAGAGGGAGAAGGGATGGCCCGAGAGAGGGGAGGAGAAGGGCAGGGGGCGGGGCGGGCATCTGTGACTTGGGAAGAGAGAGGGCTCGAATGAACCCCCCAGACTCCTGGGACTCCCCTCCCCCCAGACAACGCCTGGGTCCCGTCTCCCCTCCCCCCGCGCCCAGTTTATAAACTCCTATTTGCACCCCGCTGGGCTGCGGGAACCTGGGGAGGCCTAGAGGACCTACGGGCGCCCGAGCCTTTCTTTGTTTAGCCGGGCGGCCGCTGCCGAGGAGCAGCCCGGCTGGGCGGGGGAACTGGAGCTGATCCTCGCCCTACTTGGGGCGCTCGTACTGAGACAGTTCGGGGCACCACTGGGGAAGCGCTGGCTCTGGATCAGGGCTGCGTGACTAACCGGCGGGGAGGCTCTGAATAAGTCATTTCTCATTCAAAGGAGAAGCGATGCGTCCCTCATTTCTTTATAAAATGCTTCGGGCCTTGGGCTCCCTGCTTGCCCCATCCGTGACCCTGCTCACTCTGTCCCCAAGTGCCCTCCTCTTCCTTCCCCATTCCTCCTTATCAGCTAGAACCATCTAGCACCTCTGGAACTGGGAGGGACCCCAGAAGCTACCTAGTCCCAGTTCCTCAGTTTACAAGGCCAGCTGAAATGATTTTTTTCCACTGAGGTGGAAGTCGCCCAACTCCAGAGCCAGAATCAAAGTCCTCAAGCACAAAGAGAGTTCTTCTTTATCTCTATGCCCATCAGCCAGCCCTGTGATTGGTAAGCCCTCAGGGGGTTCTTGAGTCTCCCTAGAACTGTAAATGACCCATTATCCCCTCCAGGCAGGTGAGGTACCAAAGTTCCTACTGGGTCTCAGCGTTCTGGGCCAAGATGTTGGGTCCCATCCTGAATGCTAAGCTCCAGATGAGCTGGAGGGGCTGATGTCAGCCTACAAGCTGGGTTGTAAAAGCTCCTTTGCCCACTGTTTGAGTTGTGGGCAGGTTTCCATTTCCTCCAATAGTTAGCCCTATTTTGTCCAGTTAATCTGTGTCCCCCTCCCCCCAAGCTACCCTAGATTTAAGGAATTCTTTGGGTCAGCCTTCATTCAAAATCACAGCTCACAGGGCCCCAATCAATCTTTTCTTTCTTTCTTTCTTTCTTTCTTTCTTTCTTTCTTTCTTTCTTTCTTCTTTCTTTCTTTCTTTCTTTCTTTCTTTCTTTCTTTCTTTCTTTCTTTCTTTCTTTCTTTCCTTTCTTTCTTTCTTCTTTCTTTCTTTCTTTCTTTCTTTCTTTTTTCTTTCTTTCTTTCTTTCTTTCTTTCTTTCTTTCTTTCTTTCTTTCTTTCTTTCTTTCTTTCTTCTTTCTTTCTTTCTTTCTTTCTTTCTTCTTTCTTTCTTTCTTTCCTTTCTTTCTTTCTTTCCTCTAGAAGCTTATCTTCTAATCAGAAAGTACATGTTGGGAGTAGTGGCCAAGAATGTGAATTGTGATCTCAGACATCTCAGGGGTAGCAAGTAGAAGAACCTAGCAGTCAAACCCTTTCCTAAACACAAGAGAGTATTGGATTGGTTAGAAAGGAGATGTGGAGGGAGTCCCAGAGTGTAGAACCTGGTGGCTTCCAGACCCTAGCTCTGGTTTTGGAGGTGGGGAGCTGCCGTCTCCTGTTTTGGCATTTGCTGCTCTTCCCAAATAGCCGCCAGACTACCATGGTGATAAGAAATAGGATGTTTTAGTGAGAAACAAGTAAACAAACAGTCCAACAATTCTGGATCTAATGTCACAGGACTTGGATTCAAATCTTACACTTAACTATTTTATCAACTGAGTAACTTTGGAGAAGGTTTAACTTCTGTAAAATAAAGAGTTTGGATTGTTTGAGCTCAAAAGTCCCTTTCGGGGATAAATCTCTAATCCTTTGTCTAAGCTGTGGGTGACAAGAATATTCAAGACTGGGCTATTCTGCTGCCATCAGGTTCAGCATTACATTGTTATCTATTAATAGTTCAGCTGCATTTCTCTGCTGCATCCTGTGATTCTGCTGGATACTGGTTACGATGCAATGTCTTCCATGTGTAGGAAGGATATGTCACTCGTTTAGCCCATATCAGCTTCCATTACAAAGGGACACATCCATTCTTTTAGGCCACAGCCAGAGCCACTATGTCAGCTCCTTTCTGATTCAGACCCTGTCAGCCGGCCAGGTACACCTAGGCACCTTTTGAGCTGTTTGTTTCTTACATTGGCCCCTTGAATTCAATCTACTCTTTAAAATCCCTTTCAATCATTTTCAATCTCCAAGATGCCAATTGTGGTTCAAATAAATCATCCCAGGAGTGTGAATTACTTACCAGGGGTCCTCAAACTTTTAAAATAAGGGGCCAGTTCACTGTCCCTCAGACTGTTGGAGGGCCGGACTATAGTAAAAACAAAACCTTTGTTTTGTGGGCCTTTAAATAAAGAAACTTCCTAGCCCTGGGTGAGGGGGATACTCGTTCTCAGCTGCCGCATCTGGCCCGTGGGCCCTAGTTTTAGGACCCCTGACTTAGACTAAAAGAGGTAAGATGGAGCTAGCAACATTTCTCCTACTTCCCTGCCATAGATGAAGTCACCATGATCCCCCATACAGGAAAATTAAGCAACTCCAGCATTACATGAGATCCTTTCTTCACTTGATAGCATAGACTCAATCACTAAGTTCATATTGGCTCAAACTCATCCTGCAAAATCATAGAAAGTCAGAATTGGAAGGGCCCTTTCAGATTCCCTTTGAGATTATCAGTAATGAGATTTTTTTTTTTTTGCTTTTTTATTATACCTTTTTATTTGCAAGTTATATACATGGCTAATTTTTCAGCATTGACCCTTACAAAATCTTCTGTTCCAACTTTTCCCCTCCTTCCCCCACCCCTTCTCCCAGATGGCAGATAGACCAATTCATGTTAAATATGTTAAAGTATATGTTAAACACAATATATGGATACATTTGGATGGGATTTTAGAAATTATATAGTCTAATCTCTTCCTGAAATGGAATCCTCTCCCACATTGTCCCCCCTCCAACAACTGGTCATCCAATCTCTGCTGGAAGACCTCCAAGGAGGGAGCACCCCGGCCTTTTCTGTTCCCATTTAAATGGATCTAATTGTTAGAAAGTTCCTTCTGATATCAAGCCTAAATTTGCCCCATTGCAACATCTACCTTTTACTTCTAGTTTTTTGTTTGTTTGTTTGTTTGTTTGACCTCTGAGGCTACAAAGCTCCACCAGCAATGAATTAACCTGCCTGTTTTCTTATTGAATTTTTTGGAGGTTCTTTCCCCATATTTTCTCATTTATTAAGATGATGTGATTTTAATTTGCATTTTTCTGATCATCACCAATTCGGAGCGTTTTTTACAGGTGGCCATTTTGTCTTTTGTGATAGATATTCTCTACCCTGTGGCTGGTCACCAATTCGTCCTCTCTCCTCAGTAAATAGAGAACCTTCGATTCTCCTTTTATTTTTTAATGGTCCAGTTTCTTACTCTTTGGTTATTTATTGGAAGTTATTGAAGTGCGTGGTTTAACATGCTTAGCTAACCTCCCTTTCTGTCAAACTGCACTCCCTCTTCTCAGTTATTCTTGCGGATAAAGCCCTCTTTTCCTCCATCCTCTGGAGTCTGTTGACAGCAACAAAAAAGCTTAGTCTACACTTATCTGACCTTTTCTTTCTCAAATAAGGAAAGCAACTTCCCCAGAAGGGGAGTGTCTTGTCCAAAGTCAGAGAGCTACTAAGTAGCCGGGACAAGCTGGGTTTGTATCCTTTGGCTCCAAGGTCAGGGCTTTCTGCTACATCATGTCTACGGTTCAGACTCAATAGCATGTCCCTGCACTTATTAGGGATTCTAGCCTTGGGGGGGGAGGGGCTGGAAGCCTGGCCCCCCTGGCTTTCTGGGGCTGCCCGGTGCCCTGTGCCTGCCACAGCCTTGGAGAGGACGGTTTGCTTCGGATTGATTGGAGGAGGTGGCTCTGGACGGAGAGAGGCTGTTCTGGGCGAGGGGGGAGTTGGGGACTGAGGGGGTGCATGGTGTTGAGATGGGGCATTGTTCCGGCTTGAGAGGATGCTCAAGGCTGAGAGGCTGCCTTGAACAGGCAGGGGGAGGTCCCAGCCTAAGGCAGCACGGGTCGTGTCCAGCCTCCCCCCTCCCACTCCCCGTGCTGGGCACTCTCCTGCCCCAGGGGAGCCTGGGGCTGGTAATTTGATGCAGCTGACAGTTGGCAGCTGCAGGCGCCCCAACAGCGTGGGGGGGGGGAGCGAGGGGGGCAGCCCAGGGAGAGCAGAGTGAGCCAGAGCTAGCGACAGGTGTTCCTGCCTCAGCCCCTTTGTCTGGGCCTGGGGCCTTTGTGTAGGGAGGGGCGCCCGAGCGCTTTTGTTGTCCCCAGGCGGTAGGGGTTGGATGGAGAGGGGGAGCAGGGAGGGGGAGCCAGCCCAGCAAGCCCAACGCAGCCCAGCCCAGCCCGGCCCAGCCCTTCTGTGGGTTAGTGACCGGCCGCCCATCTGCTCCCCAAAGGGGGGAGGGAGAGCCAGGTGGATTCATTGTCTCCCACCCGACAGAGGACCTGGCCTTCAGGCGGCCTTTTCCCTCCTCCCTGGGAGCACTTAACCTACTGGGGTAGGAAGAACCCCCGCCTCACAGATTCCTCAGTGGGAGAGAATTTTGAGTCAAATTGCCCAACACTTAAATTTTAAAGATGAAGAATGTGGATATTGTGAGGCCTCAGCTTGCTGGAGCTGTGGGGACCTGGAAAAGTTGTTGTGCCTCAGTTTCCTCATCTGTAAAATAGGGATAATGACAACATCGACGTCCCCGGAGTGGTTGTCGGGAATCCAATGAAATATGATTTATAACGTGCTTAGCATAAAGTGAAATGAGCAAAACCAGGCGATCATTGTCCACGGCAACAGCAAGATTACACAATGATCAATATCAAAGCCCTGTGGCTCTCTTCAACAATGAGATGATTCAGGCCAGTTCCAATGGTCTTGTGATGGAGAGAGCCATCTGTACCCAGAGAGAGGATTGTGGGAACTGAGCGAGGATCACAATTTAGCTTTCGCACTCTTTTTGTTGTTCTTTGCTTGCTTTTTTTCTTTCTCATTTTATTCCTTTTTGATCTGATTTTTCTTGTGCAGCAAGATAATTGTGGAAGTATATATAGAAGAATTCCACGTGTTTAACATATATTGGAGCACTTGCTGTCTAGGGGAAGGGGTGGGGGGAAGGGGAGAAATTTGGAATACAAGATTTTACAAGGGTGAATGTTGAAAATTATCCATGCATATTTTTTAAAAATAAAAAGCTTTAATTAAAGAGTTTTTTTTAAGTGCTTAGCATAGTGCCTGGCACATAGTAGGTGATTAATAAATGCTTGTTCTCCTCCCTTCCTTCCTCCATAAGTTTAGATGATATTTTGATTCATCTACAGCAACTGTATAAAATATGAAAATATTTGTGATTTCTCTTGGGGACAACGCCCCGAATATTGCTCAACTGGTGGCTCGTGGCCTAAATTCCCAGCTTTTCAGTTCAAGGTGAGTGAAAAGAAAAATGTCATTTTTCTCCCATTCAGGCTCACTCTATTGTCCATGGACCTCTTTCTTTCTGTTAAGAACCATTTCAGGGGACAGTAAAAAGCCTTCATGAACCCACCAAACCCTTGTGAAGGGCTCTGAACTTCTCCATCTCTTCCTCTCCTCCCTATACTCCAGAGGACGACCATGTCCCCCAGGCCCAATGTGACTCCGGAACTCTGGACAGTTCCATAAACTCCATGAGCCTTAGTTTCCCCACCTGGAGGATAATAAGTGTACTATTTGTTCAACAGGGTTGCTGTGGTCAGGAAAGCTGGGGCAGGGGAGGGGAGTGAGTAAGGCTGATGCTATATTTGGAGTCCAGGCTTCCATTTTCATCAGCCCAGGGATCTTCTCTGATGGAGATTCCTCCTACCGATGTAGGCAAGGAACCTTAAGATTTGTCTGGGGGCTCAGGAGCTTATGGGACTTGCCCAGAGTCACACAGTCACTATAAGTCTATGCAATGAGAGAGGTGAACCAGAGGGCCCCTTTCCGCTCCAAATCTATGATTCTGTGATCATAAGGCCCAAGAGTAAGTGACTGTTTCAGTGTCACACAGTCAGGATGTGTGAGAAGCAGGACATGATCTTACAGTGCTGGCTCTCTAACCACTAAGCAGCGCTGCTTCTTGAGGTTATTATTCCCATTTTATAGCTGAGGAAACTGTGGCTGATAGTAGTAAATTATCCATCCAATTTCTCTTAACTCTCATGTTTTTGCTACTAAAATCCTTGGTTTGTCAACTCATTCAGCCTCAGAAACAGAGAGACTTTCACCAAAAGAAATGACCCGAAAGGAAGTGTCTGTCTTGCCACTGTACCCTGGGGACCAGAGGACTTTTCCAGCTCACTGGTAGGGAGGACTTGGAATGGTTGTTGTCTTTCTAGAATGGTTGTTGTCTTTCTAGAATGGGAGCCCTCTGAAACACTTCTGGCACACAGTAAGCACTTAATAAATGCTTATTCATTCATTCATTCATTCACCTATTCATTCATATGTCTAAAATGGGATTCAAATCCATATCTTCTTGGCTCTCTGTCTTTCAGCCACTTCCTGGGCTACCAATTGCCAGCCCTCTGAAAATACTGTTGAAGAGGATGGGGATGTGCTCGTTTTGTCCCCTTTGACCTGATGTCCGGACTTCAGGGCTCTTTATTCCTTTCATTTATGCTTCTGTTTGGAGCTGGATTTAGACACTTGCTAGGCCAGCGAAGGCAAAGCTTACTCCCATGTGAGCTCACAGTCCTCTTTGCCACCTGAAAGTATGAGCGAGTCTAGGACACGATTCCCACCCTGCCTGGAACCCTTTACCCCATCAACCACTTTCTAAAGGTTGTCTTGTTTGATCCTCACAGAAACTCTGGCAGGTAAGTGCTGTTATTTACAGACAAGAAAAATGAGGCAGACAGAAATTAAGTGACTTGTTCGGGGTCACATAATTAGTCAGTATTTGAGAGTAGATTTGAATTCAGGTCAATACTTTGACAACGGAGTCCGAGGCTCATGCTGCAAAAACTGAATTAACTTCTTTTGACTTTATCTCCCTTTCAGAGGAAAGGAGGAAAGACAGACCTGGGAGGAGTTGGGTGGGTGGGGGAATTGCTCCCTACTCTCAAAGAGACTCGAGAATAGGGAGATGTCCCAGGACAGCTTATTTGGTAACTGCCCTTAAGGCACCTCACAATTCTAACCACGCTGGACAGCAACACAGCCCACCCTGACCTCAAGAGGAGGAGGCGGACCCACTTCCCACCCTAGCCAACCCAAATGGCACCCGATGGAGAAAGAACTCTCTTTTTTTGGCTTCTTTCTCTCAGAATTCTCCCCCCAACACACACACAGTCCCAGAAAGTCAAGTTCCAATGACGCCATCAACTGGTGAACTCTGGGATGGTAGATGGTGTCCGCTTGGATCTCTCATCTCCATAGCAACACTCTCTGGGCCGAGAGCCCAGGAAGGAGCCTAGGGCTGCGCAAGAAAGAGGTTGTGTTATTGGATTCTAAAGCGCCAAGAGGGAAAATCATAACCCTCTGGAATAAGTGGAATCATGCACCGAAAGGCGAGCCCACAGACCAAGAAACAGAGATGACGGATACATGGCTGCCTAAGTAGAAGGATAGATGGATATGGCTAGATGCTCAGAAGGATGGACACATGAATGGATAGAAATACAGAGATGAATAGACAGGAGGATATGTAGAGAAAGAAAGGATAGGTAGATAGAGATAGAAGAGTAGATGGATAGATACGGGGACCGACAAATGGATAGAGATCTACAGAGATGGAAGAGAGAAGGATGAATAGAGGGATAGATGGAGATACATTGATAGCAGAAGGAGAAATGGGCAAAGAAGGATATGTTGAGATAGACAGACAGATGGACAGAGATAGCAACAGGAGAGATAAACAGAGAGACAGATATGGTTCTGTGAGGTTTATAGAGTGTTTGCCATTTATTATCTCATTTAGTCGTCATGATAACCTTGTGAGCTATTCAGTCTTTAACAGGAATAATGATCACTATTTGTCAGTAGACATAACGCGAATATTCTATAATAGCCCTTTCCAGCATATGGAACACCCCTAGTCCCTTAACTCTCATAGATTTTTTCCTTTTAATTAAAGCATTTTATTTTCAGAACAGATGCGTGGATAATTCTTCCACATTAACCCTTGCAAAACCTTGTGTTCCAATCCCCCCCTCCCTTTCTCTCACTTCCTCCCCTAGATGGCAAATAGTCTAATATACGTTAAAGATGGTAGCAATAGATGGGAAATCCAATATATCTCATAGTCTTTTAGCTACTGAGGGGGTGGGAAAGAAGTCTAGAGATAATATTTTGTAAGTCTTATCTTTTTAACTGAGGTGGGAGTTGCAGCACAGCAGGTCAGTAGTAGCAGCAGTCCGAGAACCGTTGCTCGCTTAGCTCAGGGGCTCTGGGGAGTTGGCAGAAGCCACAGATTGACAGAGAAAGCCCTGTCACAGAAGCAGCGGATCACTCGGCCCTTAGAAGGAAGGTTCCGCACTTGACTAACGCAGCGCTCTCATTTCATTGGCCCATTTGCTTTCTAAACTTTGACATAGGTATTACGACCTCTGATAGAGGGAGAAGGGTCCTCCTTGGTCCAACTCACAGTTCCTAGCAAAGGCTGAAACTTGTGGTAGAAATAATAGCGTAGGGGAGGGCAGAGAAATGACCAAGATACATTAGTATTTGTCTTGTTAGTCCTCAGATTTGTCCGGATGGACCAATGGGAAGACAAAGCTGGGGACATTTTCCCATCAGTAGTTCAGGACGGATTATTGGAGAACACGGGCTGAGCAATGAGTGAATTTCCTTGGCCAATATCTTCTGACAGTCCCCTCCCCCCTTTTAGATTGACAAGTTTCTTGAAGGTGATGGAGGAGGAGACTCACAGGACAAACTACGGTCCTGTCCCCAAATCCCATCAACTCGATTGAGGCGAACGCAGCTTCATCACAATAAGCTGGTGGGTCTGGTAACTGGCACAGAGCTGCGATTGTGGCGCCAGGGGCTAGAATTGGACCTGGGAGGACATTATGGAATGATGAAAAGATAAATGAACAAACATTCAGCATTTCTTAATTAATATCTTCCAAACAACCCGATATTCAATTATATCATATATAATAAAATAATAAAAAAGATTAAGATCAAAGAAAATATAATGAGTAGAAACCATTTTATTATTAGAATATTTATCTTTTCTATCTCGAAATCAATGCCTGGTTCACCAAACTTAATTTCCAACCAATGCTTCCAGGCTACTTATAGAATAGTCAAGATAATATGATTTTTACCTTCTGGGTAAACAAAGTCATTTTCCCCAAAGGCGCCATTTGTGGGGGGAGTATCTGTAAAGGAGTGCGCAGATCTCTTGGAGTGTCTCCCTAAGACATACTTTCGCACTCAGTTCAAATCAGGGACCAGCGTCGGGCCTTAGACATCAACCCGACAATTTTTCAGTCGTGCTGGGCAGGGCGGGTCTGTTGGTGTCTATGTTTCCCTTGGAGGGAGTGAAATCTGTTTTATGACTGACAATGACCAATATTGCTAGTCCAGGGCTGAGGTCTTGCTGTAGACAAAGGTGTTTTCACGAGCAGGATTCCAGGCTTTCATCCATAGTCACATATTAAGAGATCATAAGGTCATAGAGCTTCAAAGTTGGAGACTTTGGAGACCATGTAGTTCAACCTTTTCATTTGACAGAGGTAGAAACTGAGTCCCAGACAAGTGAAGTCACATATGGAAGTGAGGAGTCAGGCTTGGACCAAGGTTCTCCGATTCTGAAGCTAACCCTCTCTCCAGAGTCCCAGAGCTCCTCAGAATCGTCATCGATTGCAACCTGGCCCAGAGCTGTAATAAAGGTGGGGCGATGGAGGCTTTGCCTCAGGGTGAGAAATTTAGAGAGGGCACATACAGTAGGTGCTTAATAACCACTTGTTGATAGCTCAGTTGGCAAGGCTTTTGTGGTGGAGGAGGAAAGGTAGGGGACCCAAATTCCTTCCAGGTCGGTCCTTTCCAACTTTCCACGTTAAGCCTTAAAGCGCTAGAGGAATTCCCTCTCCCACCGCTCTGTTGGGGCTTTATTTTCACATCCGGGTCATTTCCAGGAATAGTCCCCTTCTTCCTCAGCTGCTGCAGTTCTCCAGGAACTCAATGGTCCCTTGTAACAAAGAAACGTTTGTGAGCAAAGCCGAGCAGTGTGGCCTGGAGGAGCATTCGGCCTTCTGTCTCCTTCTGGGAGACGTCGGGGACCCCTTCACTCTCCCCTCTCTGATTTCCCCCCTCTCAGCTGCAGAGGGGACTGGGCACTGCTTGACTCAGACACTAGTGATTGTCCTGGGGAGGGATAAGGGGATTGTGGGGGGGACAGGGCCTTCTGCAGGGGATCTGGTCTTGACCACACTCGGTTTGGAGACATTGGAAGCGTGCTTGTTGTCTCAGCCGTTAGGAGGCGAGGGCCGGGATTATTTCCGCCTTTATTTGAATCCCTAGTGTGGCCACGAAGCCTGGCGAGTGGCGGATGCTCATCATTTGCTTGTTGACTTGGGCACCTGACTTCTCTCTTCCGAGCCTCAGTTTCCTTCTTTGTCTCTTTGGCCGTTCAGTCGTTTTTCAGTCGTCTCTGCCTCTTTATGATCCCATTTCCTCGGCAAAGGGCCCGGAGCGGCTTTTCCTTCCCTGCTCCGGCTCATCTTGGACTCGAGGCAATCGAGGCAAAGAGGGCGAGGAGACCTGCCCAGGATCGCCCGGCTAGCGAGTGTCTGGGGCTGGACTTGGATTCAGGAAGAGTCTTCTTGCCCGCTAGCCAGTGCTCCGCACTGTGCTCCCCCAGCTGCCTTTCACCATAAGGTGCATGATGCTGAGACCTGCAATCCTTCCAGTGGAAGCTGCCCAAGTGCGGAGGGATGCGCTAGCCTGGGAGCCAAGAGACCCGTTACTTGTGGAACCTGGACAAATGATTTTGCCTGTGTGAACTTCAATTTCCTCCAAAATAAAATTGAGGGGGCAGCCAGGGGGCGCAGTGGGTAGAGCACTGGCCATGGAGTCAGGAAGATCTGAGTTCAAATCTGTCCTCACACACTTAACACTTCCTGGCTGTGTGACCTTGGGCAAGTCACTTAACCCCAACTGCCTCAGCAAAAACAACCAAAATAAAATTGAGGAAGGGAAAGTACTTATATTTCCCCATCCTGTCCTTAAGCACCAGAACACCCACGAGATGTGTTCGTGCACAATGTCGGGGTGAGGAAGCTCAGCCCGCGGGGCCCTAAGGCTGGTTTGAGGATGGCAGAATTTTTTTTTTTTTAAATGATGATGCTTTAGTGACAACCGTGTTTGGCAGCCTGGCCGACTCCTCCGGCCCCCACCCTGAGCGCTCTCTGAGCTTGAGATTGACAACACCCCCTCCTCTCACTGGGCCCCCCCTTTCCAGGAAGGGAGACGTTTCTTCATCCTGTCCATTCAGTGTTCCGTCCCGGCAAGAGCCTCCTTCTAGATCGGGGCCATGGACTGGGGGATTTCAGGGGAGTCTGTACTGCAGTTTAGGCAGTTAAGTACACGCTCCTGAGAGGGGGAGCACAGACTTCCCCAGACGGCTGCCCACGGGGTCCTGGGACACGCGGAAGGTTAAGATGATCCATCTCCACGGGGCAGGGTGGGTGAGGGGGGTGCAATGGGAAAGACATTAGACGGGAAATCAGAAAGGCTCCGAATGCTGCCTCAGTTTACGAGCTGGGTGGTTGTAGGCAACCCCCTAACCGCTCTGTGCCTCAGTTTGCTCAGATGGAAGCAGGGGAAGCTGCGCTGAAGCTCTCTGCAGCTCCAGATGGAAGAGGCGATAATTAACGGCCATGACTCTTCCTGCCCTGATGCTCTAGGATTGATCCAAACATTGGGGCCCGGTGCCTCCCCTCCCCTCCCTTGCCTCAGCCTCTGGGGACTTTCTGCCATTTGTCCCTGAAGTCCAGCAGCCTCTTCAAAGGACACTGGGGAAAAAGGATTGCTCTGCGGCCTCCTGAGCTTTGATCTTGCCAGGAAGGCTTCCGAGGGGCCTCCCCGGGAAACGCCTCGCTCTGGGACCTCACAGGTCCCAACACCACAAAGCAGGCCTGCCCCTCCATCTGCCGGGGAGGTGACGGGACTTCCGACAGCCATCGATCCTGCGGACGGACCCCCCGGGAAGCTGTTGGTTTGCCCTTTGGGCCTAGGGACGAACTTTAGCAAGACTTCAAGGAGAGAGAGGGAGGCGGGGGAAGCAGCTGGATTTGGAATCGGGGGCCCCAGGCGCCCCTTCCTGCCTTAGGCCCGAGATGCTCTGCCCCTCTGCACCTCATTTAGAGTTAGCGGGTGGGACCAGGGGATTTATCATCCCTGCCAGGTCTTAGGATCTTAAAAATGCTCTTGGACCCTTGCCTGGATGGACGCTTCTGCCATCCCCTTCTCTAAGAGCAGACCTCGCGCCTTCTTCTCCTCCCCCTCCCCTCCCAGGGATGGGCACCCAGTCCATCACCAAGCCTGTCAGGATCCCGCTTAGCAGGACCGCTAGAGGTTGTTTGTGCCCTGATATTCCTGGGAGGAAGCGTTGGAGGCCGTCTCAGAGGAGGCTGAGCGGGAGGTAGAACCGGCCAATTGGGGCAAAGCCGCGGGGCATTCCGTCAGGGACCCCTGGGTTTGGGAGAGGCCTCCGGCTCCCAGCCCGTTCCCAGAATCCCGGGCGCAAGCTCTGTGGCCACCCGGCCTGGCCCCGAGCGGGAACGGCCCCAACGGCCTTGTCTGTGTGTTGTGACCTCTGTGGTTACAAGGACCCCTTCTCTGAACCTCAGGCTAAAATGCAAAACGTCAAATGTGTAGGATTATAACACAATTAGATTGAAATAACTTTCAAAATATTAAAAAAAAGAAGTCCAAGGTTCTCCCCTTAAAAAGTGGTCAGTTGTCTGGGATCAGACGCCTGTAGTGGCCCCCTCCCGGGCGTGGAGCTCACCCCCTTGGCTGGGGCCCCGGAACCTCACCTTAGGAAGTTTGTCTGCAGGTTTGCATCATGTCAGGACTCCAACCAAAGATCTATTCTCCAGGAAAACCTTCCAGGAGGCATCTGTGGTGGCCCCTGGTCCAAGCACCCCCAGCTGCTTCTCCTGCGGCCTGGGCTCGGGGCCCTTCACCACCTCATCATCATCGCCTTCCTCTTTAGCTCACTGACATCCCTTCAATGTGGATTAGCAGTGCTCCGGGAGGCGGTGCCCGAGACAGAGTCCGGAGGAGCCGTCTCCCTCTATTTCCGGAACCAGTGCAGCCCCAAACCTGCCTTCACATTGCGGGCTCACATCACACTGAGCTTGCGGGCCACTAGCACCCCAAGCTCCGCGGCTCGCTCTTGTGACCCCAAAGGTCCTCGTCTCCAGAGCTCCGGCTTGGCCCGTCACAGCCGTCTAGTGTGTCAGCTCTGCGACCCAGCCTGGGGTCCTCTGTGAACCAGAGGAGCGGCCTCTAGGCCAGAGACCGGGGCAATGCTCGGTTAGCCCAGGGCCGCTCGTGGGTGTCAATTATGGTGCCATCGAGGTCTGTTTGCACCTTCTCCTGCAGAATGATGAGGGACACTGTCCAGCCTCTCTAGGGCTTGTCTAAATGCCCAGGTTAAAGAGCTGGCTGGGAAGGGCCACTTGCCCAAGCTTTCTCACTGGTCCAGTGTCAGGTAAATCTCTTTTAAACTAAAGTTGCTTTTAAGAATATTCCTGATCGGGTTTGCAGGGGATGTTTTGTTTGTTTGAAATCTGAATTCTAGCTCCCAGTTAATGTGCAAAATAAATGTGCATTTATTTTGTTCTTTTTTTTGTGGACACGGTGTCACAGAAAACGAGACAAACAAAAATATATTTACTTTATTTAGCCAATTTTCTAAAAGGCAAAAAAGTCATAAAAAGTAGCCACAAACAGTGAACTCAGAATCCTTGTGTGTGAACAAGCCGCTTGTCCACAAAGGCTCCGAAACAAGGCAACACATGGAGTTTAAATAACAACCAACACACACTTTTAGAAACCTCGAACAAAGGCTCAGCTTTCAAACGGTGGCGGACATTTCCCAACAGCCGGGTACGGGCGTACTTCCGTCTGTCTGTCCACTTCACAGATAAAGAGGCCAGGCTTGACACTGTATAAAGACAGCCACAGAATGACCTGAAGAGATCCAGTATCTGACACTCCCTTAAAGCAGATGGGCAAAAACATTCACTGCCTGGAGAAAACGATACCAAAATGCAGAGGAGAAAGAAACCCTTAACGCTGAGATTGGGGAAACCCTCTGGAAAGCGCATGTGCACATGTGCGTGTGTGTGTATGAACGTGTGTGTGTGTGTGCGTGTGTGAGTGTATGAGTGTGTGTGTGCGGTGCAGTCTTAGAACACAGTCCAGCCGACATCCGACTTGGGAGGCCAGCCCTGCCTCTGGCATTAAGATGGGAATATTTCTTGGGTTCATTTAGAACTGCGGTTTTCCCCGTCTGATCTGGCAGCTGATGGGCTTGGTTTTATTAAGATTAAAGTGACTTTAAATAAAGAGAACCTTCAATATGAGATTTTTTAAAAAATGACCTTGATGATCTTCATAACCATGAAGTTTTTTTTACCTTAATTAAAGGCCATCAAGGAGGGAAAAAACCCCAAACTCCTCCTTCATCTATATCTCCCCAACAGAGTCCAATTTAAAGTTGACGTATTAATGAACTGTTTTATCGATGATAATTTCCCACCAAGAACAAGGGAATATGACTGGATTTCCAAACTCCCTAAGTGGCCAGATCCTTGCCACGTTTTGCAGAGCTGGTCCTCTCTCAAAGTCCTCCTCAAAGTCAGAATAATTTACAGGCCTCCAAAGGCATGAGGAGAGGGGACCGGGCAGGGCTGGCCAGGCCATCGTCCGAATAGTGCTTTGCACACGCCTTCCTGGCGCTGGCACAGCACAAAGGGTCTAGGGGATTTTGATTCCACAACAGAAGCAGGTCTGCAGGGTCAAGTACGTGGAGAGAACGACTGACTGATGACAATGGAGGCTGAAGAGTGATGATCGTGCTCTTGGAGCAAAGCGATAGAATAACAACAACAGCAACAGCAACAACCGAGACTGGGGATGGGCATGGGGGAGACCAATCGGCACAAAGCAGCCCCAAGCCATCGGGTCGCCCCGGCTCGCTTCCCGTATCCCACACTAAATGCTGACCCTGCTGGAGCTGGATCCAGAACAATTCCGCACGTGTCCATGGTGGGGTGAGGGCCATTTGTGACTTTATCTCACGTAACGTATCGGACGCCGTCGCTTTCGCTAAGAGCGTGAAGCCCCTCACCAGACTCGTCAGAGATCTCACCACTTTGTGCTTGTCTGCAGCAGGAGCGGACCCCCGAGCTGCCGCCTCCCCCTTGGCCACCTCCTGAGCTCTATCAAGCTACAAAGCTTGGGCAGTTGTCAGGAAGGGGAGAAGAGGCCTGATTTGCTCTCTCTGGTTTCCTTATTTTTAGAAACTTTTTTTTTAAACTGACTAAATTATAATTTAGATAAGAAAGCAGCTCAATAAATAGAGAGAACAGAGGTGGGGGCTGAATACTCCGACAGCCCTGAACGATTTTCTCAGATATTAATACAAACTCACAAATTCTCACACAGCAAGCTTTAAACGACCTCCCGCTGAGTCTTCGGCATGTCCTCGGAGATGCCGAATCATCAAAGCGGGGAGAGAGGGGAGTCCCCGGAAGCTCTCCCCGCACACAGGGTGACACATTCAACCGGCAAGAGACAGGGTGAGAAACGAGCCCACGGAAGCGACGCTATCCACTCCGCAGAGTTATTGTACAAAATCTGCTGAATTACAGATGGAAAACCTGGAGCCCCTTCCCGGGCCCTGGAGACATCAGTTTTACATGGATTCCTTCAGACAAGTGACCTTTTTTCTAAAACAAAAAAGTTGACACGAATAAGTTATTTCACTAGAACCAAGTTTCAAGCTGTCTTAACGCTCTCTCGAGCCCAGCCTCTGCAGCGCACGGGGCGGCAGGTGCCTGGGAGGGGGGTGCCGGGCTAGGTCTCCTCTTGGGGGCCGTGGGGTGCGGGCGCGGCGCTCTTCTCGTCCGGAGCTTCCGGGGTTTCGCTGAGCTCCATCGCTGGAATATCCTCGTCATACGGCTCATCCACACGCTCTCTCTGGCTGTCCTCGCAGTCGGGGCACGCCTGAAAAGGAAAGCCGCGAGGTGAGCACAGGGGCGGGCGTAAGAGCCGGGCTCAACCTGGGCCCTGCCTGCAGGCCAGCTCTACGGACTTCCCCCGCTGGCTCGGCCCGGGCTTCTCAGCTTCCCCTCCAGATGCGGCCTTGGCTTTGTCCTGGGGTGGTCATGGCCCCCACCCCGGCCCCAGCCTTCCACGGGAATATGACCTCACGCACTCAGTCTAAGGGTGGGCATGGGGGGCCTTGAACTGCTACAGACGGCTTTGGGGAACCCCACAGATGCGAGCTCGAGATGTGTGGGAGACTTCAGTTCCCTGGGGCACCGGGGATGAGGCTGGGGAATGAGAGCCTCCGGCACGAGGCTGGCGGGTCACTGCTCTGCGCCCCTTCTCTCCCTCCCTTTCCTGGCTCCTGCTGAAGATCCTGAGGGAGGCGGCTCAGGGCAGACCTTCAAGGGTCTGAGAACAAGGTGGAAGGCCAGCATTGCCAGCCCTGCCCTTAGGAACGCCCTCGCACTGTCCTCTGCCCGACCTCCTGGGAAGTCTGGGGGCTGCTCCTCAGCCAGGACGCAGGCCCCGGGCCTCCATGGGGAGCTCCCGCCCCGTCATCGCTCAACACACCCTCCTCATCCAGTAACATCTCGGGGCCCCGCTCCAACAAGGCAAGTGCTGACACTGCGACAAGCCCCTTCTCCCCGCCTGCCTCAGTTTCCTCATTTGTGAAACGGGCTGGAGAAGGAAACTGACAACCCCGCCAGTGCCGGACAACTGCGGAGCACTGAGGGCTTTCCAGGTCTCCCCTCGTGTTTTCCTCCCTACAATGATCCCACTTACAGATGAGGAAATGGAGACAGCGACCCAATGATCTCACCCAGGGCCCACAGCGGGATTTGAATCCGACCCAGGCTCTGCCCCACAGCGCCCCCTGGTGGCCCCTGTCACACCACAGGCTGCGCACTCCCAGCCAGGCCCAGGCTCTGCCCCGCAGCGCCCCCTGGCGGCCCCTGTCACACCACAGGCTGCGCACTCCCAGCCAGGCCCAGGCTCTGCCCCACAGCGGCCCCTGGTGGCCCCCACCACAGCACTGTCCACTTACAGCCAAGTCCAGCGCTCTGGGCAGCCCTCCCCTGGGCATCCACGTGTGGACTTCATGCAACTCTCGCTTCTGCTCGTCGGCAAACTTGGGCTGGAATTTCTGCATCACCTTCAACTTTTCTCGATCTTCCTTCAAAACAGTTTCTAGATTTCTTAACAAAGGATTTAAAAAGGTCTCAGTCATCTTCGGCCCCGCCCACCCCTGGCTCCTCTGCCCTTTTCTCTGCCATCCAAGCTCCCCTACAGGCCTCCTTTTGGCCCGTGACTAGTTGGAGGGCCGTGACTTTCGTTTCCATCTTCAAATAACCCGAGAGCGGGGAGGGGGAAGGTGAGTCTGTAGAGCTACTCATTTTAGGGCAGATAAATGACATTATCTAGACTTCAAAAAGGAGCAAAGTCCATGGAGGATTTTTCTGTAGCAGGAGCTCCTATTTCAATAGAATCGGTTCCCCTTGTAAGAGCAAATCTCGTGTGCGCATTTAGAAAGGAGGAGCCCCTCTCTCCTCCACAAGCCAGCCCGGGGAGCTCAGCTCTTTCCCTTGAAGTCTCAGTCCCTGACCCAATCTCCCTGCAATCCCCCTGACCTAAACTCTCGGACAAACGGACAGACTGACCGAGCGACTGGCAGCTTAGCATCAAACTCCTGCTCCTCTTCCCCCTCCCCCTGCATCCTTTGCCTCTCAGCAAGATGGAACTTGTTCCCTTAGGGACAAGGAGGCAGGAGACGTGATAAGAAGGGCAAGACCCAATCTCCTGGATCGCTCACGGTGTCTCCATCAGGTCTCACGGTCTGGGACAAGGAGCAAGCCAAAGATGGACGTTGGATTCGAGGCCCACCGCTTACTAGCTACCCTGGGAAACTGCCTCCCAGAGTTGCTGCGTGGGAAGATCCCACTGACGCCCAGCTCTCTGATGGCACAGACCAAAACAAACATGGGCCACAAATGGGGCTGTTCTATTGTTTGAACGACACAGCCACCATCTGATCAAGGGTACGAGAGAGAAGATAGGGAGAAGGGACGGGAAGAGTCTGACAGTTAGCGAAGGCAATGGACTTTGAGGGACTCGGGGATTTTAAAAGACAGAGCTGAGGCAGCACAGAGGTGAGCAATGAGGAGGCTGTGGAGGAACGGGGAGAAGACCAGGAGAGAGAAGGAAGCCGGGAAGGGAGGCTGCAGCCAGGCTGGAAGGGCTCCAGTGCCAGAGAGAAGCGTTTGAGCATCTACTGAGCATGTGAGCTACCTACTCTTTATGAAAATCCCTCTGGTAGCTGAGCGGAGGCCGGCAAGGGGGGAGACCTGAGGCAGGGAGGCCCACAATGAGGCTCTTGCAAGTGCTCAGCCGCAGGCGTCGAGGAGGCTAAGTAAGGTCAGAGCCAGAACCTGGCGGACATCTGAGGCGGGACTCTGAGGCTACTACACCAGCCACCACCAAAGCCCTCGACAGGCACTCACCGGGAAGGAAGCTGGTAGGTCATCATGATGTCATCCTCGGTGTTTGCCGTCAGCATCCAGATGGGGTCCTGGAAGATGCACTTAAGGAAGTGCTCACTGTCTGGGAGTTCGGGGTTGAGTTTGGCCCGATGGCTGTTCTCCGAGGAGTCGATGCTTCCAAAGTATTTGCTCGTGTGGCTTGTCTCACTGCTGCCTGTGGAACCAAGAGAACAGCATGTCACCAGCCCTGGTGGATGGGAAGCCTCGCTCCATGTCTCTTAGGACACAGAAATAAAAGAGGAAGGGAGATATCGACCATTAGGAGGACACCCGGGGTAAGGGATATGATTGCATGGAGAACCCAAGATTGCTACAGTATGGCCATTTGGCTCCCCCTTTTCCCTGGCATTTTGCTCCTATTTTTGAAGATGCCCAAAGCTCATTCAGAATGGCTGCCACAAACAAGGCCTCCCATCCAGCCCCCTCTTTCTGACTTCCTTCATGGCAAACTCAAGCTCCCTGTCAGTCCCATGAGGGTTTCCCTGCCACTTCCCCAGGGGCTCCTCAGTTGCCCTGAACTGTCTGTATTGCTAGGTATCAGCACTAGTGAGGACTAGTGAGGAAGAAGGGGGACTAGGACCTCTGGGGAGGCTCCATAAGCATTTATGAGGAACCTCTCAGGTGCCGGGTATGGGAGATACAAAGACAACCAGGAATCAGCTCCAGGCTCTCCAGGAGCTGCCCCTTTGAAAGTCGGAGATTGGAAGACAGCTCAATCCAAGGTAGGGAAGAGGAAGGGGCGGAAAAGGCTGAGTGCACAGATCAGTTTTCTTCTTCCTCCTTCTCTTCCTCCTCCTCTTTTTCCTCTTATTTGTTTTAAGCTCAAGCCACCCATCACACACCATCTCATCCAGTAGCCACTGCTAGCCCAGTCCTGCTGCTGATCAGGCCTGAAGTTTTGACTTGCCCTGCTTCCAACACAGGCTAGTCCCCAAGGGATCAGCATATAGTGTGGACTTAGTGAAGATATGGGATTGTGGCATTATCCCTACTGCAGGCCAGTAGAGACCTGCCAGCCTCAGCCTCCATCTGTCAGGTGTGTGACAGCAGGCCCAGACAGAGGGTGCTTCTTAAACTGTGTTTTAAAGGAGCAGAAGGGCTCTATGGGGCAGAGGTGAGGAGGGAGTGCCATGAAGGAGAGCCAAGGGGACAGAAGCTGAGCCAAGTGGCCGAAGGCCTTAAAAGCCAAAGAAAGTGGCTTCTATTTGATCTTGGGAATTTACATGGAATTGATGATTAAAACTGATATTAAACCCATGCCTTTTTTTTCCCTTTCCAATAAGAAATGGAAAAACTCACGGGAAGAAAATCTGAAGCATTGCTCAGCTCAATCACTGTGCATTGGCTTTGCTCCCCTGCTTTTTAGCAGGCTTTTTTGGGGGGCGTGGGGTGGGGAGTTGTGAATCGGGAAGGAATTGTGTCAGAACCAGAGATCCATCAGCAGGGCCAATGAGGACAGAGGCCGACTGCGACGGTTCCCGTGCTTGCACCAAAGGGTAGGATCCCCAGGTCGGTGGCACTCACCTGTCCCCGTTCTAGAGGTGCCGCAGCCAAGGGATCCAGAGCCCAGAGACTCGGAGGCGGCCGACACACCGCTCCCAGAGGAAGCCGACCCGGTGGCAGAGCAGCCATCTTCTGCCAGCAAAATCTCTAGTAAGTCACTGGATAGAGAGAGGGCGTCGCTGTTGTGTGCATCCATTGGCGAGTCCACCTTGAGAAACGCAGAATAAGATTGTTTATGTGGAGGGAAAAAGCCACTTCCTTAGTCTCCTTCCTCAGAAGCAGTCAAGGTGTCAAGCCGGAGGTCCAGGCTAAGTCACGTCGCTCCAGACCTGACCTTGGCTCTCTTCTGGGGACCATAAGCTCCTCAAGGGAAGCTGCTATCCTGCCTTTGTGCCCCCGGTGGCCAGCATGGTACCCAGCCCGCAGGATTCCACGGTTTGCTGGCCGATTAAGGAATGCTGGATGCTGAGATAATTTGGTTTTAAAGCTTTAAGAGATGCCTCTCCAAGATATTTCTTAGCAGAGCTGTAATTAATGGACCATTTCCCAAGGGAAGCCAAGTGCAGTAGGGAGATTCTGAGGCTAAGCACTTTCCTAGTTTTTCATTCTGGAGTTGCAAGGGCATCCCGTCCAGCCCTTCATGTGACAATGTGGAGGAGAATGAGGCCTTAAGTGACTCGTTCAGGTCACAGGGGAGTTTTGTGGCAGACTAATTGGCCCCCAGACCTGTGAGCCCAGATCCAGGGCTCTCTCCCATCTCATTAATAGTCTGCCCCTATCAAGGCCGCCTTCTGCCTCCCCTTCTCTATTCTTCACCTCCACTCCAGGCTGGGTGACAGCCCCCTCCCTGTGCTTGCCACCCTGAGGACGCTGCCCACCACGGTCCATCCTACACTTCCCCTTCACAAGTTCCTTATTGAAGGCCACCATTTTTTCCCATGGCTTTGAAGGGCCGTCTTTCAAAGGAACGAGGGAAATCTGAGTTTCTACTCTCAAGCTATGTTTTAGCCTCCCTGAGTGACATTGAATTCTAGGTTTTTTTGGAAAAACAAAAATCAAATGTTTGGAATGTTCTAATTTGCTGGAATGACATCGAAAAGCAGAGTTTATTTCCAGCCTTTTTCTCTAGCCTTCCCGAGCGGTTGGAAAAGACCACTGAAAAGTAGTCTGCACGAGGCACCGATTCATAGCACTCGGGGATATTTTGGGTCTGGCTGAGAACCTCATTCTATCTGACCCCAAACTTTAGGAGGCAGAGAAAATACTTACTCGGTGAGGCCCTGGTCCTTTGCCATCATTGAACTCGGCCATTTTATTATTTGTTCCCTCACTCAATAGACCATGTCCTCCCAATGATCCAGAAATGGCCGCCACCGAGCTTTCGGCAACTTTGGGTATTTCTTCTAATTGAAGCAGATTTAGCTGTAAGGGGGAGCTGCATCGGGACTGGAACAAGGGTGGTGATACTTGATCTTGTCTTCCCAAGGACTGGGGCGTTGCAGATCGAGACGGCCCCTCGGGGGCCCCGGGGGCAGGAGGCCTTTCCCTTTCAGCTGGATGGTAACCAAATGACTGTGTGGGACATAGTGTCTGGGAGGAGAAAGATGCCTGAATGGGGAACTCGGGCTGGGCTGCCAACATCATTTGGGAAGAGCATTCGGGATGCTGGGGACAGCTGCTCGGGCCGGGGTAGAACGGAGCGTGCACACTGGGGTTCATCGAAGGGAACGTGTAGTTGGGTAACACAACTGCCATGACTGGAGTCAGGGGGGTGGTGAATGCTGGGGGCTGCAAGGAAATGTAATGCTGGGAGGTCCCGGAACCATTCAAATGAGCCTGGCAGGCCTGAGGAGCTGATGACACGCTTCCGGCTGTTGGGACAATTCCTGGCGATGGAAAAACAGGCAGAGGATATGCGGGCACCATGGTAGGGAACGAGGCTGGTGGACAACTGGCCTGGGAAGTGTCTGACGGTGACCACGCCGTCGAATTCAGGCCGATCAGTGGCGACCGAGGAGGGATGTGTGTGCCCGAAGTCGTGCTGTCAGATGACTCGTGGGGCTTAATTCGCTTGGACTTCTGTTTTCTGTTCTTTCCACTTTTTTTCCAAGATGAATCCATCATAGAAATACTATTTCTTAATCCTGGAACAACTGAAATAATGCAAAAATGAGCTGAATTAGATTTTTTAAAGTGACTCACTTCACACACTGAGCCCCTGCTGGAGGCCTCTCTGGGAGCTAGCCGGAGGCTAGGGTACAGGATGAACCCCAACCTCCAGGGCAGCTGGCACTGCTAGGATATTATGAACGGCTTTTAACCTGCACCTCAAGCCAAGAGATCTGCAGGCGGGAGGAGGATGAGAGTGGAAGTGCTGGGATCACCTGCATCCTCTGGACTAGCGCTCAGACCAAGACGAAGCTTACCAACACACTGCAGAACCTGCCCAGTAAAAGGGCAGACTCATCCAGGGAGAAAGACCAGAGACATGGACACCGGCGTGCTCGAGGATGGGCCGCTTCCCTGCTGGGGGCACAAGGCTGGGAATCCTGCTCCGAGATCTCGCCCTCCCTCCTTGCTTCCTGTGAGCGACCTACTGGGAGGCGCTATGGTGGGAGGCCGGGGTCCCAGCCCCAGCCTCTAGCTGTTCTGGATGCATCTGAGAGTCCTGACAGACGGGACATTTGGAAGGCGAGGAGAGGGACTCCTGCGGGGCTGGAGAAGGAAAGCCCTGATTTCCAAACATGGGAAGGTCAATGAGAAGAGGCAACGGCCGGCCGTGCAGGGACAGTGGGGGACGCCCCCACTGCTGCATGGACAGTGCACAATGATCTCAGTTCCTGACACCTCCTCTCCTGTATTTTAATGGGAAAGATGAGGGAGAGTGGGCTTGAGGACAAACCGCTACAGGTTTTAGAGCTCGCTGAGGGGCGGATTCAAAGCTTAGTCCAAGATGCGGCATCTAGAGATGAGGGGCAGATGTTCCCCGACAGCTTTTTAGTCCTTCTCCAAGATGGGGCCGGGGAGAAGCCGGCATGGGGGAACCTCCCAGCACTTGTCCACACTAAGCTTGATACAAGGAAGAGTAATTCCTAATCATCTGGACCATCCACAAGGTGGCCTGGGGGACTTGGGGAGACAGGGACTCCTCTCGCAGGAAGTGTTCGATCATGGATTCTACTAGAAGGCTGCGGAGATCCCTTCCCAACGTGAAATGTCATCACTCTGAGCCTCTATCTTGGTTACATTTGGGGTTAACTGAGTGAACCCACAATCAAGTTGTGGTTATTAAGCTATGAACCAAATCCGGCTTTTACTCTTCAGTGGAAAAAACCACAATACGAGCTCCTCGTTTCTGTGGGAGAATATTCCACTCAGTGACTCACAAACAAACTAGCGGAAGCTGGGGGTGTGCCGGCGTTCCCAAGTTAAAAAGCTGTCGGCGCCGCGTACGTCTGCTGACAGACGCGGCCCTAGAGGAGCAGAGGCTCCCGCAGCTCCCAGGAGGGGGGCCCCAGACCCGGCAGAAGGTGGGGTGCTGCCTGTGGAAGCAAAGGTGGGAAACACGGGGTGTCCCTTGCCTGGGCACTGGCCACGCGAGCCATGGTACGTGAAGGGAAGGGGATGCTAATGGAGGACGCTCTCGACGTGAGGAATACGGAGAGCCTGGACCCCCGGGGGGTGGGGGGCAGCAGGACTAGGAAACTCACAGCACGCTCACGCACACATGCAGATGCACACACAAGCACTCACATGCATAGACACAGTGTGCGCGCGCACACACACACACACACACACACACACAGACAATGCAGATGCACACACAAGCACATACACAGGGACCACAGCAGAAACAGCAGCCATGACAGAGGATGGGCACTGAGGGGGAGCACTGCACTGGAATTTAAAGCACCAGTCACTTCCCTTTGTTTTTTTCTGAGGTGGGGACCGGAGATGTGGGAGGTCCGCCCGTCGGTCTGGTTTTCAGGGGGCACTGATCTCTGGCAGAGGGCACGGGAAGGCAAACAGTGGGAGGTTTTCCTTCTAAAGAGGAGTCTGTGGCAAGGCCTAGGGGTCAGTCACTCACCACGTTCTATGGGGCGCCCCTTGGATCTCTCCTGCAGATAATAATGGCAGCGAGACTGGAATGTGCTGAGTCTAGTTGTCTCCTTAAACCTGTGCAAGAAGCTCTGCTCTTCCTTCTGCGTGTGGGCCGCCAGCACCTCCTTGGTCAGGCCCACCTTCTTGGGGAGCCCCTTGTCCGGGCTGGAGTTGCAGTGAGAGGTCGAAGCTGGGCCAGCGGCGTTGTCGAGTGACTCCATCCCACTCAAAGGGTCCTCTATCATCTCTGGGAAAACAGGGAGAAAAATGGGCCTATGAAGCCACCGTCCATGTTTGTCTCGGACGGGACGCCCCACGGGGCCCGGCAGAGAAGGGGCATCCGTGCTCACCCCTCTGACTTTCTAAAGGACTCAGACAGGAGAACAGTGTGCACAGGGACAAGATTATGTGACGACCAGCTGGGACGGACATGATGCTTCTCACTCAGCAATGCGGTGATTCAAGGCAACTCCAACAGACTCGGGATGGAAAGTGCCATCCGCATTCAGGGAGAGAACCATGGAGACTGAATGTGGATCAGAGGATTTGTATTTTTTTGGGGGGGGGTTTGTTTGCTTTTTCTTCTCATGGTGATTTTTTTTTGCCTCTTTGGTCTGATTTGCACATGTATAACCTCTGTCAGCCGGCTTACTGCCTTGGGGGGTGGGGAGGAAAGAATTTGGAACTCAAAAGTCCACAAAAACAAATGCTGAAAACTATCCTTTGTGTATTTGGAAAAATATCCTTACGACTCAGTAAATGCCCAACTCAGAGGAAACCCTCCATTAGTTAGAAGACTTTGGAAAGTTTCAAGCTTTGTGCTAGCAAAATCTGCAAATGCATCGACTTTATTAAATCCACCACACTGAGCACTATATAATCTTTTGTGGGTCCCTCATGACCCCGGAGACCGCAGTTGTAAGATCTATAGCTACGGTCAGTGAGTGGAAGGGGACCTGGCCCAGAATTGTCCCAAGGACTCTTCTGGGGGAAACCAAAGCCCTCCTACTGGCCTGTTTCTATGCTACTTATTTTTAAACAGAATAAACAGACCACTCATGTTAACTGAAGTCATGCGGTATTTTCGGAGTTGAGGGACTTGCATGGCATCATTATGCCCGGCCTTGCAAATATACCTTAGAGACTCTCTCTCTAAGAGGATACCTTAGAGAAGGGGACCAGGGGGAGGCGAACCTACCTGACTCCGGTTGGAGCTTCTTGTCCCCAACGTGGACCAGGGTGCTGCTGTAACTGCACTGACTGGTGAAAGAGACCACACTTTCGGCTTTGCCAGGGAGAGCCAAGGAGGCCAAGGGAGCGCCAACAACCGGGTGGTGATCTGCGCTGGCTGTTTTCAGGACGGTGACATCGGGATTTAAGGAAATTTTCACCATCGACGTCTCCTCTTTAGAAGGGACAAGGAGAAGGTACAAAAGTGGAAAGTGGGTGAAAAGCAATACAAGAATATTCAGGATGTTCCACTTAGCCCAGCATCCAGGGGTCCAAATGGCCAATCCCCACTTTGGCTGCCTCTGCAGAACTCGGCCCTCTAGACACGGGAGAGGAAAGGAAGGGCTCAGCTTCCAACACCAGACCGTTCTCATGGGGCACGCAGGTACTCTAAGGACACGTTACAATTACTAAATCATTTCTACTGGGCTGGAAGAACCTGCTCAATTCTGAAAAAGGTGTTTATTCTTTCTTCCTCCATACAGAAAAAAGCAATTGCAGATTCCTGTTGCAACAAGAGTTCCACAAGAGTATCACGTCCCAATTTTAGCAACTGTCTTAAAGTGCAACAAGTGTACTGCAACCCCTTTAACCTAATTTATGTGAAGCTTAAATAATCATAAGTAAGTCCTCCAATGTCATGGAAGTGGGAGATCTGTAAGACTCCTATAACACTTCAAAATGTGGGATCTATAAACAAATAAGCTTTAGTAAGCACCTACTGTGTGCCAGCACCACGGAGAGAAACCCCGAAAGGAAGTGTTCCTGCCTCCCTGGGGGAGAGAGCACATTCCTATCTAATACATACGAAGGCAATGGGAGTGGGGGAGGTGGTAGAAATCTTGAGAAGGGGGCACTTGAGTGGGATTTGAGGAGGCGGAGACGGATCTGGGGCCATGGGCCACTCTAGAAGCCCAAAGCGAGGGAAGAAGCATGCGAGAGCTGGCTTCGAGTTCCATCGGTCTGCACTTAAGCCAATGACAACTTCCCTCTGGGTCTCCAAAAGTGGAGGGCCTCTGAGGTGCCATTCAGCTCAGAGCCTGAGAACTAATTTCAAGCATCCTTCAGATTTTTTACCTCCCCAGGGGCCCGTTAGGGGTTGACTAGCACCTCTCTCTGACAAAAGGAAAGCAGGAGGTTTTTAGGATGCAAAGTGGCCTACGGGTCTCTTGCCAAGAATCACAGAATAAGAAGAGACTTGGCCAGGCACACAAAAAAGCCCCAGTGAGCCCAGGCTTACCTGCTGCTGCTGGTTGCCCTGGCTCCACGGAGAGGTTCTGCTCACCCTCTGAGGGCGAAGCTGGGACACAGGGCAAGGTCTCGCACTTGCGCTTCAGTGGCCCGGCCACACTGCAGCTCTCCAAGTACCTGTGGTGGGGGAAAGGGGAAAACGTCTCCACTGAAGGAAAAGCCGGCATTGTCACGAAGAACTGATGGAAAGGACATAAAAGTGGTTGCGTACCTAATCACACTGTCTAAGCAGCTTATCTGCTGGTAGGAATACACAGACTGAGTCTTACAGGCCAGCTCCTCTGTAATTATATTCCTTGGCAAGCCGGGGCCCAAATTGTCCTTCTCAGTAGCCAAGATATCTTTTGTTTGGGCATTTGAATTATTTTGACTCTCTGTAAGAATAACAAAATGGTTTGTCCATTTGTCACTTTTTCCCCAAAAGAAAAACACTTGCTAAGTTAATATGACGCCAGCATTTTAATTCTGCATACAGATGATGCTCGGGAGCCTTTTCTCCCCCTACTGTAGGTTGCCCAAAGTCATTCTGTCCTGCCTTTGAAGACTTTGGCTGCAGCCCCACCCCCCGAACCCCTCCATGTAACCAGGTTCTCCATGAACTCTGGCCTCGGTCGGCCCCAAGAAATCTCATCCCTTCCCGCGGTTCTGAGTACGAGCTTCAGGCTGAGCCTTCCAGGGTCTGACTGCTGCACTAACCCTTCTTCTGAGCTCCGAGTTCCAGACTGCATCTCCAACTACCTCGAGGAGCTCTCCAGGGGATACCCCATGAAGGCAGAGCTCCCGATGCCCTCTCAAGTTTGCTCCCCATTTCCCCCATTTCAGACAGTGCTCCGAAGCCTGGGCCCACCAGACATGAGGCTGGGAAGCGAGGACCAGAAGGAGAGGTGCTAGCAGCGGCTGAATTGGCCTCCAGAGCCTGACAGCAAGAACAGGGACGGGAGATCTTTCGAACCCCAGCACCCTCGACAGGCAGCAGCACACTGGAGCAGCGGCAGCAGTAAAGCACGGATGTTTGGGATGGTCAGTTTAAACAACAGCCATCAAGGAAAAGTTAAATTGGGGTGACAATCCCCACCCCCCCGAGATGGTACGAGATTGTGGCTGGAATTTCAGAATGGTTTCTATCCGCAACATGTGACCGTCTCAGATGGACAGTCCTAACGGCTGTTGTCCCTCTGGCCGGTCCCTTGCCATGGTGGGAGGCTCTCTACCTGTGGCTGGCTTCCTCATTTCTTCATTCTTGCACAGAATGGTGCTTTTGCTTGCGACCTTCTGGGCATCTTTACAATTCCCTTTCCGGGTATTCTTGAAGAAAACAACAAAAGTAGCATTCATTAGATACTGTCCCCCTCCGAGCCACCTAAACTAAATGCAATCAGATCAGAGAGACAGGAAAACATTTTGGTCAAGCACTCCTGCGGCACGAAACTGGCCCCAGCGTTCCAGAAGCCCCCGTCCTGAGAAGCCCTGGGTGAACTTTTAAATTTCTGAATGCTGTGACCGAGGGGACCTTGGACAGGGTCACCAGGCCCCCCCCTCCCAATTCTGCCGATGAGAAAAGACAAGAGACTCGCTCCACATCCCCCCAAGAGGGGCTGTTGGCGGAGCCAGCGCAAGAAGGCGGCCGCCTGACGCCAGCGGTTTGTGGGCCCCGTCCCGTGCTGCTTCTTGTTCTCAGGCCTGGCGCTGGATCTGGCCATTTTAAATGAATTTGTATGGAGACCTTTACATAACGTTAGTTTTTAGTTGCTTTAATTCTGAATCAATTTTAAAGAAGTCCCAAGTGAAGCGCTTAGAGAGTGGCCAAACCAAGGAGGGACTGCGAAGGAAAGTCCTTGGGCCTTCTTCTGGGACCAAAAGGGAGCAAGTGAAACCCCAACATACAGGCCTCCTCTTCCGCGAGTCCTCGGGCCGACGGCCGTTGCTGTCGCTGGAGGATGTCTGGCTCATCAAGTGCTCATGGGAGCCGTTGCTGCCCAGGCTGCCATAGCCGCTGGAGCCGCTGTGGTGGACGGGCTGAAAAGAGAAGCGCGAGCTCACTCGAGGTTACCACAATACATGCCCCCACAGCTGCTCACTGACCTTAGACCCTTGGACCTTCGGAAACAGACTCTGAGGTTGAGGGGGGAGGCAGGAGCGGGCCCTAGGCTCCCGTCGGGAGGACCCCACCCACCAGGGGCCAGCCCCTCGCCCGGGAGGCTCCTGCACTCCTCCTCAGTGAGGCGGCCACAGTGCCTCCCCCACATTCCGCTCCTTCCCACGTCACCCACTTCTTATTCCGGCTTCAGGGACCAAACAGAACATGGCAGCCTTCAAATAGCTGAAGACGGCTCTCGTGTCCCCGCCGAGTCTCCTCTTCCCCACTGCCCCCACCGATCCTCCTAGATAGGCTTCGGACCCTCCCGGTCTGGCCGCCCACCTAAGGGGCTGCCCAGCTGACCAAGGTCCCTCCTCGAGCATGGGGCGGGGAAGTAAACCAGGCTGTGGGATTCGGAGATGGGAAGGGCCTCGGAGCTCATGCAGTTTGGTCCCCAGACTGGACAGGGGAGGAGCTGAGGTGGGACTGAGAAAGGCTCTAGGTCTTCTGACTGCAAACCCGGTGCCCTCTGTGTGCCCCTGGTGCCCATCAGGCTGAGGAGAGCTCTTCACTCTTGGAGGGAGCTCTTCTACATTTTGGAATCCACCTTCCTGACACTTGCCATCCCCGTGTCTTCAGGGACTCTTGGGGAAGAGACGGAGAGCTTTGGAGTGCGCTCATCCTGGCCGCTGAGGCTGGCAGAGGCCGGCATCTCGCCAGGTTGGCTTTCTTGGCACTACAGTAGTCAATGCACCACAGCTCTCAGAGCTGAGTCTCTACTTCCCCACAGTTAGTACTTAGCCCAGAGCCTGTTCTAGCATACTCATAGAGCAGCACCTTGAGCCATTACCCAGTCAATGGGTAAATGCCCCAATCGATGGATAAATACAGGGCTAATACTGCTGAAGCTCTCGAGCCATTGCCCAGTCAACGGATAAATGCCCCAATCGATGGGTAAATGCAGGACTAATTCTGCTGAAGCTCTCGAGCCATTGCCCAGCCAATGGGTATACGTGGGGCTAATTCTGTTGGGGCTTTTGAGTCACTGTTCCATCACTGGATACACGTGGGACTCTTTTTGCCTTGCTGTCAACAGCCTCCTGAGACACTAGGCTTCAGCAGCAGAGCCTCTAAGGGCACCAGAACAGCCCTGTCAGTTTTAGCCCTGAGACAAACAGTTTTATACCCTGACCAAAGAACCTACCCTTACCTACTCTATAAACTGAGACCAAAGTCTTGATTTAGGGCCAAAATAATGGATCGTTGAAAGACTGATGGTTTAACCAGCTGGATAAAGTCTGACTTGTGAGAAAGTGAAAGCCACTGAGTCATCACAAAAATCTCTCAAATGAGTATAGCCATTGGAAAGTATATCTTAAGACTTCTTTTGTAAACCAGACATAGACCAATACCTCACATCCCATACCCCCCAAAAAAACAAAAAACAAAAAACAAAACAAAACCCAAATCCAACTGAACTTAAAACCTAAACAAAAAGGGTGATATCGTGAACAAACTCGAGGGACAAGGAAAAAAGAATGACCTTTCAGGAAAGAATTCACTACCAAAGCAGGGATAGCAAAGATAATTTAAAATGAAATAAAGAATTTTGATACATAAAAAGTTTTTCTGCAAACAAATCATTATAGCTAGAATAAGAAGGAAAATAGGTAACCGGGAAACCAGTAAGTTTCTCTGACAGAGCCTCATTTCCAAGAGACACATAGAGAAATGACTTGAACTTATAAGGATAAGAGTGATTTTCCAGTAGATAATGGTCCAAGAATAGGAACAGGCAGTTTTCTCAGGGAGAGATCACATTATCAATAAGAACATGAAGAAATGGTCTAAATCATGATAATCAGAAAGGTGCTAATTAAAACAACGCTGGCTCCATGTAGCACCTCCAGCTTAGCAGAGCTGACTAAAAGGATGAGAAGGTTGAGGGGGCTGCAGGAAAAAAGGGCCATCGTGATGCATGCTGGGAGAGCTGTGAATTGACCCCAACATTCTTGGGAAGTATTTTGAAACGACTGTCTTCCAAATGACCCAGTGATAACTAACACCACCGGGCCTGCATCCCCAAAGACCAAAAAATGAGAAGGATTCATCCATACAAAAACATTCAGAACCTTCAGCGTTTTTTTGGTGGTAAGTGAGGAGGTGCTCATCAATTCTGCTCTACAAGGATTATTCTTTGCTATAGCCAAGAAAGGGATGGTGTGAGAGAAACGTGGCAGGACACAGGTCAATGAGGTGGAGCAAACAACTCGCATAGCAACAGTAAAATGGCAAACAAACCATGTGGAAAGCCCCTGAACTCCCAGCCTCCCAGTGACCCCAATAACCAGGACCTGCCAGTGAGCCCTGCTGGGCACCGAGACATTGTTTCCAGGCTCAGCTAATGCAGAAGTCTGTTTGGCTTGAGTGTAAAAGTTTATAATAAGGTTTGTTTTTCTTCCTTTTCAGGAGGGAGTGGCGGAGGGTGAGAGACAGAAAGATTTTTGTGGATTGAAAACATAAAATTCATATTTTTTGGAATTTTTAGATTAGGAAAAAAGGAAGCAAAGCTAGAGAGAGATGAATAAGCTAAAGAAGATGCTGGCTAGCATGTACATGTGCTTCAGACGTGACTAATACATAAACTTGTTTTGCTTAATTATGTGTATTTGTCACTTGAGTTTTCTTTTTCTTTTTCTTTTTCTTTTCCCCCAATGGATGGAGGAGGAAGGGAAAGAAAACATTTTTAGTAATAAAAAAGAAAATCGAATTTTGAAAAGTCTCGTTTTACTTAAGTGCAGGATGTCAGACTATAGCAACAAACTTATACTTTGGATTTATAAACAGAAAGTTTATTTAAAAACTCCAAGTCATGTTGCTCATATATGAACTTACTCAGGAGAAAGGATAAAAAGGACAGAGTCTCCAAAGACCAGTCTGGCACTTGACACAGTTCCTGGTCCATGTTAAGTACTCGATAAATGCTCGTTGGCAGGATGAAGAGATGCCATGATCTCCCCTTTGCATTGGTACAATGACCAGAGACTCATGAAGGACCTTCCGGGGGCTTCCTCAAGAGTTCACATCTCCTATCCAAGTTCCCAGAATTTAGGGCTCTACCATTCAAAGCTGGGACTACTTCCAAGTGTCTCCCGCTACTCCATCAACTTGGTTACCTATTAACCTGCCCTGTGGTCATAGGCACTGACAAAACTTGGTTTATGAGAAGGACATTTTCACAAATGTGTGTTAGACCATTTATTATTCATTACAAAAGATCACTCTGTTGCTCCAAGTTTGTGAACTGCCGACCTCACTGACCACTGTGATAAATGTACTAAGTTAACACCGAGAAACCTACCTGCAATAACAATCTGTATATCTGTTCAGTGATCTCCTGAATACTGGGATGAGGAGTTTTCTCTTCCGTGCACGTTTGAGCAGCAAAGACATCTTCGTTTAAAGGCCCCCTGAACAAAATCAGCGAGACCCATCGTGAGAAGATCGCTATCCCGTGGTTCATAAACCCTGGGCTCACAAATAGGCTGAGCAATGGAGAGAGTGGCTGGTGCAGCCCAAGGACTGTGCTCCGGAGAAGGTCTGGCCTGCCTGTCAGCGCTGGAGCTTCCCCCTCCTTCCTTCCCGGCTTCTTTTACCTCACCCAACACTGCCCAGCCCTCTCTGGCTTCTTCTATTTGGGAAGCTCAAGGTTGCAATTTAGAGTATTTTCAGTGCAATGGGCATTAAGTAAGTGCCTACTGTGTACAAGACACTGTGCTCAGGACTAGAGTTACAAAGACAGATGTGGTGACGGAGACTTCTTTTTTTAAGGAGTCTCCAGTTTACTGAGAGGATGCACTTTATATTTTAGCTATGTCATCAATGAAAAACTGTTGCGGCTAGGTCAGAGGCATTATTTTTGGGCAAAAGTGTATTATGGATATCAAGTGTGAACATGGATCACGTACTCCAATAGCTGCCATCCCTACTGCCTTCCTCAGCACTCTTTTGAGAGTGAGACTTCATCTAATGTCCACAGGCTTCTCTCAGACAAGCCTCATTTTCAACTCGGCCGCATCCTCTACCTCGGAAAAGCTGGTGTGGGGCACTCGGCCTCTGTCCCAGCCCTGCATAATGGGGGTACACCTGGAACCCCCAACATCAGAGGACCTACCCAAAGGAGCAAGGATACTATAACAAAGGCCTGTTCCACTGAGTTAAGACTAGATTACAGCCAAATGTGGCTCCATCTCCAATCCCAAACCTTGACCTTGAAAACACTAAGATTAGAAAATGGCACCTACTTTCTCACTTACACAGTCATAAAGTCCAAGCATCCAAATACAAATCTGTGGGTCATCCTCACTCTTCCCTCCCTCCCTTTTCTACTTCACAAGTCTTGTGCTCTCACATGCCCATGCAGAGCTGCAGGGAGCAGGGCCTGGAGAGCCTCTTGCTAGTCTCATGTCTGCCCTCAGTGCCCATCTCTTATTCCTGCCCCAGGGCTGAGTAAGGGCGTGGGAACCATAGGGACCCAGAAAAGGGACAAGGGAGGAGATATGGACCCCGTTCACTTACGTCCTCACTTTATGTCTTCCAATTATAAAGGAAACTTTTCTGTTCCAAGGATTGATAAAACTGGACCAGCTGGTGTCCATCGTTATATACTCTCCATTTCGAGTGCAGAATCTGATCGGAGAATAGTCAAAAGGCTGTCCGCCATACTGTAGGACTGTAAGAGCGAGAAACATCTGTCAATTCTACATTTGGATTGATTGAGGTTAATAGCAACAAAAAAAAAAAAATTCACCCAAATCAGGAAAGGAGATTTAAAGATTTATTTTAGTTTTGTTTGTTTGTTTGTTTGTTATTGTTGTTTCGGTGAGGCTACTATCAAGGTTAAATGACTTGCCTGGCCAGGAAGTATTAAGTGTCTGAGGCTGGATTTGAACTCAGGTCCTCCTGACTCCAGGGCCGGTGCTCTAGCCACTGCGCTCCTTAGCTGCCCTTATAGATTTTTTCCCAGTTATTTTAGATTCTACATGTAACATGTGCATGTAACAAAAAATTGTTAGCATTTTAATACTGATTTGAGAAAATCCAACTGCCACTTTCAAAAGCTGTTTTAAAAAAAAACCCAAATTTTACTTACAGATAGCTTTCTTTTCTCTTAAGTGTATTTTTTAAGCATTCCACTCTCTAGATGTTCCTATCATTTCATTACCTTTTCCTTTAAGAACTGCTACGCTCTGCCCTTGGGTGCAGGCATATTTAATTTTGATGGTTTCATTAGGTCTATCTTTTTTGGTTGCATCTTTTTTCGCTCACCTCTCCTAATTACTGTCTTTTTGTCACCTTGTCAGGAGATGTGGTGGCTCTAACTGGCTTTCTGACTACAGTACAATAAGCTATCCTGCAGTTCCCTTCTTCTAACACCAGATGGATCTTTCTTTTCTCAGTGTATATTTCTTGTATATGGCAAGTTGGTAGGTTTTGCTTTTTCAGCCATTCTATAGTATACTCTTCTCACAGCTCTGACTAGTAAACTTGTTTCTCCCCCGCACTAAATTCTGTTATAAAATTTCTTTCCTTTAAAAAAACTCGCTAGATTTTGCCAAGAAGCACTAACTTCCTTCTTGCCTCTTCCCTCTGTTCTAGGAAGTTTCTTTTCTGGCCAGCTAAAGTCCACTTAAAGCCAAGAGGGACTCCAGACTTTCTCTTCCTTGCAGGGCCTAAGCCCAGGGTGCTCTTCCTTCCCAGATACTCAAGAGTGTTCACTCTTCTCTTATGTTCCTTTTGTGAATTTAAGAACTCTCCTGGGGCTAGTTTTCTCAAAAGGAGCACTTCTAAGAAATCCAACCCCCCCAACGCCTTAAAGAAGATGACTTACTTTTTTTGTGAATTGCCAGCATGAGAGGTCTGTCCTGTGGGTGAACGTGCACCAGAATGGGAGTACCAATCAGGTCCTGAGGTAGATAGCCCAAGAGAGGAACCGCTCTGAAAGTCAAACAAAGGAGATTGGGAAGAAGTTCTTTGGCTCACATCGAATGGGTACATGTTCTCTAAAATCTGGCTGAACACAATAATTGTAAAATATGTATGCATTAAAAAAATAAAATAGTTTATTGGGATTGCCTTTGGTCAGGATTAGAGATACAAAGACAGATGTGGTGACAGAGACTTCTTTTTTTAAGGTTCAGAAGAACCAAGTTTTTCATAGCTGGTCATGGATCTGACTTCATTTGTGTGGAGTGTTTTGTAATTGATGTTCATATAGTTCCTGGTTTTTTTTTTTTTTTTTGCAAGCAGACAACCAGATATTTTGTTTTGTCTACATTTTTAAATGAAATTTCTATTTCTTTCTTTTGCTGAAGGGCTTTGTCAGAGATACATGGAAATGATTTTATATCCTACAATTCTGCAAAAGCTGTTGTTTCAAGAAGTTTTGGATGATTTTCTAGGATTCTCTGACTGTATCATCATGTCACCTGCCAATCTTGATAATTTTATCTCCGTGTTGTCTATTCTAACTCCTTTAATTTCTTTTTCTTATTGTGAAAGGCAACATTGCTAGTGATTTTGAATAAAATGGTGATAATAGAAAAAAAATAAAGTCTACTTGAACAAATTCCACTTTAGATTGTGTTCATCTTGTCCAAATCAACCCAATATATTTAACGCAGTTTTAAAACAAGAATGGCAAGGGAGCCATTTCATTAAATGCAAACACAATATTCCCCAAAGCATTTCTATAGGAATTAAGTTAAATTATAAATTTAGATAATAAAACATTAAAATACATGTAATGGTCACTATGTGCCAGGTACTCTGCTAAACACTTTACAAACAGTATCTCATTCAACCCTCACAGACCCTGGGAGAAAGGGGCTGTTTAGTTTTTTCAATCACATCCAACTCTTTGTGATTCCATTTGGGGTTTTCTTGACAGGCACTGCAGTGGTTGGCTATTTTTTTCTCCAAATGAGCTTTCCAGTTCATTTGACAGATGAGGAAACTGGGGCAAACAGTGTGATGTGACTTGTCCAGGATCACACAGCTTAGTAGTACCTCAGGTCATATTTGAACTCAGGTCATCCTGACTCCTGGATCGATGTTCTAGCCACTGATGCCTCTGTATAAACATATATATTGTACACAGATGTACAAAGGAACATAGATATGTGTGTATATGTGCCAAGGAGATTTATCTGTATACATGTATCTGTCTATGTACAAAAGCTTCCTTCTCAGTACACGTGATACTCTTGCCTCTCAGTTTCTTTGTCTGGCAGAGGAAGGGTTTACATTTAGCGATCTCACCTTTCTACAATTCTGTGACTGGAGTGCTTCATCTGAACCTCAGCCAGACTTAGCCTAAGGATACTCTGGCCCAGCATCAATTTTATTAAGCAGGAGAAGACTCAGGTTTTTGTTGAGATGGGCATGAACAACAAGGTTAGAGGCAAGACAGAGAGGAAAAAGCTCACCTTTCATCTACATCTTGAAATAAACAATTTGGGGTGTGTGTTGTCGTAAATATTCTCTTATCTGGCGGGATCCTGGGCGCTGAAAGAACATTTTAGAGGAAAGCTTTATACAAGTGACACGCGAATTTAGTACAGACAAATTACAACTACTGGGAAATTTCATTTCAATTTAGTGGGATGAATAAGTTGCTAAAGAAAAAACCAGTACTGGATGGTTTGTTTCTGGACCTCTGATTTCCCTGGAGAACTGGCAGCAAGGAGCTCCTTCTTCCTAACCAAACAGACCAACCCCTTCTTGGCAGCTTCCAGCCTTATAGAGCTGCTCAGGGTAATGGGTGGCTAAGCAAGCTGCCCAGGCCCATATAATCAATGCGTATCAGAGATAAGACCCGACCTCAGTTTTTCTCTCTCCAAGGTATTAAAAAAATTGATTTCTGTCTACTACACCACATTTCCTCCCTAACAAAGAAGAAACTTACATTAACATGTCTGGTCAATTTCTCTTCTGTTGCTTTTATTAATTTGGCAATATAAAGAAAATGCTCCAACGATAGCCAAACATTGCTCAACAAAACTATTCTTGAAGTTTAATGATCTTGAAGGTCAGAACAAAACTGCTTTCGGCAAATTACTTGGAAAAATTAGGGAGTTACGACTCTGGAAGAGGCCAGATATCTTGGGAAATCTTGTGAGATGGGTTGACCTTACGGCTGCTATGACAGGGAAAATTGTTAACGAGAAATCAGATTGTAAAGCAGAATTCTTGTCGCTCAAGGACGGTCCCTAACGACCTCCAAACAACCTAGCTTAGAGTAGCTTATCTCTACAAATCGGCCATTTGATGATTTGGGAAGTTGAGAGACAAGTTGTTAAATTCTACATCTTTATTGACTATTAGAAGACCACACTTTTTGTTGGTAGGAACACGCGCCATTTTTGCCCCAAAGACAAGAGACATAAAGACCATGGGCTGTAAAAATGTAAAACACTTTCTTTGTCATTTTAGGGTACAGCTAAGGAAAAAAAAAAAACAAATGAATAAATACAGTTAAAACTAGAAATCCAGTGGCAAACTGGTGACAAGCAGTGTTTATATTGACTTAGTGTCATACAAGACAATTCCTGGTATCATAAGACCAATTACCTTCGTAGCCAGAGTGCACCTTCTCTGCGAGCAAAATACAGCACGGCTGAGTTTCTGCATTGTGTTTCTCTTGTATTCTGATAAGGTAAGGAGTCATTCGGAATGGATGATAGCGGATTCCATTTTCGTGATCTTTGCCGCCGCTATAAATCCAAAATAATAAAGGAATTATGAAGTAACAGACTTCACGGGTCTGAACTAGATTATAACAATGACATTTTAAAATGGCAGCCCTCCTAATCTGTCTGGCCTCTTGGGGAAAAGAAAAGACATCGCCTCTCTTCTGAAGAGCTGATCACTTCAATCCCTGGTATGTGACAGACCAAGGGACCTCTAGTCCCCAACCAGGTAAACATCCCGGGTTCAAGCCTTGGATTCACCAGCGGGCACCAGGCCCTGTCTCACTCCAACATGTCCCTCTCTTGTTCTCAAGCCTCTCAGTTCCATCAAGGTCTACATCTTCTCTGATACTTCAAGGCTCAGGGATTTCATCAATAGCATGAAATTTCCACTGATATTAATGGCAGGCAATTGGACCACTATCAAGGTGACAGTTTGGAAGTTTCAGCGGTGTCAAACCCAGCGCGTCACGCCCTGCCTTTATGGCCCTGAGAGAGGTCATCAGCCCAGCATTGGGCCCAACTCAAAGCCTCCTTGGCTTCAGAGACTCTCCCAGACTCTCTCAGGCCTTGGAGAATGCAGGGGTCATCTCTGTGACGTCATGCAGAATTATAGTGGGGTTTAATGAAGGCATTCATTATAGAATCCCAAGATTTTATTACTGAAAGGGAGCTTAGGGAATTATGCCTCCTGAAAACACTTGCATGTAAACAGGAACTTGAAGGGGTAATAAAGGAGAGGTGACTCTGGCCCCTCCTAGCTCCTCTGAAATGCAAATTAAGGCAACTCTGAAGTGAAAAAAAGGAACTAACTCTCTGCTTACTTAGCAAATGAAGGTATCCCATAATTCCTTAACACTGATGACGTAACCTTCATATGTCTTTAATTACCCAAGGAGTTCCAAAGACACCAGGCCTTGGCTCTCCATTCTCCAGCCTGCTGGAACCCTCCCACTAGGAGCGGGCTCCAGACCTAGTACGACTGAGATGGGGTTGGGAAGCAGTCACCACGAGTACAGCCACAGGAGGTCAAGCTCCAACGAGAAACAGGAGAAAGCCCCGCACTGTTCTTTCTCAGGTCTCTTTGTGGCTGGCACTTAGTCCCTAAAGACTCTGCTCAGGGGGTCTCACCCATTTGGAATGCTGACGGGAAACTGGCCAGTCCCTGCCCAACTTTTCCATTCATCAGTTTTCCTTCCCTAAAGGAAAGGGCAATGTGAAGCCATGGAAAATGCTGCAAACTGTCCATCCCAAAGGGCAGAAGGTTATATGGGGGAAGAGGGGAGTGTTAGGTAAAAATAAGTCCATCACCCAGTTTGAGAAACATCTTACTTCACTTTGGGCTCAGAGACCCTGATTTATCAGATACCTACTGGGGTGTCAGGGAGGCAGTGACAAGGATTGGCAAGGACTGCAAAAATAGCAGCTTTCGTAGAATCTGAAACTGCTAAAAAGACAAAAATTTTTCTAGCGTCATGATGTACTAAAGCTTTTCACCAGCCATATGTCATGTTAATTTAAAATTTTAAATCTACCCTTTTAAAAACAGGTCTGATTTTTGCTTTTTAATTTGATATTAGGCTCAGAGATTGGGGGGTCTGAAATAGTCCCAATCTTTGGCTCAATATTCAGTGAAAAAACAAAATTTTTTTTATGAAAAAAGATCACTTGGCTGAGCCATGTCTACTTTCAGGAGGACGGCTTTAGAATTTCAGAGTGACACATCGTGCTGATGAGAACCAGTCACTGCATACTGACGCCGGCAGAGTTCTGAGCGTTTTAAAACATTTTCCCAGCAGTTTACAATACTAGGAAAGCTGCTCTATTTGGGGCTCCCTGGCAGTGTCACCTCTAGGTGGAAGCTAAGGGCTAAGGACCTCTTATTATCTGTACTACTGTCACAGCCCCCCACCCAGCACATACACACACATGTATGCACACACGTCCAAACATACAATCTGACAATTAAAAAACTCTCCCTTTTCTAAAGCTCAGGAAGCCATCTGAGGGTGGCCCTTCCCCTGCCATGACAGATGCTATTTCGGCACACATTTGTCCAGTCTCTGCTATGGAAGAGGTGGGCCCTGACAGGTTCTTGAAGAAATGACTGGAATGGGCCCATTTTGGATCAGACAAATGCCCTGGGGCAAAAGTGTGGTTCAGTTTGGCCTAAGAGGAAGGAGTGCGCAATATGGCTGAAGCTAGATGCAGAAGACCACCCAGAATGGCAGAATTGTGATGGAGATCGCGGTCTCCAAGCAGGGAGACAATCCCTTAGAAAGACTCTGACAAGGGAGCTCGTGTTGGGAGTCTGGGGAGAGACAGCCAGAGCAGAGACAGTGGTGGGAGGTCGGAGTGAGAGAGAGGGGAGCCTTGCAGCAGGCAAGGGGAAAAAGGGGGCAGGGGCGGGCATGGAGATGGATGCGGATGGATCCTTCAGCAGGGGCGAGTATGGAGATGGATGCAGATGACCCCTCAGCAGAGGTGGACACAGATCCCCCACATTGGGACACCTTCCAGGACTGGGGGGAAGAGCTCTAAGCAAGGGGGAGAAGGGGACAGAGAATTAGGAGTTCTGCGAGCTCAGAGCCACCCTGGCCCACATTAGGCAGTTGTTCTTGTCATTTCTGGCTGAGAAAAGCACCTTTAGTCTTACCTGATGCGGCAGAAGAAAGACTTCTCCTCCATGTAATCCTGGCTAGAAGAATCTATAAACACACAAAAAATTGTAAGTCACACACACAATGAAAAACAACTCAAGAATCCAGGTCTGAAAAATAGCTTTTGCTGAAGCACAAGATGGAAACGCTGACTGTGGCCCACCAATGGGACGCAGCCTTCTCCTGCCACGCGGGGCTCCTCAGCCGGCAGAGCCTCTGAGGGAGGCTGGCATTCCGGTGAGGCGCACAGAGGCTCTGGAGCCCCCCCCCCCAATTTTTAGACATTCCCAATTCCATTTTCTGCTAACCTTGATCCTGTAGTTCAGTGACTCAGACCCAGCCCTGGCCCATGGGGTGGTCGGGGGGCAATGACACCCACCGTACCTGCCTCACAGGCCTACTGGGAGCGAAGCCTCTGGGTGCCATAGCTCTCGGTGCCATTCTCACCAGAGCCGCCATCCCAGCCTTTGAATTCTCCCAAGATACTTGCCTAGAACAAGGACCACTGCCTAATAATGGCATATACAGGGCACAAGGCCCTGAGGTCCCACGGCAGCGCCTTCCAGAAGTCATCCAAGCCTCGAGTTCAGATTCAGGCCTCCCCTTTAGCTTCCTGAACGGCCTTAGCCCAAACCACTTAACTCCACTGTTAAGTGAGGAAAGTGGCCCAGATCCCCCAAAGTTCCTTTCTGGCTCCCGTATTCGAAGCCAGGGAATGCGCTTCTCCGTCCCATTTGTGCCCCCTTTGCCACAAAGCCCACCTGCAGCTCTAAGCTGAAGTCTAACAGCCAAGCTTCGCCACTGCTGCCAGGCCGGCTTGGCCGGCAGCACGGAGAAGGGCACGGGCTCCTCCCGGGGCTCCCCTAGCCCTCCTCAGAGACGGGCCTAGATCCAAGGTTGCTTTCAGTTGCTCTTCGCCTTATACCCAGCCATGAGTTTAGTGACAATTATAATCTTAGCTGGCAACTACTTGGTGAAACAAAACCCGTGCACATGACACAGGGACATTTCTGGTTGGTTTTGGGCATTGAGGCAGCGATACTCCCTCAGGAATAGGAGGGGAAATGACCCCTACCACCTCTGGCCTTCTGCCCACAGGGACCCTGGACTTTGGCTTTGGGGGTGCTTGTTCTGGGCGGGGCCAGCTCTCACACTGGCACTGAGGGTGGCATGGCCTTCAGATGGTGACACTCCATGAGCAGGGACACTCCACACCAGGGACACAGATAATTAAAGACAAAGATTAAATAGGGAAGGAGGATGCCCTCAGGTGGGGTCTTCCCTCATCAGAACGGTAGCTCCCTGTCGGTACTACTGCCAGCTCTTGAATGCCATGCTGGTAAGTGCTTCCTAAAAAGGATTTGTTCCTTCCTCCATTAAAGTCAGTGGTCCGAAAGCTGATCTTTCTAACTGCCTCACATTGTCCCACCCATGTCAGGAGCCCAGACCCTCGGCAAGAAAACCTCAGCTGGCAGCCTCCAGGAAGCCTTTCTGGGTCCTCCCTCCTGGCCCCCCACCTTTTGGGGGAGCACTCTGCCCTCATCCCATTCTACCCTGAGCCACTCCCCACACTTGCCTGCCCATTGTGCAGGACTGGCTTTTTCATCCTCAGAATGCCAACCCTCCCACAATCCCCAGAGGTCAGCCTCCCCTGGGACCCCGAGGTGGGCTGGGCAGGGGCCCCTGCACTTTTGGCTGACCTCATGACTTCCAAACATTCAAGCAGAACCCCCCACTTGAGGCAGGCCCCGCCGAGGGTCGGGCAGCTGGGACCTCTCACCGGCTCTGCGGCAGACGCTCCAGGCTGGGAGTCGGGATGGAGCGGTGGAGCTGTGGAACACGCTCACGTCGTGGGGTGCCAGGAATTCCACAAACTTGGCGTCGCGAAACGCATCCTTCTTACAGGGAAGAATGGACGCGGCCTGGTCAGAGACGTACGCGATCTTTCCGGTAACCAAGGAGATGGCCATAGCAAACATATCCTGAAAAAGAAGCGAGAGGAGCTCAGCGCTATCTAACCGAGACCCCAGCCTCTCAGAGCTGTGCCCAGGGGCACAGGAGCCGCTGGCACAGGGCGGTTGGGGACCGCCCAGCATGGTCTGCAGGACAGGGGCCTTGCCCTCTCACCGGCCCCTGAGTGAGAGCCTCTCCCCACCAGCCTTTTGGAGCAGCAGTGGGAGTGTAATGTGTGAAAACCCCCAGGGGATCCTGGACTGGAGAACCCAGAGCTTCGCTCCATGTGAGCTGTGTCTTTTGGTCCCTCTCTGCTAAGTGATGTCACCCTAAGAATCAGGGACACGGGCTACTTCATTAACTGGAGTCAGGGAAAGACCAGAGTGGCCGCTGCGGGCAGCAAGAGAAGATCTGGGGGACCCCGAGAAGAGTCCCCCCTGAGCCACCCATGTGACCCTGGGGAAGCTGGGGAGCTGGCCCACCCCAGAAGGCCAGGTGTGCTTCGCTTCCCCAAATTTATCGCTGTTCTATCACAAAGGGTTCAGGAGACCATTAAATGATGTGTCCGGACTGCAAGGACACTGACATAAACTGAGCATCCGACGCCTTGGTAACACTCACCACGTTCTTCATGATGTATTCTGACGTCAGAGTCTCGATCTCCTTGACCGTGTAAGAAGGCACATCCAGATCGGCTGAATGGTTCTCACTGGTCATTAAGAGCTGATAATACTCTTCGTTAGCTGCAAGGAAGAGAAGAGGTTTTCTCTTTGGTTTTTTAAAACAAGCCAAGATTCTCAATGAAAAATGGGTTGGAGATGAAAAATGGTGAAGAGATGAGCCCCCGCCCCTCGCTGACCACCACAGACCAAGAACACCTGGGCTAGAAAGGCTGGCAGAGGGATTTGGTAAGGGACATTTTTCATTTTGCTGTTTTTCTAAAAAGCCTCCTCTTCTCCTGTAAAAAAAGGGGTGAACCAGGACAATTTTGAACGCCCCGACTGCCCGTCTCCTGCTGTGCCCCCCAGAGTCGGCCCCCAGTTCTGATGCCTGCAAGTCAAGCCTGTGGGAGCAGATGCTCGTCCAAAGCCACCAGTGCTTTCTTTCAATCCTCACGTGGCACCTCGGGGGGCCTAAGTCCCTAAGGGACTCAGACAGGGCTCGATATGGAAGAAAACAAAGCTTTATTGAGAAATGGGCTTTGCGTGCTTCTGACGGCCGCCCCTCAGAAGCGTAGCTCTTGGGGGCTGTGGCCTGCGCTCTCTGGGAGACAGACTGCACAGCCTTCCCACCTCCTGACCGTGCCTCCCTCCACACCTGCCCTCCTATTTCCTCGATCCCCCACCTGCCACGTCATCGTGGCCCCGGCTAGTTTCCCTCTCTGTTCACAGGGATAACAACATCTGTAGCACTGCCTGTGAAGGCTGGCGGTGGGGCCACGTGAGAGAATGTATGTAAGATGCTTCACAGATGATAGAAATGTCACCATTAGGGTTTTTTCTGGTAGGCAAAAACAGGGAGCTTAAACCTATTAAGGTTCAGGAGCTTTTGGTTGTAGTGGCATCTGACCCAGCAGCATCAGGGAGCCCCAGAAGGGCCCCAGGCAGAACAGTGATGTGGCCACCTCCGAGTCCCAAACTGTGCCAGGTAAACTGCAATGGGAAATGTACAAGGCTGAGCCCCAGGGGAAGGGAACCGACCTGAGGCATGCTGGGAGGTCAGCTCTACAAGGGGGAGGCAGGGAAGTGGGGGACATGAAAGTGGGGACTTAGCAAAATGAATGAGGCAGCAGTGTGTGGTGGGCCACTGGCTGAGCCTTCAGATCCCTTCATTTTTGTTTTAGAAATAGGAGTCTGGATTGGAATATTTCAGCCTGGAGATATATATGGGCAGCCTCACACACCCATACCCCAGCACTCACCCACACCCTCTCCCTCTCCCCCAGCCACCCGCACCCCCACCCTTGCCAAGAATGCAGGTACCTTTGATTTGTTTGATGCTCCTGAGGGCGTACTTCAAGGTCGCCAAGGTGCTGGACTTGCCCTTGGTCTTCCTGTCAGGAGGCAGATGACCTTTCAGTTCCTTTAGCGTCTTGATCAGCTCTTTCTGAGTTTTGGCTTTGGCTGACTGTTCACTGCTATGAAAATTAAAGAAGTGATAAGAGACTCCTTTCTTTACATTTTCTTTTCTAAGGAGGAGGACTGGGAGTCCTTGAGCCAACAATGGGAACTCTCCCACTGGGTTTAGGAAGTTTTCCTGGAAGAATTTTCAGGCACTGTGGCCCCAACCCCCAAGATTGTCTGGGAAATAGCCCCTCTGACTTCCTGCTGTAGCGGCCAGGGAAGGCAGGGGCTTTCTGAATGCTGTTCAGTTCAAGTGGATCAGCTGGGAAGAAGCCCTCAAAAAAGGTGGCATAGGGGGAAGGGAGGAGGAGAAGGAGGAGGAAGCAGCAAAGAACACTGGGTAACCAAGATGAAAATCAAGGTGTGAAATGGCAATATCCTGAAGAACAGGACCAAGTCAATTCTACAAAGTGGCTTAAACTCAGACATAGACTGGAGGAACAGAGGCTCCACTTGGTGGCTGCTCCCTAGGAAGCCCTCCAAGAGAAGCTGATGTAATCTAGCGATGATTTTGTGGGCCTCTGATTTTAGGAGGGCTTCTGTTCTAACAATAAGTCAGTGAGTCTAAGTCTTCTGGCTTTGGAGTCTGCCTCAGGAAACTGAGGCAATCCAATTTGTGTGATTCTGAAGAGACCACTCCTCAGTCAAGTAGCTTCTGGCCCCAGGAGAGTCTCACAGATCAAACCTGAGACAATAGTGAACAGACCATTCCTCAGCTCATTGCTGACTGTCAGACAGATAATCTGTTGGTCAGTGGTGACCAAATTCTGGAGACTGCTCCTCCGGGCCATAGAATTAGCACATCAATGAGAGAAAGTGGATAAAGGGGTCTCTTAGCTTCTGCTTCCTTGCTAATTTCTTTGGGAACTTAGCCCGCTTGTAATGTTGCATTACAATTACAATAAAACGTTGTCCTTTGCCTAATTCTTTTGCGACACCTTGGGACACCAGTCTATGACCCCACCATCCTGCCAGCCTGCACGGCAATATTTGGTGCTTCTAGGGGGACCACGGCCCGGGAATATCACGCTTCCCAAAAAAGCTCCCAGGGCTGTTCTCCTCCTCCTGGATATTTTAAAGGGTCAAGTTCAGAACATTCAAATAGTTAGACATACCTGCACCCACTGGTGGATGGATTGTGGGCAGATTTTACAATCATCAGCCTAAAAGCATTCGAACTGTTGGGACAAAAAACAGGAATGCAGAATTTAGAACAAATCCTTCTTTTTCCCATACTTGCCCCACCGCAAACAATCAGACCAGGGAATACACTCAAAAGTCAATAATTAAGAGGGTGTTGGGGTGGATTTTGGGTGAGCCAGATAACTTTTAAAATGAGGTGGATAAACTTTACGATCTTCAATGGAAGGTTAAAGTATTTATTGGGTGCTCACTGTGTGTGAAGCACTGGGCTACAAGCTGAAAAGCTTGACAGAAAACTCCTATTTGGGGAAATAAGACATGAGGGAGCGTTTCTCTTTAGGGGGTGCTAAGAGTCTGCCGAGGGTCAGCACGCAGTGGCGGCCCAGGTGGCCTGTGGCAGCGCACACGCTCTCTGACCGATGAGCACAGAGAGGGGCCATGGGTCTAAGGGGAAGAGCAGAGGGGATGCCCCACAGAGCTGGGGATGGGGCCAGGGTGGGGGGAGAGGAGGGCCAGACTCTGGACTCTAAAGCGTCACGATGGCTCAAGAAGAGGGAAGAAGCAGGGCAGCTGGGGGCCTGAGGAACCAGACCTCTTGTGGCTCTCGGGGGACTCCACCAGCATGGCAGAATCCTTCCCGTTTTCGTCAGAGTCGTTGCCAGGAGACTCGCGCCCACTGAAATCATTCTCATTTGTTTCGTTCCCACTCGATCCGCTGCTCATCTCGATGTCTTCCTGGAGGGCATCCACGTTCTGACCTTCGGTTCCGTTATGATGGTCAGAAGCCAGTTTGGAACAACACTCATTCATTGTGTCCTCTTGAAGTAAGACTGCTGAAAAGAAAAACACAGTTTTTCAAGGTGTGAAGGAACAATTAGCAAATGTCTAACTATGCTGAGTGACCCGATGGAGCCTGCTTAAAATACTTATTTGATTTATATATGAATATAATCAATATATAACATATTTGTTAACTACAAACATATAAATGGCATATAAATTTTACATGTATACTTATGCATATATATATTAATGCATTTCCTTAAAAGCTTAGTCACAAGGCTAGGAGCATTCTCTTGTTTATACAAGATCTACTTTTACTAAAGAAGATGAATTCTATTTCTTCACAATCTTGTTAATAATTAGCACACACTGACACCCCTAAAGGCTCTGCCCGGGTGCAGGTTCATCATCTTTATTCACAAAAACAATGGTGACTTAAATTTAATAAAGCTGCCAGTGTCTGCATCAGAGCAGAGCCAATCCCATCATCTGTTTCAGTTTCATTTAATTAACTGCTCAATGGGGTGAGTTTAGGGAGTCTGAACTGTAACCGGCTAAAGGTGGAAAGGGGGACATGGGGAAGCCCAAGCTAAGGCCCCCATCCTAGGGTGTCCCTTCTTTAATTGCGTTACCACAGGTATTTGTGAGCGCCAACAAGAGAATGAGTGACGCAGGGCCTCCTGTGACCAAACCGGTTGGACGCTGCCCCTGGAACGACCCAAAGCAACTGAAAGCCCCAATCCAATAGACACCAATAGTTATCCATCAGCACTAACTGCTATTCTGGTACCTTGTTAGTGTCCTTAATAGCATTAAACGTATTGGAGATGTTGACTATAAGATCACCTCCTTTATTAATCACTGATGAAGAATTCCAGTCTGATTCAACAAGCCTTCGCCAAGGACCCAGTGGATGCCCTTTCTGCCTCTTGCTGCCCAGTGAGGAAGGTCTGGCCCAAGCTGGCACAGAGCACTTACTACCAGGCACCCAAGGAAATGCAGAGATTCAGGCCCATCAGAGTTTTCAGCTGGGCATATAAGTCCATTTGTGCCATGGCTCTGCTGGGGCCGTGTCCAGGTGGAACAGGGTGCCACTGAGGCTAAGGCGAGTCCCAGCCACCTACAGCAGTCCCCGCTAGAGCGAGGAAAGGAACCTCCATGGGTATGAGGGCGGACTGGTACTACCACATTCCTGGAAAAGCGATGCAACTAAGGAAGCCTTTGCTAGATCCTTTGACTGACCAAGAGAGCACAAGAGAGAGAAGGAGACCCCAACTTAACCGCCTGGGAGCAGAAAGAATGTAATAACCTGGGAGGTGCCATGAGGAAGGCTTTCTGTGGGGATGGTGGCTCTGCTGTGAAGGGGTGGAGGGACTGTTTTCCGGACAAGGTTCTAAGGTGTATAGGGGACACTGAGGAGGTGAATCTTAGTGAAACCACGTGGGCAGAAATGGGAAACAGGCCTAGGAAGGTAGACGGGAGCTGTACTGTGGAGAATTTTAAACAGCAACCCAAGGATTTTGCATTTCATTCTAAAGGCAACATGGGACCCCCGAATGCTTTAATAAAGGACTGATTGGTCAGTGTCACATCGACCATCGCATGGCAGACAGGGGAGATGGCACTAGTGGTGGGCAGAATCTGAATCAGGCCAGAGAAGGGAAGAGGAGAGATCAGATGGTGAGACAGATGCTGGGAAAGCGCAGTTAACAGCGTCAGGGATGAGCGACTCTAAAGCTGTGAACCTGGGCAGGCCGTGGTACCACCGAGAGAAGCTGGGAAGCCAGAGGGCAGATAGGTTTGGGGGAAATGCAATGAATTCTGTTTGGGACAGGCTGGTTTGAGGTGCTCATGCTACTCAGAGAGAGCTGTCCAAGAGGCAGTGAGGCGTTCATTTGGGATTGTAGCTCAGAAGGGAGATTAGGGATGGACACTTTGGAAAGGGCCAGCACAGAAATGATGATCGAACACTTAAAAAAACTAGAGAGAGGAGAGGGTCCTTCACAGTCTTGGGCATGCTTTGGACAGTCGGTCAACTGGCTAAGGACAGGTCCTATCCCTCCTCTGTGAGAAGAACTGGGCCTTCCAGATGGCAGAGGCGTGAGCAAATATCCTCCAGGGGAGACACACAAAAAGCGTGGTGTCCACCACTGCTGCTTCCACTGCCCAACAGTCCAAATCTGGCTCTCTGTGCTGTCGATGCGAGCGTCACATTTCTCTGACCGGATTCCCCTCTACCTACTTAGGCTCACCTCATCTCACACACACTCACACAATGGGGAAAACAACTGCTTCCTCTGGGCAGGGAGGTCACTTTTAGCTCATGTCTGTATCTTATGAAAAGTTCAAGAGGTGTAGTTTCTGGGTAATCATTTTTTTAACTATGCTAGTGAATAATTAATAAAAAGATTGTCATTTGGCTGTTTCTTCTTAGTCAAAAACCCCTTATGGAACCTTCTCAATGCCCTTGGAAGAGTGGCTGTTTCTGAGGGTGGAAATCAACTCTGATTGGTTAACAAGAGATTTACCTATTGCCCATACCACCCCACCTGGGGTAATCCAGACAAAAGGGGAGAAATCCACTTCCAGCCAGACCTGTCTGACCAAAACATGATGGGCTAGAATTCACTGATTCATCTAATGCAGGGGTCTTCAAACTACGGCCCCCAGGCCAGATGTGGCAGCTGAGGATGTTTATCCCCCTAGCCCAGGGCTATGAAGTTTCTTTATTTAAAGACCCACAAAACAAAGTTTTTGTTTTTACTATAGTCCAGCCCTCCAACAGTCTGAGGGACAGTGAACTGACCCCCTATTAAAAAGTTTGAGGACCCCTGATAAAGGAATATATGACCAGATCTAAGTTTTCCATCAGTTGTACACTTCAAAGGCTACCTGAAAGACCTACAGGAGCTCATTTTTAAATGAACAAAGTTCTAGAAAAAGGGAAAAACCTTGGTCTTAATTGAATAATTGGTTCTGAAGTTGATGGTATAATGGAAAACCCAATCACCAAGTTGTCAGGGGCTCAAGTCTGTCCCCCGGCTCTGCTACATACTTCACAGAGCTCTGAAGCAAAAAGGAGATCATAACAACCTTATTATCTACTGCACACTGGGCTGTTCTATGTAAATGGACTGTACTCATTATAATAACGTGCAGAGAATCAGAGGAGGACTTCTGGGAGGGGGGACCTTCTAAGGGACCCACATCCCTCAGATCTTCTTGTGTTCCTGTTGTCAGAGCCCTGCTAGCTGCCTGATCCATTGGTTCTTTCAGGGATTACCAAAAGGAATTCTAGAAAAACATCAAAGATGAAAGGTCCCGTAGAAATAATCTCATTTAGATGATTCAGGCCAGTTCCAATTGTCTTGTGATGAGAAGAGCCATCTGCACCCAGAGAGGATTGTGGGAACTGAGTGGGGATCACAACATAGTATTTTCACCTTTTTGTTGTTGTTTGCTTGCATTTTGTTTTCTTTCTCATTTTTTTCCTTTTTGATCTGATTTTTCTTGTGCAGCACGATAATATAAATATGTATAGAAGAATTGCACATGTTTAACAAATATTGGATTACTTGCTGTCTAGGGAGGGGGTGGGGGAAAGGAAGAGAAAAAAAAATTTGGAACACAAGGTTTGCAAGGATGAATATTGAAAATTATCTATGCATATGTTTTGAAAATAAAAAGCTTTAATTTAAAAAAAAGAAACAATCTCATTTTACATATGTAGGAATTAGGCCCAGAGAAAGAGAATCTCTATCTCAGATTTATCCCACTAATACACTGCAGAACTGTACCCCAAACTGAAATGAACTGCTATGGAATTGGCTAAAATAATATATGACGGTCTCAAAGGACATTTATGTCATCTCAAATACACCAGTGGAGCCATATCTCTCCCATTTTAAGCCCAGAAGCACTCCCTGCAACAGTGTGGCCTGAAGCCTTCCACACCTACGGAGTCTGGGTCATGGTCATTCCTGCTCCGAGTCTCCTGCCAAGCCACCACCCAAGGGCATAATGAACCAAAGTGCAGTTGGGGGCTTCTGCATGGGCCGCCACTGGGAGTCTCAATCAGTTGTGCTTGGAGGACTGGCTGACATTTTATGTTACTATTGCTTCACAATATCTCTTGCAATGCTTCTTTGAAATTCTTTTGAAAGTGTGGTACGTGATGATTGTATAAATATGTATGCATATATTGGCTTCAACATATATATATATATTTTAAACATATTTGATACATACTGGGTTATTTGTGATCTGGGGGGGGGGAAGGTGGGAAAATTTGGAACCCAAGGTTTTACAAGGGTCAGTGTTGGAAAATTATCCATGTATATGTTTTGAAAATAAAAAGCTTTAAAATAATTAATTTAAAAAATCTCATTTCATGGGGGAAAAAAAAGAAAGTGTGGTACAGTCCTCCACGCCTCCACATATCTGCGCGTTCCTGCCACATACCTGCCACACTTTAGCTCTCCAGTAAACCTCAATTTCAGTTGGCGTTCCATGACTTCCATACCTCAAAGAATACTGGTAATATGTGGACAGGTCTTTGTTTTAGGGAGAAGTCTGAAGTCACTAAAAGCACAGTGCGATTCCTCAAAAGCAGTCCAATCTGCCCTTCCCTCTGCCCCATTCTTGACTAATTCATCATTTTTAGAGAGAACAATTTCAAAAGTTACAGAGGGATTATTACACTTCCTCTGAAGACCTAGTACTGAGTCCCCATATCTTCCTTATAAAATAGCAGGGATGAACCCACTTCGATGCACTGTGGCAGCAGGTTGGATGAGGCTTCTGGAACTCTCCAATCTGGGCCAACCATTCACTGTTCTCTTAGTGATACAGTGCTAAAGGAATGGAATCAAATGGGACTTTCGTGCATAAGACCTGGCCATTTATTTCAGTGGCTCCATGGAAGGACAATTTGGGTTTGAGGGCCTAGAAACTGCCACCGTCTTGTTCTGGCTAGTAGACAATGGTCAGCTCAAATCTCAGTTGAGTGGAGAGTCAAAAATGGTGCCCATGGGTGAACAGCAGTCTGCTGGCCCGCAGGGTAGAGAGGAATTTGAAACACTCAGAGCTAGTCAGCAAGGGCTGTGGCCCAAAGTATGGACTGGTGATTCATTCATAGAGCCTAGCCTGGGTCCCAGGGAATGGAGATGAAACTGCCATGTCCTCTGCCACTTGGTTCTCACCTCGGCGGGGCTGAGGCCCAATGGCAGGATGCCAGTTTTAAAAAACTCCCTTGGGCTATCAAAGTGCCAGGAAAAAAAAAACTGAATTTGGGAAAACACCACAATTCCAGATTGGGAGAGGCCTTGAGAGCCAACTTAGTAATCTCAGACAATAAGAGTTGTGCTGCCACTTCAGAACTGGTGCTATGTATGCCCTCTGAAAACAGATGCTCTGCCTTCCAAACAGCCAGGACCGGCAAGACGGAGAAACATCCCTAAGAATGTTGGCATCTGGCTCAGGAGGGCTACAGGGGGTGGTCTGCAAGGGGCTGAGAGTAGGGGCCACAGTAGCAGGGATCTGGCCAGTGACACTGTGTCAGCCAAATCTGAACTCAGGGATGGAAGAGGGAGACACAACAAATGAACGCAGCACTCAGACAGAGCTCTTGAGAAGAACACGGTGAGAAAGAATTGTGGCTCTTTATTAACTTATATACAAGATAGCAAAATGCTTTTGGTGATCTCTTTAAAAACTGAATCATACACATATAATGTTCACTTCTTTAGATTTTATTGAACTTTAATATTGACAGGCATTTAATTCTGTATTCTTGAAAAAAGTAATGTGACCAATACTATCTGTAAGGCTATTCACTTAAACATTAGCTACTAAAGTTAAAGCATCTGTCCAAAACACGCCTGCTACAGGCTGCCACGGTCCACACAACAATCGTTCTTCGGCTTTGCCAAAGTCTTTACTGGCTCTCGGTGAGGTCTGGCCAGATTGGGGGCCAGATTGGGACCCAGATGGCCCCAGCCCCTGTGGAAAATCCCTCCTCCCCAATCAATGAAATCCTCCTGGTTGCCAGGTACTGGGCTGGGCGGCATGAATGCAAAGACAAAAAGGAAATGCTTTCTTCTCATAAATGAGAAGTGACCAGACCTTTGGTAACATATTCATGTACAAGTTTATGGAAAACAGATCCCAATTAACAAAATAGTTTTGGGAGATGCAGACCCCTGTGAGGATGAGGAGGAGAGGAGGGGCCCAAAAAAGGCCCCAGGGAGCAAACCGAGCTTGGAAGACGAAGGTCAAGGGGAAAGCATCCCAAGTCTGTGAAGTTAAAAGTGGTGTCATGACCCTTTCCTTCCTTCACTTCCCACTTTTTGGCATCAACAATTTCTTCAAAAAGGTCAAGTTGGACGTGTTTTCATGGTATCCTCTCACTCTTTCTCAGCCTTCTTCTTTCTTGGAGATCTGCAAACATTTTGATCTTTAAAGTGTGGGATCTTTTGGACCCCAGAAGACTTTTGTTGTGCATTATGCTGTAACTTCACTTTTTGATGATCTCACCCACACCAAGGACCACCTTCTGGATTTTGGACCAGAGGCAGCCTTCTTGGTGGACAGATAGAAACTTCTGGCCGGTCTATGTATCTGGGGACTCTCAGATTCACTCTTGCGTTGGATTTTCCAGCCTACTTTCCCCTGACCTCGCTTCCATCCACCTTCACATGGATTTAATTTGCAGGGTCTTAACAAGTTCCTCATTAGAATTCTCTCTCTTCCTCCTCTATACCATTAGTTGGAATAGATGCTGGGGTTGTCGTCAAAGGGCTCTTTCTGCAAAGACTTCCATTGAACATTGCTCCATGAGATGAAGACCATCCCAAAGTGTGTTTCTTGTGGCTTCTGGTTGGACCTGAAATCTTCTGTCTCTGGGAAGAGCCCGAGGCATTTATTCCGCTTTCCTTCGGTCATATGGTCCAAACTTTTTAGGCCAAGGAGGCCATGGCTGCCCCAATTCAGCTCTTCCTGGAGCACATCCTGGACCGCAGGTCGACAGACAAGGCTGGACCATTTGGCTTACCAAGGACTAAGCGGAAGCTAAGGGACTGTCTAAATGTGGGATGGTTCTCGGTCCCCTGTTGCCCAGTTTCTACTCCTGGCTGGTCTAGCAGTGGAGGCTGAGAGCCACTTTGCCAGCCTCCCTGATGATGCTGAGCACTGGCTTCAGAGGCAGATGGAGAAGAGCTGACCTTGGCGCGCCCTGGCAGCACTTCCCAGTGCCTGTGCCATGGTGTGGGACTCCTGGGTAGAGTGGGTCTTGGTGTTCTGGCCTCTCGAACACAGAACATGCTTTATATGTATCTGTGCCGCCGAGGGAGTGAGGTGTCACCGTAATTCATGCAAACTGCCTTCTGGAGCCTTTTCCTACATGTTGAAATTTTTGGAAGTTATTTTTCTCCAATTAGAAATTTGTGTCTAGTCCTGGCAACAGGCTGCTTGTGTTTCAAGGCCCAGTCTGGGTAAATACAGAGCTAGTCATCCCTGACAGTCTGAGAAAAAGGCCACTAATATTATTTTAAATAGTTACCATTCCTAAAAGCAAATTTCAAAACCCACAACAAAGTCTTAATAAATTAAATCCTGGTTTATATTCTCATCATCCAACTGTGTAGGGCTCAAGCTTTGAACATTTTAACTTGCCAGGACTTTCTTGACATGGCCCCTTGCGTCTGGATCTTCACAGTATGATGTGCCATGTAGGCAGACCATGATTAAATCAGAATTGTTTCCTCATCAAAACGCTTAAGTGATGCTTAAGTGGCTGCTCACTTGGACAGTACAACACAACTGGAAAATAAGACATGACCCGATGATGCTGTGGGCAACTTTTCCATGGACCAGCGTGTGCACGAGCGGTCTAAACATCCAAGGGAATGGACACAACCAGGGAAAAGTTTGCACAAACACTGACTTTGGTAACTCCAGAAGTTGTGACACGGCTTTAGAATCAGAAACGCCCCAGGAATTCCAGCTCTCTGTCCACGAGCTCTATTAAATGTGGGCCAGTCCGATATCCTTCCTCATCATACAGTGGCGCCGAGTGGCCAGGGACATGGAGACCACCATGCAGGAAGCCCTTCCCCAAATGGCAGGGCACACACCAAGAGCCCCTGCCTTCCGTCTTCAGCCCTGTTGTGTCCCTTGTGCCTCACCCTGAGGCTTTTCTGCCGCCATCTATATCGAGGTGAGCACAAAGCAGGTTCCGTCTGCCACAACTCCCTGTAAGCTCCATGAGGGGACCTGGGATGGGTTAAGTGTGCCAGGACCGTGCTCTGCCCAAGTAAGTACTTCAGCTCCGACAGTCCTGCAGTGGCTAACCAGGATGTGGCTGAGCAGCCCCTCAGCCCCCTTCCAAGCCCCAGCCGTGGCAATGCTTTCTCCAAGGAGCCTCTTTCCTTCTTCAATCAAGTTACTCTCATTGCCCCTCAAGAGTTGGGGGCCCTTAGGCCCCCCTGGACTTAGGATCACAGACTACATGCCCAATGGCAGCTTATTGACAAAGAAGGAAAGCTGGGAGGAAGAGTGGAGGAAAGAGTGCTCAGTCTGAGTCGGAAGCTCTGGATCTGGGTCCCTTCCCAGCTGTTTACTAGCTGTGTGGACCTGGGCAAGACCCACATCACTTCGGTCACTGTAAGAGCCCCTGTGTTCTTATCTGTGGTAACGCTTCCCTGCTGACTTCCAGACCTGAGCTCACACAAGAGAATGGGAAGGAAGCCACTGGCCAGGACACGTCCCCTGCTGGGCTGCCTGCAGCTGCTCTTGGCTCTTCTCCACATTCCCTGCATTAACAGGGCGGGAGACCCAGAGAGCCCCAGCTGATGGTGCTACCCCACCGTACCCCGAAATCCCCCTCCAAGAGAGCAAATATTCTGGGGAAGGCAGAGAAAGCCCAAAGGAGGAGGTGCCGTGGACATGAAGAAAGGGGCGGGGGGCCAAATGCTGCCTGACAGGATCTTTGCTTTTCTGGTGATGCAGGCAAGGCAATTGCCTTCACAGGCCCAGATTCCTCATTTGTAAACCAGAGATACTTGTGCTTCCTATGTTAGGATTGTCGGGAATGAAAAACTTTGCAAAAGACTCTATAAATATGAGTTAGGATGATGATGATGATGAGGCAACATCCCTGGCATCTGGCTAAACCCAAATCAATAAGGAAGCCCCTAGAGGAAGCTGAGTAAGGAAATATATGGAAAGCGAAAGGCCGATATCCATGTTAAGACAATAGGGATATGTCCCTTAAAGTTTGTATGATGGAAAGTTTCAAAAACAAACTTATCACTAATGAACAATGGAAGAATAAACTTACCACTTTGGAGAAAATGGACAAGGAATGTCTTAATAAGTCACCAGTACAATTGTGTATTTGAAGTTCCAAAGGCTAAAATTGTTCCAGATCCACCTGGAAGAAAAATGTGAAACTTCAGTGAGCATTATTTCCCTTTAGGAAGCCCTCATAGATACGGGTATTAACCCTTTCCTTGGTATTATAGGCCTCCCATGGCCCTGGAAGGACTTCAGAAGTAACCAGACAGGCTGAGTGCTAGGTAGACAACAGCCCTGGCCTGGTAGCTCAGACCCATAGGCGCTCTGACATGGCCACTATCTACCTTTAGTCTCTTGGGACCTCAGTTTCTCTATCTGTCAAACCAATAGGTTGGGCTGTCTGATTTCCAAGGATCCTTCTGACATCATTTAACATATTCTGTTTTGCTCTGCCCATTTACAAAGCAACACAAGGTAGTTCATGGTGAATGTAATTATTTGTGGGAACCAGGAGAGAAATAACATCTTTCCATCGTGTTCGTGAGAAAAGTTAAGAGAGGTGTTATTCAATCTAGGGAAGTCACTAAATTCATTCCCCTCACCCACCAGGCTCAGTAACTGTCCATAAAGGAAAGGAAGCTTGGTAACAGGGATTCCTGAGGAAGTCATGGGGGACACTGGGATTTACTGAGGAAGAGAGGGACCTCAGAGACCTACTTGTGCAGCTCGATGGAGGATGGATTGGGAAGGAGAGCCTTGAGGCAGGGAATTCTGGGAGGAGGCCATCAAGAAATGAGCCAGACAGAGGCTGGAGTGAAGGGGACAGATATGAAAGACATTGTGGAGGCAGAAGTGACCTAAAACTTAGGAAAGGGAAAGAGGGAAGGAAGGGGGGAGAAGAGAAAAGGGAGGGAGGAGAGAAGAGGGGGAGACGCAGGAGAGAAAAGGGAGGGAGAGAAAAGAGAGGGAAGGAGAGAGGCAAGAGAGGAGGGAGAGAAGAGAAGGAAGAAGAGGGAGGGAAGAGGGAGAGAGAGGGAGAAGAAGGAAAAGGAGGAGAGAAAGAGGAAGAGAAGAGGAGGAAGGACAAAGAAAGGGAAGAGGAAGGGAGAGGGGAGGGGTGGGGAAAGATGCACCTCTGTCCCTTTTCTTATTCAGCCTCATTTGATCCATTCTAGACAAGGTGAGTAAGCCAGAGTAAGGGAAACAAGATGGAGCAGCCAGCAGGAGCAAGAGCCGGGCAGTGTAACTGGACCATATAGAGGGTGGAGAGGTGCAAGGAGTAATAAAGCTGGAAAAGAGGGTGTGAAGGGCTTTAAATACCAAGCAGAACCGAGAGGAAGAGACAGTCAGCCCTGTTTTTATGAATGGAGGGTGACTAGGGGTGCCAGGAGGCAGAGAGAGACCCAGGAGAGATGTCAGAGGCTTGGCCCCCTCAAGAGGCTGCTGAGCATTCCTTCACCTCTGTTTTCCTCTGGATGAATTTATTCAACAATTGCTGCTTAACTTCCTACCTAAGCAGGGTACCGGAAAAAGAAAGAACCAGCAGCCCCAGCCTTGTGAGGGAGGGATGAATTGGGCTTGGCCTGCTTGATCTCAGGGTACAACTCAAAACCAAAAAGGGGGAAAATGAGAGCCATTGCCTGGTAACAAGAAAACACTTCCCGGCCCTTCCAGGGGGCAGGCGATCGCTGGAGGAAGCCCCTTCCCTCCAGTACAGGGCGGAGGGAACCACTTGCAGGGAGGAGTAGAGTGGGGGGCTCCCTGTAAAGTGGGTTGAGCCAGTGCTGGGCCAGGATCACCTCACAAGGGCTAGGCGAATGACTGTCAAGTCACAGAATTCCTAGGTGTGAAAGCAAAGATTCGAACTGGGCCAAAGAAGCAGGAGATCTCCTGGCACTCCCCTCTGCTGCTTCTCTCCCGAAAAAGGGCCACGATGAACTTGGAGTGGTTTGGAATGAAATCGTTCTCTTGAAATCACATCTTGGTCTGCGAATGGCTCTCCCGGGCTTGGAGACTCTCTTGGTCTTTTGGATGGCGACTTCACACCAGCCTCTGCCGGAAATCATTCTATTTTCTCTGTCCACACAGAGTATTCCTTCGGGAGAAAACAACTTAATTCTTCTAGGAGTAACCCATTTTTTGGGGAAACATTTAGCACACTTAACATCCGACTGCAAGACAAGCCACATTCCTTCTTCTTCCAAGATCTGTTGGCGACGCTTCCCCCACAACTGATCCTAAAATCCTGGGTCCAAACTGCAGATTGTCAAATCGAGGACGGACAAATGGAAGGACTGGCAGAGGGCACCCATCATCTGGAGAGTCGAGGGCCTCTGGGTGAGGGGGCCATTTAGGTGTTCACAGTACCTTTAACTGGGGCAATGGGCTTGTCATTAGAACTGGTTGCCTTGGCAAGCAATTCTATGTGATTTATTTTATGAATTTAAAAACCTGATTCTGAGTAGAATCTCTGGACTTAAACCATGTTACGAATTCTGTCAGCCCTGCTCTAGGGAGAAAGTAGCTGAACACGGCCAAAGATGACTAAACCAATTTCCTATGGTCCCAGACTCCTCCTCCCCACGCACACCCCTAATAGTTCCACACAGAACAACAAAAAGAGCAGCGGCCTCTTAAGCCTTCCCTCAGATAGCCCTGGGAGGCCACCGTACACAAATGAAGTACAAAGGGGGAAGTGAAAGACAACCCCTGGGAGGCCCATTGCCATAGAATAACCTCTCCCATCTGCATCCTTCTCTGTTACCATCATTGCCCAGAATGAGGGCAGAGAAACAGGGTCCAGCCCTCAGGTCTCCTGAGCCTCTGACAATCCACTCGAGGCTGACAAGGAGAATGCAGCCAAAGCTCTGGGGCTCCCTGGGAACCAGTGCTGCTTTCTCCCCATTTCTGACCCAAGGGAAAAGAGCTGCCTTGTTCATCTCTCAGAAGGACTTTGCCATCTATCCCTCCTCTCTCCTACGAGCCTATCCAAACACTCCCTTCTCTTGAAACCCTACCTGCCAATTCCTGTGGGTCAGTGGCCCTTCCTGGCGTTTAGAGGGTCCAGCAGAGAACAGAAAAGGTCCCAAAGCTCAAAATGTTGGAACAGAACTAGACATTTTTCCTTTTAACTCACATTTTAAAATGACTAAAGTAAATCCAATTGGTAAGTTTGTAATCCATGTACAAATAAATAGCACTTTACATTTTATATATCTCATGTGATCATTTTATGTTCAAATCAAAGCATACAGGATATTTTATGTTGCTAAATTACTAAGGTAAGTATAGAATTAGACAGTCTTACAGTAAGTCCGACTTCCCCTCTAATGCCCAAATGATGATGATGAAGATGATGATGGTGATGGTGATAGTGATGGTAATGGTGATGGTGATGGTGATGATGACATTAGCAAGCATTCATCCCTGCCTTTAAGGCCTGTCATATGCTCTACACACAGCCCCTCATTTGATTCTCACGACAATCCCAGGAGAGAGGAAGGAAGTCATTTGCAATCCTGACCGTCGGTCCTTAGCCCCAACTCCTATACAAGAGCCTGCTGGATACTCGAAGAAGTCACTGTCTGCTTTTAGCATTATCTTCTCCAGGTTAAACAATGAGAATGATAGAGGAAGGGGGCAGGAGAGAGGGGAATAAGCATTTATTAAGTACCTCCTATGTGCTAAGTGCTTTACAAATCTCAGTGGATGCCAACAACAGCCTTGGCCGTTTGGTGCTTTATCCCCATCCTAGAGATGTGGAAACTCAGGCTGAGGGACGTTAAATGGGGTGCCCGGGGTTCCACAGCTAAGAGGTGTCTGACGCTGGATTGGAACTTGGGTGTCGCGGAGCCCAAGCCACGAGCCGCTCAAACACTGCACGGCAAGTCTGATTGCTCAGCATCCTGGTCCGGGGTGCCCGGACGTACCTACGCCTGTGCTCTGGCTACAGCTGCCCAGGGCATCCCAGAACCCTTGTCACCCACCCGCCTTGTTCTGGACGCTCTGCTTCTGGTCAGGAAGCCCCAGGCCGGATTAGCCACCGGGAGCCAGACTGCGGGCTCCTGAGCCACAATGGCAGCAGCATCTCCCGTCGAGGTGGCCCTTGATAGTTTTCAAAGTGACTTCCCTGCCCAAGCAGGACATCTGGGCCTCCCAGAGAAGGCCCTGGTCACTGCACCCATGTTTTGGTCATGGGGGCAGTGGGGCGGGGTAAGAGGGAGCCTCCTACTCCACAGAAAAGCCAGGCTGGAATGACCCGAGCCATCAGTCAAGTACTTCCGCTTTCTGAGGAGCAAATAACCCAGAGTAAGAGTCAGGAGCTGCTTAAGCCTCTGAGATCCCCAGCCCTGCCAGCTCTCCCTGCACCTCCAATCTCTTCCCATCTCTTCTCCTTAGCTTCCTCCTATGGGAGGGGGGTAGTCAGAGGAAGAGGAAGGCGGCCCCCCAGGGCCTCTGGGCGCCTGGACTGCGGGCCAAACAAAGTGGTGATCAGAACAAGAGCACCTACACAGCCGAGCGCCTCGGGGAGAAGCCCAGTGTGCCTCCAGAGAGGGAGCGGCTGGTCACAGCCCCCTCCCAGCAACTTCCCCCCCCCCCAGAGGCAAACCCTTCCCCGAGGCTGCCCTGAAGCAGGAGGCCTGCTGGACCATGTGAAATAAACAAACAGAACCTCCCATGGCAACGGTGGGGTAACAAAGGAAACTCTCAACACCCCTGAACCCAGCAGCCAGAGGCTGTGCAGGCCCCCCCACACCAGGGCAGCCCCTGCAGACAACGCGGGGTCCTCGGCACCCACGCCGTCGGGGAGCCCCCTGCCAGACTTCCTAAATGCCCTCGTTAGTGCAGGGAGCTCCTGCTCCAGCTGAGCTTGGGGGCTGGGCCACAGGACTGGGTTGGGCATAGCAGCATCCTTGCCCCGCATCCTCCCATTCCCCAGGCCCACAGCTCACTCCGATTCCCTCCTCAATTAGAATAAAGACTCCCTGAGCACAACAAGAGGATCGGGCTCTGTTGAGCTCGGTGCACACAGCAGGTGTCTAATCAATGCGTGTACACAAGAGATGATTAAGTACCAAGACAGACAGGCCACATATACCTGCCGGGAGGCCCCGGCCTGCCATAAGTGGGGCTCTTAAGAGAATGTCTTCTCACTTTTCTTTCAGGCTATTCAAGTGGCTGCCCATGTGCCAACCTCTGGCAACCCCTGGCAGACTGCCCGAGTCTGATCTGCTGTAGGCCCAGAAGCAAGCTGTCCGAATACCGGAGGGAGGGCTCTGCGGACCGCCCGAATGGGAGCTGGGGACAGAGACGGACAGCAAGCGGGGGCCGAGAGAGGGCCGGTGCAAGGGGGAAAAGGGGGGCTCGGCATGCTGGGAGGGGGAGCGGCCTGGGGCGGCTGTTGTGCGGAGTGTGGCTGAGAGAAGGGCCGGCCCTGAGGGAAGCGAGCCACACATGCTCACTGGCCACCAGCGGCTGACCGGCCCACCGGCCAGGCGGCTTGACTGTGCTGCCACCTAATGGCCAAAGCTCACATGGGCACAAATGGGTACCAGTGCCATGGCCAAGAGCGAGCTGATGAACAGCTCTATGGGCAAGCCTGGCATGGAGGGCAGACGGGGGCGACTGGCACTACAGCCCTGCCAGGACCGTCTGGACCCCCTCCACGCTGCCAGTCACACAATCGAAAAGAAAAAAGGGAAAAAGTGTTCCTGCTCAAGAAGCTAACATTCTGCTGTGGGAGAAATTTATCATGGAAATGACCTGTGCGCTTGTGGGTCTTGTGCATGTGAACACACACATGCACAAACATTCAAGGAGGAAATGGCGTGTGCCTGTGTGTGGTACCCCCCTCACAAAGCACCCCGAAGAGAAAAAAATGAGACAAACACAAGGTAATCTGAGGAGGAAATGGTGTGTGTGTGTGTGTGTGTGTGTGTGTGTGTGTGTGTGTGTCTACGTATGCATGTGCGTAAATTTGGGGAGGGAATGGTGTGTGTGTGTGTGTGTGTCTACGTACGCATGTGCGTAAATTTGGGGAGGGAATGGTGTGTGTGTGTTCATGTATACACACACACACACAAACTAATCTAAGGAGGAAATGCTGTCTGCATGTGTGTGTTTATGTATGCATGCATGTAAATTTGGGGAGGGAATGGTGTATGTGTGTGTTCATGTGTACACACACATATACCAGTGCAAACTAACCTGAGGAGGAAATGTCTGCATGTGTAAATGCATGTCTATGTACACATGTGTGAAACTTTGGGGAGGGAATGGCGTATGTATGTTCATGTATACACACATATATACCCACACAAACTAATCTAAGGAGGAAATGCTGTCTGTGTGAACATACACATGTGTGAAAATTTGGGAAGGGAATGGTGTATGTGTTCATGTGTACATACACACACATACACATACATATATCTGTGCAAATTAACCTGAGGAGGAAATGTTTTCTGCGTGTGTGTGTCTACATATGCATGTGTGTAAATTTGGGGAGGGAATGGTATGTGTGTCCATGTGTACACACACATATACCCATACAAACTAACATAAGGAAGAAATGTTGTCTGTGTATGTGTATATGTGTCTACATACACATATGTGAAAATTTGGGGAGGGATCAGAGAACAGGGAGAGGGAAGATTTGGCTGGGAAGGAGACTATGAAATAAATACGGAGAGGCAGGAGGCAGCCTGATGCTTGCTAAAACAGCGCGTAAGTGAAGAATAAACAAGCTGGGAGTCCAGGCCTCTAGCGAGTGACTGCCCTTGGCAAAGTCCATTTTGCTCCCGAGGAAGCTCCTCCAATCACCTCCTGGGCCTTGACTTCATTCTAAGGAGAGGAAGTTTCTCGATGGACAAGTTTCAGGTGTGTAAGGAGAACATCACTACTCTTAGCAGTGAGCTGACAGTCCCGGGAGGAGAGCCATCTCCAACAAGAAATAACTCTTAAGAAGTCATTTTGTAAGCTCAGTCTAGCCATCAGCTTAATGAAACTTAATAAGGTTAGGCTACTCAATGATTTTAAAACAGACGGCCCCACAAATGTAGACCAGGAAAGCTGCCTTGGCCATAGGTTTGCAGACCACCAAGAGGCGCTGTTCCAGGTGCTGGAGACTGAAGACCCAGATAAAAGGAAGCAGCCAGAGCTGGTTCTTGGGGAGAGCTCCAGAAAGTAAGAATTAAAGAACCACAGAACTGTGGTACCCTCTCTTCTGCACATCTTTCTAGGTGCACAAATGGTGTTTAAAAAGATTGTGTGACTCGGGATCTTCACTAAACTCAGAATCCACTCTCACCCGTAAAATCTGGGGCTTCCAGATGCAGTCTCCAATCTCCAGCCACAACACAGCCCTGGGCCCAAGCACACAAGCCTATAGCACAGATCCTGCCTCCCTCCCTCACGACAGAAGGTCTCCCATTCATCTCTCTGAGGCAGCTCAGTCAGCACGAGCGGTAGGGATAAAACCCATGCACCTCCAGTCCCCCAAACCCCCAAAACAGCTTCTTGCTGTTCAGTCATTGTTTTCAACCATATCCGACTCTTCTTTCTCACCCCTTTGGGTAAGATACCCCTTTTGGGCTGAGATTCTGGAGCCCTTTGCCATTCCCTTTTCCAGTTTATCTGGAGGCCAACAATAGGAAGAACCTTAAGGAAACTAAACTGGCCCAGGATGAATCAGCCGCAAGCTGGTTCTTGCCTGTGTCTCCAAGAAACACCTGTTTGTTATAGAAACCAGGAACCCTGAATTTTCATTTCTGACACTGGCCTTTCAAGCTAGCTGGGGAAAGCAGAGACTTCTGGAGCTCCCCCCTCCCACCCCTTTTAAACCAAGGCTCTGATTGAGTCACAATCTCTGTCCCCTCGCTGTCTTCTGTGATTTATAAAGGATCTGGATCTGGAGGAGATCTCCTTGGTGCCAAAAATAACAGTAATGTGAATTTGGTGGGACTGGTGCATGATTCCCTTGCACATTGATTTCATGGAAAATAAGCTTCCTTGCACATACAAATGCATGTGATTCTTCTGGCCACAGAGAGGCACTGTTCCAGGGGCTAGACTGATGGAAGGAGGGAAGCAAGATCCCTGCTCCAGAAAGAGCCGGGAGGCGGTTCTAGAGAGCAGACCCTTCTAACAGCTCTACTCTTTGGTTCTGATAAGCCCTTTACCCAAAGATCATCGTATTTAATCCTCACAGTGCTGGGGATCACCCCAAGGGCACCATCAATATTTCTAGGAAAGATTCTGAGACTCTTCCAGGGTCCGCAGGTCCCCGAGGATCCATTCGGACCCCGGACCCCAACCCAGGGCTTTCGCCATTAGCCTAAAGTGCAGCCCGCGAGAGCCGACCCCGGGTCTGGCGCTGGATGGGAGCTCAGCTGACGCCAACGCCTCCATTTTGCGGGGAGGAAACTGAGGCTCCTCGTCACAGGTAGCAAGCGCCCCGGTGCTCTGCCTGCAGAGCACCAGCGGACCCGAAGCAAGCGTTTGTTCCGCTCCCACCAGGAGTACATGCATTTAGTAAGAGCGTCATGATCTGCAAAGCGCTTTGCACACACAGCTAGGACTACCCCCATTTTATATAGGAGATCACTGAGGCTAAAGGGTTCAGGGTCAAGGTTTGCCGGGGGCGGGAAGAGAAGGCAGACCTTCCAGTTTCTGAGGGCCGAGCCCACGGCTGCCCCGCCTGCCTCCCAGGGTTTGCACTCTCCGGGAAGGAGGAAGCAACAAGTACACTTCTATGGATTCCGCAACAAGTACGGATTAGGCGCCAGCTGTGTGCCGGACAGCTGGCAGGCAAAGCCTGCCCTCCGGCAGCTTCCACTACCTCTCGTTCCCCGGCTCCCCCACCCCCGCAGCTCCTCCGAGTCCCTTTAGCCGCATCGTCCCCTCAGCTGCATCGCCCCCCAAAGCGCTTTGCAGGCCGGAGTTCGCGGAGCGGTGACGTCACCGGCCAGACCCTTCACCTTCCCCGCGGCGCGCCCCTCCCCCCAGGACCCTTCCCTGCCTTCTGGACACCCCCCCCTCCCCGCCCGCACTCACCGAGGCTCTCCGGGCGGCGGCGGCGGCGGCGGCAGCACTGGGACGACGCGCGGAAATTCGGCGGCGCAAGAGCGGGGCCGGGGCCCGAGCGGCTGTCTTCGAGGTGGAGGCTGAGCTGAGGTGGACACGGACACGACGCGACGCGGCCGCCGCTCGCCAGCGCTACGAGGCCGGGCGGCTGTCACATAGTGGAAAACGTGACCGCACGCGCCGGACCCGCCCCCCGCGCCCAGACATTGGAGGCAGCCCCGGCTCATCTGCATAGTGGGGCGGGGACCCCGCCCAGTTCCTCGTGCCTATTGGGTGAGCTGCCTGTCGCTCGTTTTACATAAGACGCACATGGAACACCATGTTCACTCCGGCGCGGAGCCCTTCAATGAACACGAGAGGTTCCCCCGGGGTCTGCCAGATGGTTCCTTCCACTTCCGCTCCCCGGATTGCTTCATTCAAGAGCCTTCGGCGTTCCCGAGGAAGAGGGGAGCGGAGTGGATCAATCCATTTGGGAGCGGGGGGGGAGAAAAGAAGGGAGAGAAGGGAGGGGGAAGACTCAAGACTGGCCCCCACATCCACCCACCGGGGACGCGCCCGGCTCCATTGACGTCAGCGTGACGGAGGCTGCGGTTGGAAGGAGGTTTGAGCCGCGACTCGGCGTGGGCTGAGCTGCCTTCGGGAGGCGGGGGAAGGATTGAGTCGCCTGCGTGAAGAGGGGAGCGCGGAGCTGCACGGCGGAGCGGGAACTGGCGGCCTTCCGACTGACTCCGGGGCGCGCGGGGGCGTGCGGGGGCGGGCCCGCCTCGAAATGGGGATGCGTTGTCGCGCTGTCCTGACACTGACCGGGGCGTATCCGGGTATAATAAAGATGCACATAAACTCAGGTGTACGGCCGCGGCCCAGGGCGTGAGGAAAGCGATTACGGCAGATGGGGGCTTGCGCGTGCACGGAGGTGCAGAGGCGCGTTCCTTGTGTTTACATAACACCTATACACATTACCCGTACACTGCATGAACTCCTCTCGCCCACGGAGCTGGACGCCAACCAGACCCACATGTGCGTGCACTTGTGCACATACACGCTCCCGTCCGGAGCCAGATTCGTGGGGGGGAACCAGTCCCTTCTCATGTCCCCGGCGGGTTTTCTTGCAGAGAACCGGCGCCGCTTGCCACCCCTTCCCTAGCAGAGCACGAAGCTGAGGTGAAGGGTTAAATGACTTGCCCAGCGTCACGCAGCTGTTAAGTGTCCGAGGCAAGATTTGAACTCCTGAGTGTTCCGGACTCCGGAGGCGGACACCCGGCTGCCCCACCTCCCTACACATACATATACAGGGATACATGAGGAAGGAGACGGAAAAGCTGCCAGAGGAAGGATTCGAACTCCCGCCTCCTGGAAGTACCGAGCCCCAGGCCAGACATCCCAGTTAATAATTACTGAGCTAGACCAAGAGCATCACAATATAACCACCCCCTTTCTTAGCCGGAGAAGCCATGCAGAGGAAGCTGTCCTCAGAGGGAGGAAGCCTGGGATTCCAGTTCTGCCTCGGACACATCCCGGCCATGTGACCTTAGGAAAGCCTCTCTTAACCCCTGCCAGTGCTTCCTGTTTGAGGCAACTTTTTCCAGATTGAATTGCTGGGAAAGCGCCAGCTTGCCTGAGGGAAGGGAGTCTCCCCTCCTCCACTCTTCCCCACGTCCCTGAAATCCCTGGTCCCAGCTCTGCGGATGGAGCCGCACTTTCATCACAGCCACCTGTAGAGTACCAGTATTATGCCCACTTTACAGATGGGAAGTGACTCACTGGATTTGCCCAGATGGTGAGCCCAGGTGGCAGCCTAACTCACAGAGCCTCTGCAGACTCCGAGTCAAGGGCTCGGGGAGCTTCTCCAGCTTCCAGCAGGAAAATGATTGTGACCAGCTGAGAGCTAAAAGGAAGCCCGGAAGCCACCGAATCCCACTGAACTCTACCTGAAGAAGAAGCTTTCCCAACGCCCCAAAGAACTGAAAGCGTTTGAGCTGTCTTTGCCTAAGCGCCTATTCCGTGCAAGCCATCGTGCCGGGGTCTGTGAACAAGGGGGAAAACAAAGCAGTCCAGTTAATAGAAAGAGGGGGAAACAGAAAGGAAGGAGAGAGTAAAAGAGAAAGAGGAAAGGAGCCAAGGAGAGAGCCGGTGATGGCTTCCCTCCCACCCCCATACTGTGGGTCTTGGAGCAGAAGCTGGCTGTTCACTTTCCCTGACCTCCTTCAGCCTCCCACTTGCTAGCATCCTTCCTTTTAACCCCCCCAAATTACTTTGTGTCTGTTTTGGTTTTCTTTATTTACACTGTTTCTCTTTTCAAGAGAATGTAACCTCCTTTCTGGGAGGGACTCTATAGCAGTGTCCTCTGGATCCTCAGCTCCCAGCACAGAGCCAGGCACCCTAGAGGTGGAATTTAAGAGGGCGGATGCTGCTTCAGATAAACGTTGGTTCAAATGACCTCTGAGGTCCTCTGAGGGTCTAGAATTGTGTGGCTCCATCTGAGCTTTTCAGCCCTGAGTCATTTTCTCCTCATGGTCCATTAAACAAACTAGGATTCTGCTAACTTGCAGGACTTCATGGGGGACCTGAGAAATACAAAAGGGGAGGGGGAAGCATACAGGATCTTTTTAAATTAGTCTTATCCTAAACTTGACCTAAGCCACCAAGTGTGACCATTTCCATATCCCCAAAGTTGGGGATCTCTGCTTTGGACAGCTTTTTTTTAAGTGCATACTAAATTCAATATATGACTTGTAAAGCTTTCCAGTGTTTAGCACAGTCCCTGGTATATAGTAAGTGCTTAATGAATGCTTTTTGATTCTATCTGCTGGTTTATTTCCCCCTCTGAACCTCTTTCTGTTCTTTTTGTGTGTTTTAAAGAAAGCTTCACTGATTTTTTGTTATTACTATCATCATTCCCTCTCCTCATCCTCCCTTAAATCACTCAATCCAACAAACATCCATATTGGCTGTGTGGGAAACTATGTCTCTCATCCATCTCTGTTCTCTGTCGATGAGTGACTCACTGGTCCTCGGGAGCTGGACTTAACCATTACATTCATTGATCCAAGTTCTGAAGTCTTTCTTCATCACAGTGCTGTCCTTGGGGAAATTATTCTCCTGGTTCTGCTCACTCCATTTCACATCAGTTCATTGAAAGCTTCCTGATTTCTCCAGATCTGTCATTTCTTATGGTACGAAGTATTCCATTCCATTTATGTGCCTAATTTGCTCCCTAAATGATGGCCATACTCTGTTCCTCCTTATTCGATACCTCCAAAACCCACTGCCATGAATATTTTTGTCCCTATGGGCCCTTTTCCTCTTTCTTGAATGTCTTTGAGGCCATAGATTAATAGTGGTATCACTGGGTAGTCTTCCCTATTCTAAGAAGTTCACAAGCGAATAAGGCCAAATAGAAGAAAATGCTAAAAATGTGTGTTTCTAATACAAAGAATTGACCATCAGGAGAAAGAAGAGATTCAGTTGGGCCACAATGACCCTAGAGACTTTCTCCTTGAAGGATGAGTCGTATTTCAGGAGTGAGTCAAATAAGGTTGGAGAAGGGGAGCCAACAGGGGCATGGGAATGGACATGGGCACAAATAGAGGTGCTTGAGAATGGCCAGAGGCTGGTTCGAAAGAAATAGAGGCTTAGAGACCAGAACCATTCTGTGGCCTTTCCACTGTCCCAGACCAAGTGGCCACTGGGTGCAGGATTCTCCTAGATCATTAGGGATGGAGATTGAAGATAGATACTGACCTTATGTCTTCAACAAGTTAGACATTAGCTTGAAGGAACAAAACATATCCCAGAATATTCAAGATAGAATAGAGCATGGAGGCCATCTAATATGTCTCCCTGAATGAGAATCCCCTCTAATACCCTTCATAAAATGCTTGTCTGGTTTTTGCTTTATTGGGTTGTTTTCTCCTCTTAAAATGGCACTATCTTGTTTGCTGGTTTTTGTTTCCCCAACACTTAACAGTGACACTTCTAGAGAGGAGGAACCCCTAACTCTTGATGTAGCCCATTTGTCTTTTGACAGCTCCCACCGTATGGTATCTCCCCCACCCCTTTCTGCCTCTTTGCTATTTCAAGCCTTCTTTTCCATGTATTAAGAGTTTCCTTTTCCCCCTCCTTCCAGACCAGAGCCCAGCCACTATATTTGGGAAAACTAAGCCCTGGGCTCTGAGCTTTCTGAAGACACACGTTCTCATCTACTTCCTTCTCTGGCTTGCTTATAGCTTGGGAGCTTGGCTCCCACCCAACTCCATCTTGTTCTGAGAACCAATAAACACTACCACCCCCTCGGCAAAGCGCATGTGGGGCAGTCCTACTGTTCCAGCCATCATCCCTATGACTTCCCAGATCAAAGGTTGCAGGGTAGCCCTCCACATCTCTAGAAGTATGACTTTCTCCATTCAGATGTGAGCTCCCTGAGGGCAAGGACTGTCCTGCTTTTGTAACTGTAGCCTCAAAGCTTAGTATAGTGCCTGACACCTAGTAGGCCCTTCATAGTGAGGCAGCTACAGTCAGTGAAGTACTGCCTGAAGTCGAGAAGAGTTCAAATCTGGTCTTACCCACTTAGAAACTGTGTAACCCTAGAGAAGTCATTTAAATCCTGTTTGCCTCAGTTTCCTCACAGGTAAAATAAATTGAAGAAGGGAATGACAAATCTCTTTGTCAAGAACAACCCAAATAGACCACAAAGCATTAGACGCTGCTGAACAACAAAAGCCCTTAATAATGCTTTTTTTATTCATATGTAACTTAGATTTCCATTTTGCATTGGCCAAGTTGGTGGAGAAAATACTAGGCTTCCTGCTGGGTGAGGGTGAGAAGAGAGATATTCTTCATGTCTTCTTAGAGAGGGCTTCAGACCAATTTAGATACATAGAGAAACAGATTGTAGAATCTGCATCCACAGAGAAGCTGTTTTCAACTTATCTCTCTCTAGACTCTTATCTCGGGTGAGACTAGGACCTCTTTCTTATGGAACTCGCATCTCATCTCACCACTATTGAAAATGTTCATTTTGGGGGATATTTTCTGGTATATTCTAATCTGTAGAACTTCTCTGATTTCTTTTGCCATATATTTGGATAAATGAGTTTACTCACATTCACTTTTTGCGATTGTCTTTTGTGTAATTAGTATTTGATAGGAAGGAGTCATAAGTTAAGGCCTACCTTTATTCCAAATCTAGCCATCTCCAGGTAAGCAATATTTAGAAGGCCAGAAGCACTTTTTTTTTTTTTCCTGAGGCAATTGGGGTTAAGTGACTTGCCTAGGGTCACACAGTTAGGACATGTTAAGTATCTGAGACTAAATTTGAACTCAGGTCCTCCTGAGGCTGGTATCCCTCTGTTGGATTTTGGAATCAGTTTAGTGATCCCTTCTCCTGTTAATCCTAGTTCTCCGTAAAGAGCCGTGGGCAAAATACCAGAACTAACTACCCAGGCACCCCCATGAGAGTGATGTTTCTATATGTTTCACCAACCCATGTGGACACGGACACAGACACACCTTACACGTATGTGCTAGGCACAGTGCTTGGTGAGTAAAAACAAAAATGGAGGAGTTGTTGTCCTTGAGGAGCTTTCATTCTCCTAGAAGAAGCTGACATACATTGCAATGAGTAAATGTAAAATATCCAGAAAGTAAATCCAGGGGCAGCTAGGTGGCACAGTGGATAGAGCATCGGTCCTGGAGTCAAAAAGACCCGAGTTCAAATCTGGCCTCAGACACTTACTAGCTGTGTGACCTTGAGGAAGTCACTTAGTCCTGATTGCCTCCCCCAAACCCCCAAACCAAAAAAAGGGTTATTTAAGAAAATGAACGGGGATGGGGACTAGCAGGTGAGATGGACAGGACAGACCTCAAGTAGGAGGTGAGCCTTGAGCTGAGCACTGAAGGAAGCCAATGAAGAAATGGAGGTGAGGAACAGGTGGATTCGAGCATGGAAGACAGATGGCAAAGACTTGGAGGTGGAAAGTGGAATCTACCCCAAAAGGACAAGCAAGGAGGCAAGTGGAACTGGAACAAGGTCAACCGGGTGATACAGCCAGGACTCCAGCTCCTCCTTCCATCTTCCTCTCCTAGATCCTCCAGGTAGGACAGTTGGGAGGGAGAGGCTAGGAAGCTTAGGGACCCTGAAACTGGAGCAGGGTTTCCCTGATTAGCAGTTGGCTTGCTGAACCACATCTAGCAGCCCGAGGCCATTAGCAACATCTCCATTATTTTCCTGGGAACTACATGTTTTCTGAGGCCTTCCTTGGCCTTGTCTCAGAAGACAGATGTAAACTTAGGCAACTTCCCAGCCTCCTTTGCTACAATCTGTCAGTATTTGTTCTCTTAGCCTCCAGTAGGCTGACTCCAGAACATTTGTCTCTCTTTTCTACTCCTCTAACACCTAATGTCCTGTCATTCAAGCAAGTACTCCCTGAAGTAACTTGTCCCAGTGACAAACTCAGGCACTTCTGCCCAGCCTACATGTTTCACGGATCTAAGGGTTCAAACCCAGCCTTCTGTGCTCTGAGCCCCCTGGCCACATAATGGACATGGTACCAACACCAATCTAGATGGAAGATGATGATCTAGAGCAGGAAAGGACTTCAGAGGTCAACCAGTCTAACCCCGCCCCCCATTTTGCAGATGGGGGAGAGGGGAAGGGGCTTAGCCTAGGTCATGTGGATAGACAATGGCAGAGTCAGGATTTGAACCTGGGCCCTTCAGAGTCACCACCTGTTTTCTCTCTTTCTCCTTCACCGAATGACTAATCCACAAGCAAATCCCCTCTCCTCCCTCCGAGCCTCAGTTTCCCTCGTCTGTAAGGCGAGAGGGTCAGCGGTCTGGACCCTGCAAGTCCCAGGTCTTAAAATCCAAGATTCCAACGAACTCACCCAAACTGTGTTATTAAAGCGTCCCCGCACCCGCCTCCCTGGCTGAGGCCGCACATACAATCTTGGAGTACCTGCATGCAATGACTCCTTGTTGTGTTCAGTCTCGACCTGGAAACCAGGTAAATACAAAGCGTTCTTCCTTTTCCCATTAAGAATCCACATCCTTTATCCTGCCCCAACCCACTCTTGTCTCAACTTCTCTCTTGTTTCTTCTATAATTGTCATTATTCAGTCATTTCAGTCATGTCTGCCTCTTTATGATCCCTTTTGGGGTTTTCTTAGCAAAGATATTAGAGTGGTTTACCATTTCCTTCTTCAGCTCATTTTTTAGCAGATGAGGAAACTGAGGCAAAGTAAAGTGACTTGCCTAGGATCACACAGTCTGAGGCTGGATTTGAACTCATGAAGATGAATCCTCCTGACTCCAGACTCAGGACTCTTATCCACTACAGCTCCACCTAGTGTCCTCCACTATAATTGTACCCTCTCTGCTCCATGGCTAAAATTTTCATTTTTATTTTGATCAAAAGATTTGGAACACAGAATTTAATTCCAGTATTTCTTGTTTCGATTGTAAGAATTTTAATTTCTAATTTGCATAGTGGGTAGATTTTTAAAATGGGGGTCAGGGAGATCTGGATTCAAATCCCTTCTTAGATCAGGGGATCGAAGCTTAAGGCTGCTTCTACTTTCTATGACATAGGGGACTTTGGGCAAGTCACTCAAGCATCTCCCAACCCCCAATCCCTCTTTATTTCTTTGCAGGCTCTAGGCCCCAGATTGGGTGCCATCTTCATATCCCATCCTCCATCTCACCATCTGCCCTTCCTAAAGATTGCTCCCTTCTCCCTTCACCTCCCCTTCACAAAGCTCCCTTTCTCGGGCACCTCTCCCCTACATGAGTCAGGCCTCACCGATTAGAATATAAACTGTTTGAAGGCACAAGGACGGTTATTTTTTATTAATGCCACCCTGGTTGGGTTCCATTAAACCTGCATGATGACTCTAATTCTTCTCTGAGAAGAGGATAGGAGGCAATTAGTAAGTAGAGCACTAGTCCTGAAGTCCTCAGGAGGATCTGAGTTCAAATCCGGCCTCAAACACTTAACAATCCTAACTGTGTGACCCTGCACAAGTCACTTCATCCCAATTGCCTCATCAAAATATAGAAATAAATGTAGAGGAGGAAGGGGAGCTTCTGAGAATACGCTCAAGCATTTTGTTCAGGTAGAATATGTTTTTGAATTTTTAGTGATATTTTTTGTTTTCTACCTTCATTTCTGAATTTTATTTAAAGACAGAAAGAATGATTTCTGGGTAAAACACAAAAAATAGAGACATTGGGGGCCAAAGGATTCTGGCAAATAGCAAGAGAAATGGGGACCAATTAAGGTTTCTCTCCAATATATCCCTGGCCTATTCCATGTGGACTTGGAGCTGTCCAGTTCACCTTTGCCCCCTCTCATCGCCTTTAATAACAAAACCCTTGACCTCAGAGTTAAATCAATTACCTTTACTAGAAGGAGGCCATATACATAAATACATACACATATGTGTATGTATTTTACATATGCATATATATGTAAATATACACACTTTATTATATTTTAATTTTAAATTTTCTATATATTTAAAGACAAGAAAATTGTTTCCAGGAGAACTGATTCTGTCAAGTACCAGCCTTCACTATAATCCCCTAAAAGCCCCAAAGATTAAATCTCTGCCCACTTGACCTTTTCTGTCATTTTCCCTGGCGTAACCAAAGCCTCGGTTTACGTCGCTAAGAAGTTACATTTACTCTCCTACGATTTCTAAAAGCGTGGCTCTGTCTAGCTTCCTGGCTTAAATGATATGCACAAAAACCCTCCACTTAACATGATTGAAAAGAATCTCAGGCAGCCTGATCGAGGAGAGGTAGCCACTTGGCTCCATCCATATAAGCACAATCACAATGTTTCTCCATGATTTCTTGCTCACCCCTTCCTCCCTTCCTGGCTCAGCGGTGACTCACTTCATTTCAATTTAATTTGACAAGTATTTATTAAGCATCCTACTATGCGCCAGGCTTTGCACTCAACACCTGGAATACCGGGGATCCATAGAAGGAATGGTCCCAGTCCTCAAGTAGCTCATACAGGATTGTGGGGGAGATATGTATATGCAGATAAACTAATAGAGAAGATATTAAAAACTACAAAGTAATTATCCTTTTGGGGTAGGAGATGGAATGCTAACAATTAGAAGAGTCCTATTCAAATCCTGTGGCCTAATGGTTATAGTCCCTGAACGAGCATGAGGATGGCGTGAATGTTGTCTTTGTATCCTCAAAACTGAATGCATTGCCTTTGTATGCAGTAGGGGTTTAATAAATGCTTGTTGGATGGGATGGGGTCAAGATGGAGGTCATTGGTACCACAAAAGAGCAGATGAGCCAGATAATTTGCAGCCTGTTCTTCAGGGTGGAGAATGTTCTAGATGGACAATGGGATGGTAAATTGGCTTTTCAGAACACAAACTTTCTTTTCCCCTTGAAATAACCCCACCCCAAGGCCCGTGGGACCCCTAGTGTGATGGAACACTCCGATTATGGCTTGAGAAGGGCCTTAGAGGTCACAGCCCAACCCCGTCAGCTCACAGAGGCAGCCCCTTCTACTGCACTCCCCCTGCCACCAGCCGGCCCTTGCGCATCCATGAATCCTTCAGCCTCCTCCCGAGACCTGCCAACAGCAGAGACGACACTGACAAATCCCGGCTTCAAAGTCAGCCAGGGGACGTGAGGCTCTCAGGAGTGAAACACTGAGGACAAAGAGAAACGGTTCCAGCGAAGAGAGAAAAGGGAGGTGGGACTGTCTCAGGAGGCTGCTGGGCCTCAGGCGGGGAGACCAGGGGACTCTGGGACCTTCTCGCCTCAGTGACCGTGCTGAGAATCCGCTCGCTGTAAATCTGGGATCCATGAATTTGTTGAGTTTTTTTTTAATATCCTTTAATAACCGTATTCCAATATAAATGTTTTCCGCTGTCATCTGGTGCATCTTATGCATTTAAAAACATGAGTTCGAGAAGGGGTTGATAGACCTCCCCAGACTTCCAGAGGGTTCCAGGACACGTGCACAAACACGTGTGAGCACACACACACACACACACACACACACACACACACCCCCCAGAATCCCTGCTGTAAATACTTCTGATTGTATGACAATCAGGACCACTTGCCTCCCCTCTCCCCGGCTCTGGAGGTTTCCATCCCAGAACGGCGCCCAGAGCATGCTGGGACTGGGCCCCTCCAGCAACGATTGCCGGCTCCTGAGGGACACATCTGCCCGTCCCCTTTCAGACGGGCCCCTGCGTTGGCTGAAACACTAATAACAGTGGCTGCCACTTAGCTCACACCTTGTGTCCAGCGCTGGGCTGAGCACTTTACAATTATCATCTCATTTGATCCTCACAAGTAGGCTCTATGATTATCCCCATTTGACAGATGAGGAACCTGAGGCCCAGGATCACCCAGCTCTCCAGCTTCTGAGGCAGGATTGGCACTCAGGATCTTCCCAAGTCCAAGTTCAGATGGGAAGCTCTGTGCCAGCCCAGCTCTGCTGGGTTTGAAGTCAGAGACCCGGCCTCGCTCTTTCCCTAAAGGGCAGTGTGACCGAGGACAAGTGAGTGGAACTCGTTTCCTCGGCCTTTGCAGGCTGGCTCCCCACTCCAGGGGCCTGACAGGGAGACTCCCGCTCTCCACGGCCTCCTTTTTGCGGCCTGCGGCAGAGATGGACACCTCCTATCAACCCAGGGCCTCTTCTCTGCCCACAGCCTTTCTGTCCTTGACCTCAGCCAGGCCCCTGGGCTCTGCCCTCCCTGCCCAAGCTGTTGCCCCCTGGGCCCCTGCTTGTCTCCTGGGCATCTCAAACCCAGACATAAGTGGCCGGCTTCCCTCCTACAGCCAGGGCTCTCCCAGACTTCCCTGCCCTGCCCAGCTTGCCGTGGTTATCCCAGTCTCCCGGCCTGGCCATCTTAGCAGCAGCAGCCTGGACTCCTCAGTCTCCCCCCCCCCCAATATTCAATCAATTGTTGTGGATTCTTCCTCCCGATGCCTCTGGGGGAGCCCCCTCCCCTCTGCTTGGGCAGCCCCCGGCATCTTGTAGTCCTTATGCCCTCTCACCTGGAGTCTACTAAGTGCTGTCCCACCTCTAAAATCCCGCTTTCTGAACCATCTTCCCCAGGGCGGCCAAAGTTAGTTTTCTAGAGCCAGACCTGGCTCCGCACCCAGCCTCCTTCGGGAACATTCTGTAGCTCCCTATGGTTTCTCTTTCTAACTCTGAAGCTTGACCTTTAGCACTAGTTTGGGTCTAGACTCAGCTGAGATCCGGGCGGAGCCTCCTTACTCAGGCCAGCCCACTGCCTGCCAGGCTGACTCCCCTTTCTGAATCCCTTCCCACAGAGTCACCCTCCAACCTCCCCTTCTCCCTGGGATCCTGACAGGCTCCCTGCATTCTGCTCAGGATTCGAATCCGCCTCTCTCTTCCTCGCAGGGCTGCTGAAAATCCTCAGATCCAAAGAGCGAGTGAGAAGCAAAGGGAGCGCGATCTGGAGTCTGGGAAGGCGGGGACGGGCAGAACGACTCTCTGCCCTGGGCACGGTGCCAGTCCCAGACTTTCTTTGTGTCCTCAGCCTACACGGCTTTGTTTGGGGAGTGTTGTACCGGTCGCCTGGATATTGTCTGGCTCACTTCTACCCGGCCGTTGAGTCACTAAGACTGTATGTGCGGCCTCAGCCAGGGAGGCGGGTGCGGGGACGCTTTAATAACAGTTTGGGTGAGTTCATTGGAATCTTGGATTTTAAGACCTGGGACTTGCAGGGTCCAGACCGCTGACCCTCTCGCCTTACAGACGAGGGAAACTGAGGCTCGGAGGGAGGAGAAGGGATTTGCTTGTGGATTAGTCGTTCGGTGAAGGAGAAAGAAAGAAAACAGGTGGTGACTCTGAAGGGCCCAGGTTCAAATCCTGACTCTGCCATTGTCTATCCACATGACCTAGGCTAAGCCCCTTCCCCTCTCCCCCATCTGCAAAATGGGGGGCGGGGTTAGACTGGTTGACCTCTGAAGTCCTTTCCTGCTCTAGATCATCATTCTCCATCTAGATTGGTGTTGGTACCATGTCCATTATGTGGCCAGGGGGCTCAGAGCACAGAAGGCTGGGTTTGAACCCTTAGATCCGTGAAACATGAACAGACCTGGAAGAAGCCCCTCCCCCCCACTCTGCTTATTATGGAAGGCTGTGGGAAAGAACCAATGAGAAGAAGAATCAGGGAGATGATAGTTCTCCAGCTCATTTGCCAAATGAGGAAACTGAGGCAGACAGAAGTGACTTGTCCAGGGTCACACAGCTAGTAAGCCCCTGAGTCTGGATTTGAACTCAGGTCCTCCTCCAGCAATGCCTCCTAGCTAACCCTGCCTACAAGTGAGGACATTACAAAATGGGTGCCGGTAACTTCCGGGCTGGGCTAAGCTGAAGAGAAGAGGAAACTTCCTGAGGAAGGTGGTACTTGAGCTGAGCTTTGCTCGAGGGCATCAGGAAAGGGGGAGGCGAGAAGTACAAGCCTGGGATGGTGAGACCAGTTCTGCCAACCCAGAAAGGGGGATGATGACCAGAAAGCTGCAAAGTAGGCATGGGACCATTAGGGGGCGCCATAGTGTACAGAGCACAGGCGCTAGAGGACCTGCGTTCAGATTCAGCCCCAATACTTAATAGCTAGTCACTGCGTCTGGATTGTCCCCACCAAAAAAAAAAACAACAACAACAACAACAACAACAACAAAAAACAAAACAAAACAACAAAAAACAAAACAAAACAACAAAAAACAAAAGTTGGTAGTGAAAGGCAGAGATTTAGGCCCTAAAGCACCTGACAAGGGTCCCAGCTCAAGATTATAGATTTAAAGCCAATGTAGGCATGGACTGATAAACATTTAACAGCCGACTCTGGGTGGGTTACGGAGAAACTGGATATTTGAACTGCATCAGTAACATGTTCTCCATCAATTTCTAAAGTCTCAAAATCAATAATATAATATTATTAAATAAATAATATAAAATAATAATAAAAGAAAAAAGAAAACCATAAATCAAGCCTCGGTGTACAATATTTGTTGATTTGTGAGGTTGAAGGTAGATGGAAGGGAAGAACGCTCTCATTTTACAGATGGAGAGACTGAGGCCCAGAGAGAAGACATGATTTGATTGAGGTCACCCAAACAGCAAATGGCAGAACTGGGATTTGAACCCAGCTCTAACTTTAAATCCAGTGTTCTTTCTACTGCCCTTCCCCCCGCCAGTACATGAGAAGCTAGACTGAGGTCTAGGGCCAGTTGGCCATTTGCCTTTTCTCAGCTGCTTCCTGCCCCGGAGTTCTTTCCAAGTCCCTCATGCTCCCAGGTCCCTGGAGAAGCAACGCATTCTGAGTTAGGCAGCAACTCTCCCAAGACCCTTTGATAAATTGTTCCGTGATGGCTGTCAGAGTTGGTACAATATGGCGAAACCGCCCCCCCCCCCAACCTGGATTTCTGGAAAGTTAGTTCTTCACAAAGAATGGGAAAATCTCAAGGGCAAAACCAATCCCAGAGCAAAGATTTGGCAGAAGGAAGTCAGAGCTGACAGAAATGTATCCCTGAGGGCCTCCTGCAAGGCCACTGCTTCTAAGACTGCTGGCAGGAGTGAGGGAGTAAAGGTGGGGCAGGGGAGGGGAAGAGCTCACCTGGGATGTTCAATTCTGTGCTGCTAAAGGATTGCAATTATTTCCAGCACCTTCTAAATTGCAGCATCCTGAGGCAGAGCACTTATCACCCCACCTTAATTACAATCCAAGGGACCCTACCTGCTGATAGAGTCTAGCCTTCACATTTGTAAATATCATACGGTGGATAGAGAGACAGTGTTGGAATCAGAAAGTCCTAGGGAACATTCAGGTCCTCTGACACGGCCTGATCATGGCAAAAGCCACGGAGCTGCTGAATGACCCAGCAAGTCTCTAAGAGGGTAAGTTGTAGGTCAGCTGCCAGAGGAAATTTCCTCACTGGGAGCTCTTTGTGCCAATGAAATCATAGGCCGAGGCCTAAGTAAATAAATCAAGTGCAAGAGTCAGCGTAGTATGGCGGAAGAGCTGACCTTATAGGCAAACCCCATTTTGGACCCTTCTCTCTGCGTGATGGACAGGTCACCTAACCTTTCCCATGGTTTCCTTCTCTGTGAAATGAAGCTAATTTCACATCTGCCTTCTAAGGCCCTTGGGAAGCACACATAAAACAGTGAGGGGAAGCATTTTGGATGTACCACAGAAATACGGGGGCCGTTGTTGTGGTTTTCGTTAAATGTGCAAGTATTTTCGGTTGTTGTTCAGTCCTAATTAAATGGCAAACTCGCCTAGTATTTCCTCCAAGAAAACTCCAAACAGGGTCACAAAGAGGCAGATGGGACTGAATCGACCAACAACCACCACCAAAAATAAGCCTTTAATCAGAGTCCATGGGAGGCTCCGTCGGCTATCTCCATTGGGAACTCTTCATACAAGACAGTCCTCCAAGGCACGGAAGGAGAACTGCCTCCCGCTCCGGCCCCAGTCTATAATGGCAATAGATCGCACAGCTGGGACGAAAGGCGCAGCTGTGGCTGCTGCACCCGGTTGTTGACTCTATTTGTAAAATTTCCAATCTCTGAGCAACATCTACAATTCTTGGGGAGAATTGGCAGAGACCTGTTGCTATTTCTGAGAGCAACGCTGCTGCCACCCGCTGGGGGCTCTGGGAAACTAGACTAGGAGCCTCCTCAGTGACATCTAATTCTAAGGAACTACAGGAAACAACTCCAGATGGAACTCCTGCTTCCCACTATTTCTCATTATCTATCTAGTCATCAGTGTGAACAACGCTCCTCAGTTGCCCAGTATCCAATGGGGCCCTTAAAAGAACTCTTTCTTTTATTACGAAATCTTTATATTTTCAAAACATGTGCATAGATAATTTTCAGCATTCACGCTTGCAAAACCTTGTGCTCCAAATTTTTTCCCTCCCTTCTCCCCACTCCCTCCCCTAGATGGCAAATAATCCAAATAGATGTTAAACACTTGTAATTCTTCTATAAATATTTCTACAACTATCATGCTGCACACACACACACACACACACACACACACACAAATCAGATAAAAAAAGAAAATGAGTAAGAAAACAAAATGCAAGCGAACAACAACAAAAAAGTAAAAATATTATGTTGTGATTCACACTCAGTTTCCACAGTCCTCTTGGTACAGCTGGCTCTCTCCATCACAAGACCATTGGAACTGGCCTGAATCCCCTCCGTGTTGAAGAGAGCCAAGTCCATGGGAATTGATCAATGTTTAATCTTGTTGTTGCTGTGTTTTTCTGGTTCTGCTCACTTCACTCAGTATCAGTTCGTGTAAGTCAAAGAACTCTTTCTTAAAAAATTCTCATAATTGTCAAATATGTGCTGGAGGATAGTTTTATGTATTTGTTTTCCCAAATTTCAAAAGTGGGGAATATTAGCCAAGAGAATAAGAAAATACTGGCCTACCCACCCTAACAAATCTGGGATCTTTGTGTTGTAGAGTCTGAAAAACAAGGGCTAAAATTATATATTTTTGGAGGTATAGTGTCAGGCTTCAGTTAGAATTCTATTTCAAAAACCTACCAGCTGTGTGACCTTGAGTCAGTCACTTCTCTCAGCCTCATTCATCGTCTTCTTTGGGAGAAGGAAGGTGAGTAAGGGCTCTTATCAAAGAATAATTTTGCATGCCAGAAACTACTGGGAATCCAGGGCACAGCTATTGGCAACACAGAACCTAAAATTTGGATGAGACCATGGAGGCCATCCAGTCCTACCAGAACATCAGTTCTCACTGCAACAGCTCAAGCAAATGATCCTTTGCTTAGGCCTAGCATTGAGGAGGCATCCACCAGTGAGGAGTCCATTAGGGAGGAGGTACCCATCAGTGAGGAGGAGTCCACAAGTGGGAAGGAGTCCACCAGGGAGAAGTCCATTAGTGAAAAGGAGTCTACCAGTGAGGAGGAATCCACCAACTCTGCTAAAAATCTAACTTTACCCAGCATTCCCCTCATCTACTAGATTAATAATCCTGTTGATTGATTCCATCTTTTCTTCCTTCATGTTTTATATACTTTTTTATTTTCATGTAGCTGAGTTATGAGGAATAACATCCCCAACCTCTTCTTTCTACACTAGGTTGTTATTTGGGGTAGGTTTTATGACTTTTGCTTCTAAGCTAGTCATTCTTTTTCCATTTTTTTCCTCCAGAGCATCTTTTAAAATTTAATATTTTATTTCTTGCTTCATTTTTTCCTTGTGAAAAATCATTATTTTAATTGTTATTTAGCAAATCTTTTTCTTCAAGTTGTTATTGTGTTGCTCTTCTTTTTGGAGGGTCTATTTGTAATATTTTTTTCCTATTGCTTAGAATCTTCTCAGGTGCACTCCCTGCTGCACTTTTGGGTGGCTCTGTTGGGTCTCTCCTTGGTTTCTACCTCCCAGAATTAGGCTTCCTTGGATCTTTGAGGTTCAGTGTGCTAGAACTTTGGGACTCAGTAAGGCATCCTGGGATAGAGTGCAAGGTACTTCAGAATCCAGGAGCCTTGGATTTCCCTGTGCCATACCACACTGGTCACTGCCAACTTCCAGGGCCTCCAAGATCCTCATCCTGGGACTTTTTACTTTAACCAGTCTAGGGCTTTAGTGAGGAAGTGTTCCAATGTTGCTGCTTCAGACATAAAGCCTTGAAGGTAAGCTTGTTTCCAGTGTCTCATTGAGGTCCCAGGTGGATTACCTGTGGTAGAGATGGGAAGTTTTGACCCCTTTCTTGTTGTCCAAGGGCTTCTGGGTGTGTGTGTGTGTGTGTGTGTGTGTGTGTGTAATTCTGGGGTAGAAAGAGTATCTTACAGTATAGGAAACTGGACCCAAAGAAGGTTATTAATAGGGAAAAGGATCAAATTTGAGATTTCATTGCCTGGGCTCACAGAAGTATCAAAGGTTACCCATGAACCAAAGCCTTCCTCTCTAGCCACTCTGCCATGCTGCCTGTCATTAATAAGTTGATGTCAAATTGGACAATGCTCTGTAGTGGCGTGTCCCCAGGGAGCTCACCTTGACCCTGTGCTGCTCAGTATTTATTAATCAGTGAGCTGGCTAAAAAGCAATGAAAAATTTACTAATTCCATGAAGGTGGGAGTGATATTTAATAGGTTTAACCTCTGATACATCCTGGCTGTAAACTAGGCAAGGCACATCTCTCATTTGGGTAACTTTTTTTTTTTTTTCTGAAGCAATTAGGGTTAAGTGACTTGCCCAAGGTCACACAGCCAGGAAGTGTTAAGTGTCTGAGATCAGATTTGAACTCAGGTCCTCCTGACTACGGGGCTGGTGCTCTATCTACTATACCAACTAGCTGCCCGAGTACTCTTTAAGACTATAAGTAACAGATAAATGCCGATCTATATTGGTAGAAGGAGATTCCTCACCTGGAAGTTCCTTATTATTGAGAGGTATGGCCTGCCCTTAAAGTAGTCAGATTCATCCTCTTCCATCATCTCTCCCCATCCTTTAGGTGTTTCCTACATCTGTGGGGCCCCATTTGTTACAAATTTCCCACCTACTGCCCAAGCTTGGAGGAAGAGTAGACCCACTCAGATACGCCCAGGGAGGGATCACCCGTCCGAATTAAAGGGCAAAGGGATGAGAAAGAGCAACACATTCTCATTCCTCATGGATAAAAAGCTTAGGAAGCAACCCTGGAGGCTGCTTAGGGACAGCCCAGGCTGAAATTCTGATCTTGAATCAGGAACATTGCCTCTTTCCTTCCAAAGACCTTGATCTAAGTCATTATACATTGTTCAAAGATTGGTGGGTTGGGTTTTGTTTTTAATGTGTTGGTGGTGAAGATTCCTAAACACTTTTGTACAATGAAGTAAAAACTATTATGGGGGAGAAGGGCAGGGCAGGAAGGGCAAGTCTCTCTCTTATTGACACAAAATAGAACAATCTTTGATTCCTCCCAGAGAGAATCTTTCCTCTCAGCCAAGAATGAGCTTTCCTCAGGAGAAACCTGACAGCAGAAATGGAAGTCCAGCAGGTCTCTGTGGGAGGATGGCCTCAGCAAATGTCTGGGAGCAGAAGACCCTTCTGCCTGGCTTATTTCATAGGCAAGTGGATGCAAAAATCCATTTTCCAACAGATCAAGATACATCCTGGCATTTGCCACTTAGTGAATTAGGGAATTATCTCAGAAACTCCAAGGTCCCTCCAGCTGCCAGGGGCTCCCCTTTCCAGGTAACTTCACATCTCTCTGCTCATTCATTGTCTCCCTGAGGGCAGAATTGTTCTATTTTGTCCATGTAGCCTCAGTCCCTAAGATAGTATCTGAAACATAGGGATAGGAATCAGACCTATAACTTTTCTGGCATCGGGAACACCCAGGTGAGGAAATTCCTTCTATCCATACCAGAAGAGCTCAATATTTTCTCTACAATTTATGTCTTAAAGAAAAGGTAGCCCGCTGAAGTGACATGCCCAGGTCCCATTGTTAATATAAACTCTGTGGCTCAGAAATGGTGAGGGGTCACCATTTAATAAAAAGCTGGAGAGATCTCTAGGAGTAAAGCAAAAGTTTATTGTATGTTCTCGGGAGAATCAGGCATTCCACCTGTCGAGCAGGCAATAGAAGGAGGTACCTTTTAGGACAGGTTTAACACTTAAATGGTCCCTAACACAAATACCCCTCCCACCACTGACCCTCATCCTCATGGGCTGAGGGTCTTACATTCTAAACTTGGGAACTACCCAAGAAATTGAACTTGACCAATGAGTACATAGTTGCTCATATTTGATTGAAATAGGGAGAAAATGATGTCATGGGAGGATAACAGGAAGGGGACTTACGTATGCCTTTGAATCAATGCTCAAAGACCTTCAGGTCTACTCAAACTTTGAAGTAGATGAAGTCTTACTCGATTTTTACAACTGTCTTTAAAGATCTCATATCTTGTTCAGTACCAAATGTGAATTTTTATACCAAGGTCTTCTGAATGCTAAGGCTGGCTGCCTAACCACTTTGCCATACTGCCTTTCACATATTAGGCTGCCTGACACATAATTGAATTATTTGTGTTTTGTAGAAAAAGTAGAATTTTGGGGACCAGAGATTCCCAGGATTCTAGGAGCAAGAGATGGAAAGACACCTCTGTAGTGTTCTAATCTGGCCAATTCATTTTACAGATGAGGAACCTGAAGATCCCAGGGGAGGACTTAGCTCAAGGTCATGGGGAGAAGGAGGAGCAAGGGAGGTGGGGCAATGGTAGAACCAGGATTTGGAGCCAGCTCTCTGCAATCCAAATTTTGTTCTTGGGCCATTTTGCCAGAACTTGTAACTTTTAGACTAAGGCACAAGTCTTGCCCAAAATGGGCAGTTGCATAAGAAAAATGGCAGCCATAGATGGAAATTGATGGGCTCCATTCTAAAGAGTCTCTAGGGCTCAAGGATTGGATTTGGGAGAACAAGTTTAGGGCTAAAGTCTGGAGAGGCAAGTTAGAGTCTCAAAACATCAGGAAGATTCAGATTCTGGGATGACGAGTTGAACAGAGGTATCCATGGGTAGCGCAGAGATTATGTTTTCAAAACCCCAAACTGACAAAAAGGAAACAGAGTGTCTGCATGAGGTAGACCTAGAAGACATGCTAAGATTCCGAAAGGCCTCTGCAGTATGGTCTGGCACTTTCTCTCCTCCCAGGTTTTCTTGGATCTCGGGGCTCCATTCCAGCTTGCTGGAACTGGCAGAATGCCGGAGTAAGGACTTGGGAACTTAATGCAAATTGAGGCTCAGAGTTATTCCTGAGGCTCAGTGGAATATGACTCACAATTGCAATATGGTAATGACTGAGAGCACTTTATTCAGAAGGAATAGATTAGAGAATATGGACAGCAGAGTAACTATTTCAGGCTGCATCTATGAAAGGAAAACTGAAGAGGGAGGCGCGGAAAGAAAGATTGGATGAGGATGGGCAGAGGGAGATCCAAAAGCAATATTATTGATCACTAGATGAAGGAAGGAAAGGGAGGACAAGTTCCAGAAACTTATCAGAAATCTGCTGGAAAGGCATGCTGGGTAAGGACGAGCATTTAAAATGCTCGAACGTTCTTGGTGTTCTTCAAAGGACAGAAAAAGCAACAAGGGAAAATGTTGTTTGTACATCGTTTTGACTGGGCAAGGAAAACTCTTGGTTTCTTTGGAGAAATGAGAGGAGCCTTGAGTGTGACACAATCACGCCATCTTACAACCCAGGATGGACGAGATAACCCTTTCTTAAGCAAGATGATTGGAAATCGGTGATTGGACTGACATTGTAGAAGGGTGGGGGTTGAAACAGATGATTTCTAGGATCTTTCCGAACTACAATCCCATGATTTTATTCTGTGAATAACATTCTTTTTTTTTGTTGTTGTTGTTCACTTAAGCTTTAAAAAGTCTTCATCCCAAAACATTCTAGGAATAATCCAAATTTAAATTAGAGTTAGAGAGAGGATCAAGTCCCAGCTTTTAAAAAGATGGAAGCAATTAAAATAGTTGTCAATGCAAAAACTAATTAAGACAGCAATTCTTGATCTTTCTGTGGATCTTTCACCTTTATGGTAGTCTGAGAAAGCCTATAACCTCTTTCTCAGAAATATATTTTTAAATGTACAACAAAAAACATATCAGATGATAAAAAAATCAATTCCATTAAAATAAAGTTGTCAAAAAAAATTTTTTTTAAACCAGCTTACAGACTTCAGGTTATGTCAGCTGAAGAATTTATAAGGGACAGGGAGTCAGATAGAAATGAAGGGGTGCAGCTTCTGGGGGAGATGTAGCAATCATCCTGAGGGCCCCTGGCCTTAGGAGTGCTGTAGTTCTACAAACATTGCCCACTGTCAGATTACAATCTGTTTGTCAGTGGTAACAAGGTTCCTGAGACAAAATGAAGTGTATACCAGACCCCTCCTCCACACCACCTGTAAGCCATAAAAGTAGCCTCTCAGTGACATGAAGCACCTGGTGTCTCTAACTTTTTTGTATAAATTTATTTCCTTGTGATGAAGTCTAGATATGGGGGACCTAAATGAAATTAGGGTTTAATTGAGGTCTAGTGGCAGGTTCGGGATACAGGGAGTTAAATAGAGCTCCCCTGCAACCCCTTTAGAGTTGAGGCAAGGATACAGAGTTAAATGAGGTCTAGTGGTGGTGCAAGAGTTCTCTATAAAGGAATTTACAAGCCCGAAAAGCTAGATTGATAAAATTCTTTCAACATACCTGCTACACCAACCTGGGGACCCTCACTTTGTTGGGCTATCTTCCAACTTAACAGAAAGATAGTAAAGTATTTAATCCTTGGGAAAAGTGTCTGATTTAGCAGGAGAGAAGGGGTAGTTGGTCCAATGATCATTTCCTCCAATGAAAAGAAGTGTACTAGGTTGTGACTCACTCACAAACACCCTTTAACCTCTCTGGGTCTCAGTTTCCTAATATGTAAAATGAGGTGGATGAATCAGAGGGGGTTTCTTTCAGTTGCAAATCTGTGATGATGAATAATGACCTATAAATATCCTTCTTCTTGATAGAGCAAACAGCAAAATGGAGAGAAGTTCTACCTTTTCTCTATGGCCCATAATCGTACAGAATGTTCTCTCTTGATAGAAGCTCAGAAACATTTCATTTTTATCTGAATTCTTCGTGAGTTCTGGAAGCACCAGCCATGATCCTCAGGTGACTGTCAGCACATCTGCCTGCAGGTGACGCTCTTTGCCATTGGCCAAGTCTTCCCTTGATGCCCCTATGCCAAAGAAAGTGTCAGATCAACATCATAACTGAACTCATCATCTTTCCCCCTCCTCCTGGGCCAAACTTTCCAATTTCTATGGAAGACCCCATTTTCCTACCATTCTCTGAGGTCCATAACCTTGTCTTGGCTCCTCATGTGCTCTCATCCCTCATGATCAATGAGCTGAAAATACCATTGTTTCCATCTTTATAACATCCTTTCCATCTGCTTCCTTCTCTCCCCTCATACAGACATAGTAGCTATCCAAATCCTGATCAGCTCTCCCCTTGATTACTGTAACAGCCCCTTTCTGATCTCCCCATCTCAAATCTCTCCCTCTTCCAGTCCCTCCTAAATAAAGCTGCCAAAGAGATTTTCCTCTACACAAAAGTGACTCTCAAAACCTGTGGTTTCCTATTGCTTCTAGAATAAGATACAAACTCCTGGGTGTCCATTCTATAACTTGAGCCCAACCTATCTTTCCAGCCTTGTTGGACATTACTCGCATCCATCTCTATACTTTTCAATCAAGCCAATCTGCCTTGGTTTTCCTGCAAAAGATATTTCATTTCCCATCTCCATCCTTTTATCCTGTCTGTCCCTCATTTCTTTTCACAAATTCTATTTTTCAATGAATTGGTATCTTTTTCATATCTATTTTGTAAGGCGTTATATGCCTTTTCCATTTCATCATATCTATTTTTTAAGGATTTTTCTTCAGATAATTTCTGTTTTTCCTTTGCCATACTCTCTTGCAAAGATCTCATTTCCTTTCCCCATTTTTGTTCTAACTCTCTTTTAAGTTCCTTTTTGAAATCTTCCAAGAAAGCCTTGTGAAATGGGAATCAGCGCACATTTCCCTTTGGAGCTTTATCTGGAGTTGATTTGCCTTTAGGAACCTCAGAGTTTGAGGTCTGTTCTTTCTCTCCATAAAAGTTGTCTATAGTCAGAGTTCTTTTGCTTTTTTGCTCATTTTTTAAAGGGTTAAGATCTGCTTTTAAGGCAAAGAGGTGACAGCTTCATTAATTTCTCCTGGGGTCAGTATTTCTGACTGACTGACTGCTGGTAATCACGGCCAGGTCCCAAGTTTTTCTGGGGCTCAATGGCTTACAATTTGCCTTTTATATTTGCTTTTGGGTGTTTTACAGCAAATCTGCTAACCACCGACTTGCAACCAGGACAGAGTAGTCTAAGAGCCTCACAGAAGACTCCCCGGTGGGCAGACACCCCAAAGGTCTGGCTCTCTGCCCCAGCTCCTTGCTCCAGACTCCCTACCTGTGGTCTGGGCTCTGTGGATTGACCCCTGCCCACTTAAAACAGCCCTGTTTTGAAGTTCTTCCAAAGCATCTTCTTCTGGAACTGTGTTGTACTCCAAAACCAGTTCAGAGGCTTGATTTGCTGTTGGTTTGAGAGGAGGTCAGAGCAGGTCACAGAAAGTCATGTCTGCTCTCCATCATTTTGGCTCCACCCCACCCCTCATTTCTTTCAAGTCCTTCTTCCTTCTGCCTCAGAGATTTCTTCTCTTTCTTTATAACAGAGCTGAGGTACTCACTACTTTCTGCTTGAAGCCTTTCCTGACAGCCCCACTACCACCACCACCACCACATACTCAGCATTAGGGTAATGTCCTCCTTCCAAACTTCCTTGTATTTAACTACTTTGCCTATATTTCCATTGATTCACTTTATATTTATAGCTATAAATGTTTGTATATGACTGCTTCTCTCCACTAGCCATTAGAAAAGTAAAAGCTCTTGGAAAGAAGAGATTGTTTCATTCTTTTATTCCTAGCACTTTTCACAGCACCTGATATGTAGTTGGTACTTAATAAATGCACGTCGAAGGAGTTTACCTTCTATAGAGGAAGCAATACATACACAAATAAGTGATTGGAAATGATATACATTTAGGGGAGGAAATGGGAAGGGGGAGAGAAAAATGGAACACAATGTTTTGCAAGGGTTAATGTTAAAAAATTATCCATGAAAAATCATCCATTTTGAAAATAAAAAGCTTTAAATAAATAAAAGAAACTATATACACATGAGATCTAAGTTAACTCGAGGGTGGAGGGAAGGGTGAGAGGGACCTTTCAGGGAGAGGACACTTTGCAGGATCTGAGAGGTGAAGCTGGAGATTGTTCCCTCCTGGGATGAAGGTCTTTGCAAAGTTGGGGGGGAAAGGCAGTAGAGCACGTGTGTGAGGAGTCTCAAAGGAGGGCAGGAGAGTAACTGAGATCAATCCGGGGAGCCAGATTTGGAGGGGCTGCAACTCCCATTTTAATGATGCTCTTCAGCAGGAGAGTGACAATGTGACACAGGGTCCCCGACCCCACCATCTTCTCACCAGACATTGGAACCAGAGACCCCCGACCAAATGAGCGAATCCTTTCAACTCTCAGAATTTCTGTCCTCCCCAGCTCTCCGCCCGACCTCCATGATTTTTGGTTCTAGAAACAACCAACTCAATGCTGTCATTCCAACTGGAATAGACTGTGTCCATTTCTTCTTCTTGGGCTCCATTCGCTATCCATTCAACCTGCTGGGACTGAAGTTAGGAAGACCTGAGTTCCAATCCAATTACTTACTGGCTGTGTGACCCTAGATAAATCACTTCACTTTTTACCTCAGTTTCCTCGGCAGTGAAATGGTAATTACCCCCACCTCACAGAATTGTTGTGATATTCAAATGAGCTATCTGTAAAGCACTGTGTCTGGCACATAGTAGGTCCATTGCTTAATCCCTTCCTTTCCCCCAATCAGAATTCCCTTCCTAACCACCCTTCTACATATATGTTGTTTCTCTCTACTGAAATGTAAGCTTTTGAGGGCAGAGTCTTTGCTTTTGTATTTGTATCTCCAAGCTTAGCACCATGCCTGGATCTAAGCTATTTCATTTATTCGCTTGCTCACTCACTTCATTTATTCACTCATTCATTCATTCCGAAATGTGTTTTCAGCAGAGTTGGGAAAGCAATGGGTCGGCTGGGATTAGGCCTGGTACTGTCCTGGTCCTTAGTCCAAAGGATTCCCAAGTGAGAATGCTTTCTTCCCCAATAACCCTGACAGGGGACTACCTGACTCCCCCAGGGTGGGGCGGGACGGCCATACTGGCTTTGGCAGCCCAGGGAGTGGGGCCGAGTGGGGAGAAGGTCACACTTTTTTGGTGTTTTAAGTCCTTGAAAAATCTAGGAATCAAGTACCGCTCTGCCCATGGCTCAGATCCTGGAGTCAAAGGGCAGTTGCATTCTTAGAATCCACGTGTCTGCTGGCTGGAACTTGGCAGCAGCCTCCGGTCCAGGTGAGAAGGCTGTAAAGATGGAGGTGAAGGTTACTGGGCTCACCTGCCTGAGGGCTGAAGGCTCGCTCTATGTAGTCATCTCTAAGGAGGTAGGGCTTAGGGGAGTCCCCAGTTGTCTCTAAGTAGGAGGGGTTAAGAGAAGGGTCCCCATCATTTCCAAGCAGTTCATTTGTGGCAGGGAAGGGTCCCCAGATACTCAGCTCTAAACAAGTAGGGCTGGGAGGAAGATCTTCAGGTCCCAGTGGTTCTATGCAGGGGGTTTCTTTCCACTGGTAAGCAGAGACAGGAAAATCAGCCAGGTGCAGAAATGCCCTGAGGCAACTCAACCCCTGCCAGCCTCTGACCTCAGGTACTCCCGGGTGGGGGCAAACTCTGGGTGACATTAGTCACACTTTAACCAAAAGCTACCTTGAGTCCTGGGCCTGAGCTTTTGTTTAAAGGGATGGTTGGCACCCGGAACATTCTGCTTTTGGCTTGGAATTTTTCCACAAGTTCTTATTTGGAAAACAGGAGGAGGGGAAAGGGTCTTTTTCTGGTAAAGCATTAGCGTTTTTGGCTGACGGGATCTCCCTTGATTTCATCCTCAGGTTCCTGGACGGCTGGCCCATAATGTCAGAGCAGGAAAGGGCTTGAGATAGCATCTTGTGACCAACCACCTTATTGACAAATGAGGGAGCGGAAAGGAAATGAGGGGATGGCAGAATTCTTTTCCCCTCCCCCTCGCTGGAGGTCCCTGCAGTGTGATTGGCCCGGGGTCCCACAGCAACCAGGGATCTGAGGCAGGACTCGGAGCCAGATCTTCCTGCTCCCCTCCCCCTCGGGGCAGACCTCCAGAGGGCACTGAGCCATGGCACGCAATGGCATTTGTGGTAAACTTTAACGAGACAGATGGCCCAGTGGATAGAGCAGGTACTTTCTAGCTCTGTGGCTCCCGGCAAGTCTCTCAGCCTTCTGAACCTAGATCTCTTCCTCTGCAAGATGGGGATAGTGACACTGCCTGAGATCATGTGTCTTGGATTCTTGGCAAACTTTAAAGATGAACTGTCACGATTGTCAGATTAGCCTCTAGTGTGCTAGTGACTCCCTAAGAAGCAGGGGAAGTATAGAGGGAGGAGGATATGCTTGGGGATTAAGGGCCTATTTTTATTTTTACTCATTAACTGCATGACCCCAGACAAGATTCTTAGTTTCTCCATACCTCAATTTCTCTCATCTGTAAAATGAAGGGGATGGATTAAAGTAGGCTCTAAAATCCCTCCCAAGGCTAATCATCAATGAACTCATGTGACATGAGTCTGGGGGTGTTAACAACAGGCTTTCAGCTGTTTCCTGCTTGGCAGTAGACTGTGCTCCAGCTCATAGTCCTCGCTTAGTTCTCACCAGGATAAGAAGCTGCAGGACGTTGTCTCTTGGTTGCTGTCTGAGGCTCATGCTGATAGGCGGGGCTCCTGGGTGCGATGATGGAAGGAAGTCTGGCTCTGAAGCTAGCTAGCTCTGGTGATGTGAACGAGAGGAGAAAGATCGTATCTGTGGAACTATGAATGGGAGAGTTCCGATACTCTCAGTCTTGGACATTTACCAGCTGTGTGATTGTGGGCAAGTCCCATAACTCCACTTGCTTCAGTTTCTTCATCTGTCAGATGAGCTGGAGAAGAAATGGGAAACCACTTCAGTATCTTTGCCAAGAAAACCCAAATGGGGTTGCAAAGAGAAACCGAAAACAATTGAACAACAATAGCACTCTCTCTATCTTCTTATCACCTTGAAAAAGATTAGAAAAATAAACTTGGTGGAGAGCAAGGGGCGGTTCCCTAGAGGATGATTGATACTTTTAGGGTCTAGGGTAGATTGTGGATTGACACTCCTACAATATAGCTCATAAGTCCCCATCTTTCCCTTTAATAGTCAGCAAGGAGACACAACTAGCTCAGAGGAAAAGCCCTTATTGATATGATGCCGTAAAAATGATAGTCACAATGTATTTTTGGGGTGTACTCTCACAAATAAGACCATCTGTGGAAATAAGAGGTACAAATTTAAGTCACAAAGAGAGTGAATTATAAGTAGGTCACATATGTGGCCAAGGCAACTCCCCCTCGTCCCTGGTATCGGAGGGCCTGAGGTCCTTCTTTCCTTGAGGATCCTCACGTGCCGGCCTTTTGATGTCCAGAACTCATTTCCCACTGAAGCTGTGGTCAGCTCTCCCCTCTGTGGTTGGGTCACACTCCTTAAAAGGGCTTCCTCCCATTGACTTCCTCTTAGTGTCCGTATCTGACTGGAACGTATGTATTCTTGGTCTCCTCTGGATTGACGTCTCTTGAGCCAACAACACAATCACTGGATGGGGTGTCTCCTATTGAGTAAAATGAGGGAAAGTTTCCTACAAGGGAGCTGAGCTCTCCCTCACCAGCTATTTATTGACTAAATTTTATGGAACTCAGCCTTCCAATGGCTGCCCAATCCCTATTTGGTCAAGAGCATTTTCCTCTGATTTTTGAAAGCAGGTTTGCGGCATAATGGCTAGAGTGCTGGGACTGAAGTCAGGAAAATTCCTCTAATGAGTTAAAATCTGCCCCCAGACACTTATCAATTGTGTGACCCTGGGCAAGTAAGTAACTTAACCCTTTTTGCCTCAGTTTCCTTATTTAAGGACAATTTATTTAAAATGAGGTAGTTTTCTTTAGGGGATGGTGATAGAGTTTGGCTCTGTGATTGCATTATCCGAAGGATTTTCCATTGTGGAAACTCTTTACCTACATCGCTCAGCAACTTCATCTGGATTTCATAAGTTGAGAGAATCCCGGGGTTTGTTATCCAGGCCATCGCTAGCCGGGGACATCTCACACAGCACCCCTGACAAATGATTATCTGGTCTCTGTTTAAAAACCTGCAGTTGGGGGAGCTCCTTATCTCTCCAAACAGCTCACTTTACTCTGGGACTTATCTAGAGCTTTAGAATGCAAGTCCCTTCAGCTCTGAAGGGATCATGTTGAATTTATCCTGTTTTTTTAAAAGCCCAAACTTTACATCATTGAGTCTCACTTAGAAATCTTTTTTTCTTTTGTTTTACTGCGTTGATGAAAATATTCTGGCGTTTTATTTTGGCGGCGGCTGGTGGCGGGGGTAGTAGCTTACAGATTTTAAAAACTCTAAGCTCTTTGTGAGCAGGAACCATGTTTTCTTTGTAACCCTAGGGCTTAACCCACTGCTTAGGCACTGAAGAAATACTGGTTGGCTGATTGATGGCAATTTTTCTCCTACAGACCGGAAATTTACCTCTTTTTAAAAAACTTTGCCCTAAAAAAGACCCACATGTGCAAAAATGTCTGTGGCAGCCTTTTCTGTAGTAGCAAAAAACTGGAAACTGAATGGATACCCACCAGCTGGAGAATGGCTGGGTAAGTTATGGAATAATTATTGTTCTATAAGAACCGATCAGTGGGATGATTTCTGAGAGGCCTGGAGAGACTGCCATGAACTGATGCTGAGTGAAGTGAGCAGAACCAAGAACATTGTATATAACAACAACAAAATTATGTGATGATCAACTCTGATGGACGTGACTCTTTTCAACAGTGACATGATTCAGACCAGTTCCAATGAAGAGAACCATCTACATCCAGAGAGAGGACTGTGGGAACTGAGTGTGGAGCACAACAGAGTATTTTTACTTTATTGTTGTTATTGTTTGCTCACTTTTTGTTTTCTTTCTCACTTTTTTCCTTTTTGATCCAATTTTTTTTGTGTGTGAAGCAAAATAATTGTGGGAATATGTATAGAAACTAACATATTTAACATGTTAACATATTTAACATATTTAACCCCCTGCCATCTGGGGAAGGGGGTGGGAGGAAGGAGGGGAAAAATTGGAACAAAAGGTTTGGCAACTGTCAATGCTGTAAAATTACCCATGATATAACTTGTAAATTAAAAGCTATTAAAAAAACAAAAAGAAAGAAAATATGTATAGAAAACATATGTTGTATTTAACATATACTTTAACATGTTTAACATGTATGGGACTGCCTGCCACCTAGGGGAAGGGGTAAAGGGAAGGAGGGAAAAAGTTAGAACAGAAGTTTTTACAAGGATCAGTGTTGAAAAATCACCCATGCTTATGTTTTGTCAATAAAAGACGATAATAAAAAAAGAAATCTGTATAGAAGAATTGCACATATTTAACATATATTAGGTTACTTTATTTCTAGGGGTGGGGGAAAAGGAGAAAAATTTGGAATACAAGATTTTTGCAAGGGTAAGTGTTGAAAACTATTCATGCATATATTTTGAAAATAAAATGCTTTCATTTAAAAAAATGAAAGAAAAATAAGGAGAAAGCTTGCAGGCTTTGAGGACTTGTACCATATGTGACCAATCTAACCTCACTTTTTTCCACTTTGCATCAGGTCATACATGTCTTCCCAGGTTTTTCTGAAACTATCTTCCTTTTCATTTCTTAAAGCACAATTGTATTCCATCACAATCTGATACCACACCTTGGTCAGTTATTCCCCAATCGATGGATAGTCCTTCAATTTCTAATTCTTTGTCATCTCTAAAATAGCTGCTATAAATATTTTTGTGCACAAAGGTCCTTTTCCTTTTTTTAATCCTTTTGGGATGCAGACTTAGGAGTGGTATTACTTGGTCAAAGATATGTATGGTTTTACAGCCCTTTGGGCATATTTCCAAATTGCTCTCCAGAATGGTTAGATCAGTATTCAACTTCACTAATAGAATATTAATGTTTAGTTTTCCCCACATCACCTCCAACACATTTTCCTTTCCTGTCATTGATTCCTAATCAATCCCACAGGTGTGAGCTAATAGCTCCGAATTGTTCTAATTTGCGTTTATCTCATCAGCAATTATTTAGAGCATTATTTTCATATGACTATAGATAGCTATAGATTACTATAGACTATAGATTACTTTGTCTATAAGCTATCTAGATTATAGATTACTTTGTCTATAAACTGCATGTTCCTATCCTTTGATACCAATTGAGAAATCAGCCTACCTTTCAAACTAGAAATTCATCTTTCTTTAAGATTAAAATGGATTGGATCCCAATAAAAAGAGACAGCAACTAGAGAGGCTTGTGTTGGGGGGGACGGAGTGCTGGGCTGGGAACTGATTGTTTAACCAATAAGCACTTATTCAGCTCCTATTGTGTGCCAGGTGCTAAAATAACAAATGGGGATGGAAATGCAAAGAGGGAAAGTGTCCTTATTCACAAGGCTTTTATGGAGTGAGACCCTAGTTCTATGGGGTAGAAGCTGTTGACCTCTGCTTGCAACTAACTAAGATGTCTCCTGTCCAGTGTGAAAATCATCTCAGATTCTGTGGCCAATGCAGCTGAAAAGTTGACATCATTCAGTGCCTACCCAGGATTGGCAGCACATGGGGGCAAGCTATGCGTGCACCCCGGCCACAGGTGCCGTCCAGCCCAAATGGAAGGAGACAGGTGCTTCAGACTCTCCACCTGTAATGGATGCTGGGCCCATTGCATCAAGTCCCCAGGGCCTCCTCAGCAAGATCCACCACTGCTCAAAAATCATGGAGCTAGTACTTGACACAGGGAAAAACTAAAGAGATCTCGTTTTTAAGCCAGGAGGTTTTTCATCTGATGGTACCTGAGTCAACAGGTTTTTCTTTTTCCTGATATTTGTTCTTTTTATCATAGATTTCGCAGGGGTTCCTAATTTGGGATCCTTGAACTTTTACACACACATACACACACATACACACACACACAATATATATATATATATATATATTTGAATATTAGGTGATTTAAAAAATAATCTGTAACAAATATAGATTACACAATATACATATATACATACCTGTATCTATTATACATATATAATACACATATGCATGATATAAGATATAATTTATATAAATATATGCACATATGTATTTACATATTTTATATATATATTTTAAAATCACCTTAATACCCAAATATAGCTCCTCTCCCTTCCCTACACAGAGCCATTCCTTTCAACAAATAGTTTTTTAAAAAAGAGGAACACTCCTCCAAGTGGGATTCCTGTTGATGATCAGAAGAAGGTGGGAGAACAAACAGTGCCCTTGTTTTCTGGGAACGGGGCTAGTCCATAACACTATTCAGCCAGGTGATATGTATCATAGGCCTGCTGTCTCAATATTTTATATTATAATATGAATTTGTGAACAGGTCAAAAAAAAATAAAAAGAGGGGAAGCCATTTTGCAAAACTAGCCAACATGTCAAGCATGGTTTGATGGGACACGTACTAATCTGTAACTGCAAGCCCTCAGCTTTGCAAGGAGGACCAGGAGGCACGTTTTCTCAACTCTTTTCCACTGGCCCTTCTTGCTCATCACGATTACTGAAAGTGTTTGGTTTGATTTCACGTGATTATGGTCACTGTGTGTATTGTTTTCTTGGTTCCGCTCCCTGCCCATTTCGTATCAGTTCGAGGAGATCTTTTCCTCGTTCCCCCGCATTCGCCATGCTCGTCATCGTTTTGGAAGGCATAGAAAAATTACATTACGTTCGTGGGCCGCAATCTGCCGGCCATCCCCCATCCTCGGACATCTACTTTGTTTCCGATTCCTTGCTGTCACGAGGAGTGCTACTGGGAACACTTTGGTGCATATGGAGCCTTTCTTCCCAGAACTGACCTCCCTGAGGAACATACCTTGCTGGGTACTCCCTGTAACTGCAAAGATTTGTTACCCACTGGAGAAAATGTGGCCAGTCCTTATCTAGGTGACCTTTCCCTCAAAGGAATCTGGGAATACAAGGCAACTTTGTCAGAGCGTGGGAGGGGAAAAGGTAGAATGAAATGAGAAAAATGCAACAAAACAAATTTTTTCCAAAGTCTAGAATGATAGTTATTTCCTAGGAGGAAAAGTATTTGGAAACCTCTGACCCCAGCTTGTTAACAATGCACCATTTCCCAAGTTCCATTTCTTAGGTTCTCAACTGCTTTTCTTGGCATCCCCAGTACTTAGCACAGCGCCCGATATGTGTTACTCAGTTGATTCTTCACAATCATTGGAGGTTTTCTTGGCAAATGATGAAAAATATTGCCTATCTCTAGAGACTCGGTGGATTGGGATCGCACATTGAGACATGGCCAAAGTGGGAATTTGTTTTTCTTGACCGCATTCTTCTTATAAAAGTTTTATTAATTGAAATAAAATAAAAGCTTCCAAAAATAAGTTTCCAAAGGAGTGTTGGAAAGGGAGGAGGGCACCCAATAAATATCAGCCTATGAATTCAAGTGTTGTTCCATACTTCATGGACCTTCCAAGAGGAAGGCACGAACAAGTGGGGAACCAGGCTAGGTCTGACTTTTAAGCTGAGTCTTCAAGAAAGCCAGGGATTCTAAGAGATGCAGGTGAGGAGGGAGAGCATTCCAGTTAAGGGATGACCAAAGCAAATGCATGAAAACGAGAGGGGAAGTCTTTGGTGCTAATTTTGGACCCCCTAACACTCAAGGCAGGATTCCTCATCCTGAACTTTTTTTTTCCCCTGAGGTAATTGGGGTTAAGTGACTTGCCCAGAGTCACACAGCTAGCAGGTGTTAAGTGTCTGAGACCAGATTTGAACTCAGGTTTTTCAGGACATGTTAGACGGGAAGCTGAGAGACGGGATGGGCAGCTTCTGCCGAGGGAACATGAGGCGGTGCGTTGGTGATCTCTGTCACTGTCCAGCTGCCCCCAGGAGAGGGGGAGGGTGGGCATCTTCCCAAACCTCCTCGAGCTCTGTCCCAGTGAACATCCCCCGGTGTGAGGAGGAGGCAAAAGGCAAAGCGCCAGCTCAATCTCCGTGAGCAATAGCTACTCCACTGAGCTAGTCATCAACTCAACAAGCTGCGGCTTCTTTCCTCTTCCTCCCCTCACCCCAAGCCAGGAACTCAGCCTAAAGCACTTCCAGGTCTCAGCAGGAGACTGTCCCCCTCCACTACATGAACCAACTTGTTCCAGAGAGCTCGAAAATACTTCTGGAGCCCCCTAATCCCCCCTGCCAGAAAGGAGTCCTCAGCCTCTGAGAAGGGGTGCCTGCCGGCCTCCCTGGGAGCCCATCTCACTTTGGGCAGCTCCCATCATTAAAAAGCTTCTCCTGCCATCTTTGCTGAATCTGCCTGACGTTCTCGGGCTGCCCTTCGGGGCCAACAAAACAGTCTGATCTCCATTATACACTTCGACAACGATATTGTATGAGGACATATTTTGATGGAAGTGGATTTCTTTGACAAAGAGACCTGGGTTTCAATTGATAAATGACGGACAGAAGCAGCTACACCCAAAGAAAGAACAATGGGAAATGGATGCGAACTATTTGCATTTTTGTTTTTCTTCCCGGGTTATTTCTACCTTCTGAATCCAATTCTCCCTATGCAACAAGAGAACTGTTCGGTTCTGCAAACATATATTGTATCTAGGATATACTACAACATATCCAACATATATAGGACTGCTTGCCATCTAGGGGAGGGGGTGTAGGGAGGGAGGGGAAAAATCGGAACAGAAATGAGTGCAAGGGATAATGTTGTAAAAAAATTACCCTGACATGGATTCTGTCAATATAAAGTAATTATTAAATAAAAATTAAAAAAAAAACAGTCTGATCTCTCTTTGCCACCCATGCTCTAGAACACAGCCTGCATGGACCCCTGAGCTCTTCTCCAGGGAAACCATTTCCAACTCTCACCATCAAACCTACAACTGGGTTTTTGTCATTATTGTTATTGAGTCACTTCAGCCATGTCTGACTGAGACTCCATTTAAGGTTACTGGAGTGGTTCGCCATTTCCTTCTCCAGCTCATTTTACAGATGAGGAAACTGAGGCAAACCAGGTTGAATGACTTGCCAACAGTTACACAACTACTAAGTGTCTGAGGATGAATTTGAATTCAGGTCTTCCTGACTTCAAATCCACTGCTCTAATCACTGAGCCACCCAGTTTTGAACCAAGACAGAATACATAAGTATTGTCAGTAGCATTGGCTAGGAAGACCTGAGTTTAAGTCCTGCCCCAGATGCTTCATAGATATGTAATCCTGGGTGAGTCACTCAAATGTGTGTCTTAGTTTCAACAACTATAAGTTGGGAATCATAGTATCACCTACTTTGTAGGATTGTTATGAGGATCAAATGAAATTATATTGGTAAAGTGCTTAGCACAGTTCCTGGCACACAGTAGGGGCTTAATAAATGTTTGTTTCCTTAATCCTGGAAACTATACTTTATTACATATTGACAAAAATCATGTTTGCCTTTTTGGTTGCTACATTCCTCTGCCAGCCCTAGCTCTTTTTCAGAAAAACTGTAGGTCTAACTCTACCTCTTCTCCTATCTTATACTTGTGACATTGATTTTTTGAACCCAGATGTAAAATTTTACATTTGTAACAATCAAGTACATCCTGTTCCAATTTCCTAATGAAGAATGCCATCCCCCACAGACAGGGAGTTTTTTCAAAGGAGGGAGAAGCTGAGTGTGAAAAATCAACTAATCTTTTCCAAGAAAAGCTAACACCCTTCCACGGTTTTTGCAATTGCTCCCCCAAATCTGAACTACCTGCATGAAACCATCTCATGTGGCGGGAAGGAGAAGCTGACTCCATGGCATAATAATTCACACAGCTAATAAGTGTCTAAGTGTCTAACAACAATAACAATAATAATTATAGATGACATTTACATAGCACTTTACAAATATTATTTTATTTTATTCTCAAAACGACCCTGGAAAGTAGAGGCTGGTATTCCCTTTTTAAATAAGAAAACTTATTTTGAGCAGACACAGGTTAAGTGACTTGCTAGCTTCCCACTGCCAGTAGCTCAGATCAAACTTGAATTCAGATCTTCCTGATTCCAAGTTGGTAAGAGACGGGATTGAGATGATCCAATCTGACTCTAATGCAGTACTTTGTGCACTGGGCTTTCTAGCTGCTTCTAAAGGTGGTTCTCTCTGTTCCCTGGCTCTGATACCTTAAGTACTCTGAAACTGGAGTCCCGGGGGTCAGCTTCTACGTGTCCCACCTATTTTGGACACATACGCCAGCGTTTCGGGAGTATTTCCAATATTCAGGCCGAATGTGCCTTATTGTGGTCCGCTCCACTCCCTTCTAAGAACCAGATGATTATCTGGAGAGTTAGGGCAGTGTGGTACAATGGATGCGTGTGTGGGAGTGGGAGGAGGTTATGCTGTATGTACAAGTGGAAGAATAACATGTACCCAGATTAGTTATCGATACCACAGACAGGGGGTGGGCCTGAGGGGAGGGGAGCCCTGCTGCACCCATCACTCTTTCCCTCCTCTTCCCCCTTGTCAAAAGATTCTGTGCCCTGGCTTTCTCTCACCCCACTCAACACTCCACCCCCTCTGCGTTCCAGCTGAACCGGTTCACTCACTGATTCCCAAAAGCCACATTCCATCCTCTCCTTTGCACAAGCGAGCACACTTTTGGCACGCCCAGTCCCCTGGCCGGCGCTCTTCAGGGTCACGGCTCAGCTCAGAGTCCCTTCCTTTGGCAGCCTTTCCCCCCTCCCCACTTGTGAGCATTCTCTCTCTCTCCGCAAATAACCTTCACATATATTTACTTCTTTTTTTTTAAAGTAGTATTTTACTTTCCCAAATACATGTTAATATAGTTAACATTCATTTTTGACATTTGTGCAAATCCTTTGACCCTTCAGCAGTGTCTCTACTGGACCTGTACCCCAAAGAAATCGTAAAAAAAGGAAAAGGACCCACGTGTGCAAAATGTTCATGGCAGTCCTGTTTGTGGTAGCGAGCAACTGGAATCTGAGGGGAAACCCGTCAGCTGGGGGATGGCTGAATAAATTGTGGTATATGAGTGTTATAGAATAGATGACGAGCAGGAGGATTTCAGAGAGGCCGGAGAGACTGACAGGAACTGATGCTGAGGGAAATGAGCAGGACCAGGAGATCATTGTGCACAGAAATAAGAAGATTATACAATGATCAATTCTGATGAACGTGGCCCTTCCACAATGAGATGATTCAGGCCAGGTCCAATGGTCTTGTGATGAAGCAAGCCATTCTCTCTCTCTCTCTCTCTCTCTCTCTCTCTCTTTCTCTCTGTTGTTCGCTTGCATTTTGTTTTCTTACTCATTTACTTTCTTTTTTTGATCTGATTTTTCTTGTGCAGCAGGAGAATTGTATAAATATGTTTATACATATTGGATTTAACATATATTTTAACATGTTTAACATATATTGGACTGCTTGCCATCTAGAAGAAGGGGTGAGGGGAAAGAGGAGAAAATCTGAAACACAAGCCTAGGCAAGGGTCAATGTTGTCAAATTATCCGCGCATATGTTTTGAAAATAAAAAGCTTTAAAAATTTAAAAAAGTAGATGCTATTATTCAAATAAACTGAGGCAGCTTCAGGCTAAGTGTCTGTACACATCAACAACAAGATTATGTGATGATTAGCTGTGATGGGCTTGGTTCTTTTCAACAATGACAATTCAAGGCGATTCCAATAGACTTGGGACGGAGAGAGCCTCTGCATCCAGAGAGAAGACTATGAAGATGGGATATGAATCACAGTATAGTATTTTCACCTTTTTTGTTGTTTGTTGGCTTGTTTTTTTTCTCATTTTCCTGCTTTTTGATCTAATTTTTCTTATGCAGCATAATACGTGTGGAAATGTGCTTAGAGTCAGCGCTGCTTACTTCTTCTTTTTTTTTTTTAAGTAGCATTTTATTTTCCCAAATACAAGTTAATATAGTTTTCAACATTCATTTTTGACATCTGTGCATGCCCTTTGACCCAGCAGTGTCTCTACTGGGCTTGTACCCCAAAGAGATCATAAAATGTTTAACCTATGTTTAACCTACATTGGATTACTTGTTGTCCAGGGGAGGGGGGAAGTGGAGAGGAAGGGAGAAAAATTTGGAACACAAGGTTTTGCAAGGGCGAATGTTGAAAACTATCTTTGCATGTATCTTGAAACATAAAAAGCTATTATTATTAAAAACATTCGTTTTTGGAAAATGAATGGATGCCCATCCATTGGAGAATGGCTGGGTAAATTGTGGTATATGAATGTTATGGAATATTATTGTTCTGTAAGAAATGACCAGCAGGATGAATACGGAGAGGACTGGCGAGACTGACAGGAACTGATGCTAAGTGAAATGAGCAGAACCAGGAGATCATTATACACTTCGACAACGATATTGTATGAGGACATATTTTGATGGAAGTGGATTTCTTTGACAAAGAGACCTGAGTTTCAATTGATAAATGACGGACAGAAGCAGCTACACCCAAAGAAAGAACACTGGGAAACGAATGTGAACTATCTGCATTTTTGTTTTTCTTCCCGGGTTATTTTTACCTTCTGAATCCAATTCTCCCTATGCAACAAGAGAACTGTTCGGTTCTGCAAACATATATTGTATCTAGTATATACTGCAACCTATCCAACATATAAAGGACTGCTTGCCATCTAGGGGAGGGGGTGGCGGGAGGGAGGGAAAAAAAATCGGAACAGAAACAAGTGTCAATATAAAGTAATTATTAAATAAAAATTAAAAAAAATTTTTTTTAAAACTTTATGTTCCAATTTTTCTCTCTCCCTTACCTCCCCCCTCCCAAAGACAACAAGCAATCTGATATAGGGTAATTCTTTCAAACATATTTCCAAATATAAATATTTACTTCTTTGTGTACAGGTTGAATTCACTCTGGTAGATGAAAGCTCCCTCAGAGAAGATTACAGTCATATCCAACTTTCTGTGATCCCATTTGAGGTTTTTCTTGGTGAAGAGACTGGAATTGTCTGCCATTTCCTTTTCCAGCTCATTTTTACAGATAAGGAAACTGAGGCAAACCCAGATTTACACAGCTAGCAAATGTCTGAATTTGGCTTTGAACTCAGATCTTCCTGACTCTGGGCTTGATCCTCTATTCATTGCATCACTACTTAGTTGACCTAATTGAGACCAGAGGCTGGTGAATTTGTCTTTGTGTCCCCCGCCTCGAACACCCCAGGTGCTAACAATCATACTCTCACAGCTACAAGCCGGAAGCAAGCCCACTGAGCCCCCCTTCCCATAGTCCTTGAACTATCTTCATGAAACCATCTAATGTGACGAGGGGAACGAGTAGCTGACTCCATGGCGTAATTAACTTGTCTTCATCACACAATGAGACTCCAATAACACTAATAATAATTTTAAATGACATTTATGTAACACTTTAAGGTTTGTAAAGCACTTTACATTGTTTTATTTAATCTCAAAACAATCCTGGAAAATATTGTTTGAGTTGAATTAACCAGAGCTTCGGGGCTGCTCCCTGGAGTGTCCTTCTCTGGCATCCAAGCCCTGGAGGATGGTGCTTTTTAGGTGAGAGCCCGGGGAACGAGGCGAGGCGGGGGCAGGGGGTGGCGTGGGGCCCCGGCTTTGTCTGCCAGTTGGCATCAGGAGTGAGCCGGGCACTTGACCCGGGGAGAGCAGATGAGGTGACCAGACCTGGATCCGGCTTGAATGATGAGGGCTGATCCCAGGCAGCGCTGACTCACCATGTGCCTTCCCCGATGACTAGATTTCGCCCTAATATTGGTCTGAATGTAGGACAAGCTTCTCGCCAACGCAGGTGAGTATGAAGGATGAGTTCAGCCCTTGATGAGGCTTATTTTTCAGCATCTACTTAAACATTTCCCCTTTTCAAAGAGATCTGATTGTCGGGACTTAGCTTATAGTCAGCGGTTCAATAAGCTAGGGGCTGGGGGTAATGCAAAGACAAGAAGCAGCGAACAAGCCATCGACAAATGCCCCCCAAGTGTTTGTTGTACAGAGATACAAAGTACAAAGGATGAGACAATTTTGACGTACAAGAAGGGGCTGATGGGAAAGGATGAAACCATTCCTGCCCTCAGGAAGCTTGGAGTCTACTGAGCGGAATAGCGCGTACACGGATAAATAAATACAGCACACATCCAAAATCAAGCGGCAGGGCTGGGCTGGGGTCCCTGCCAAGCACGTGGGCGTCTCCTCTCCCTTCTGTGAGGGGGGGATGCTTTCTGACCTCTGGCTTCAAAATGGAGCGCTGGTGACCCTTGTGGCTGGCTGGGTAGAGATGAGTGGAAACTGGGGAGCCCCCCTTTATATAAGCTATCAGAGCTACAGAGAGGTTCAGAATTGGGGTTACCCTTACAAGGTTTTGCAAGGGCTAATGTTGAAAACTTGTCCATGCCTATGTTTTGAAAAATTAAAAGCTTTAATAAAGAAAAGAAATAAAGGATGAAAAAGGATTGGGATTACCCTTTCTCTTTGGAATGCTTCACCTTGGGGTTCTGCTAGCTCTGACCTGAACTTCCAGCAGGCTTGCGGGGTCCTTTGGGGATTTTCCTTTTCTCTCCCCGACTCCCAACACCACAAGCACCTGAGGACATGTGCTGCCTCGGTGGTTGGAGACTGAACTTTTGGCTGTGGTCTCCCCCTGTTAGATTGTCAGCTTCCTGAAAGCAGGGACTGGCTTTCATTTTCCACATTTGTATTTCCAGTTCTCAGCACAATGTCTCCACGTAGTAGGAGCTTAATAAATGCTGATTGACTAGCTGGACCTCGAATTCTCAGGCTTCCTCACTTATTTTGTCTTCCTTTCCCTGAGACCAGATCATAGAATAGTGATCCCGAGAACTGGGTTTTTCTCACCCCGACTAGAACCTTGGGAATTTAAGAGATCGCTGAGGGAGTCCCACTTTCCCGACAGGAGGTATGGCCCCAAACTACATCTACTTCTTGGAAGCAATGAGGACATCCAGGATCGGGCAAAACTCGAAGGGACGGGAGAGCCTCTCCTGGCAGCCAGAACATGGGGACTTTCTGAGTCGGACAGATCCCAGATAAATGTGAAATCTCTCTCTAGCAGCCCTACCAAATCATCCTCCCGGAGACTATGATAGGCGAATGAATGAGTGAATGGACGGGAGCCTGAGGCTGTTTCATATTCTAAGTTTTTGTTCATTTGAATGTAGGAGTCTTTGGTCTTGAAGCATGGAGAGACCCTCGCCATGAGCCATGGCCAGATTTCCATCTCAAAGCCAAAGAAAAGCTCATTGAACTTCGGCCATTCCCAGGATGAATCGGGGCTCTGAGAATTGAGCAAGGGTCCCCTGGGAAAGGTCACGCACTCCATCGCAGGGCTCATCCTCTATCATCAACATGGGGCTTAGTCCCTTCCCTCGTATTCAGAGCTCGTCTAAGCTGGATTCCTTTCTGAACTGGCCCGCTCGTCCTAGCACCAAACAAGTCAGACTCCATCCCACCCTTTCACAGGGACCTGCTGGAGAACTTTTTGTTGGTGGTATTGCAGGAATCCCTGGAGACAGCGTGTCCAGATTTTCAGCTGATTGCTCGCACAAAGAAGGAGATCTGCTGGAGAAAGAGATGGCTGGTCCTGCTCGCCAGACAAGCAGAGAAGTATTTTGAGCCAAATTTGGTTCCTTGGAGAAGTATTTTGAACCAGATTTGGTTCCTTTCATGAGGGTGGGGGCTGACTTTTAGACAAGCCCGAGACCCTCGGCTGAGATCCAAGAGCCCACCTGCCCCAGAAGCTCACCAGGAAGGAGACTTTGCCACTGAGAGGGACTTCAGCTTTCCCTTTCTTTTCTTTATTTTTTTTATTTTGCTAGTGTTGCTTGATTTTTAACATTGTTCTTTCCTAATTATTTGGAGTTGGGACAGCTCCCTACAAGCACCCGGCAGTCAGGGGTCAATAAGAACTCTGAAGTCAAACAGAATGGGTCAAATCTCTCTTGTATGACAATGTCCTCCACGTAGTAGGGGCTTCCTTTTAGTCCTGGGAGCTGGCTCTCATGGCCCACCTAAGTCTTTTCTTCTCCTTAATTCCTTGCATCAATCTTTGCATAATTCACACCAATCCTGGCTGAAGAGAGCCAAAAGTATCCAACAATATCTCTTAGTCTACTCCAGGAAGAGCCGGTCCCTTCATTTGAGCATTGCCCCAAGACCTTTGGGGAATTGAACAACGTCCTCACTGAAATCCCACGCCCCGCGAGGGACGGATTCCTTGAGAGCAGCACGAGGACTCTGGGGATTCTGGGGCTGCTTGGGTGCGAGGCGCCCCATTCCCGTGTGTGACCTCGTTTCCTCCATGTGCGTCCCTCACTGTTGATGCTTACCTGTGCCTACCATGATGTGTGTGTTTGTGTGAGTATCCCTTGGGTTTATGGGAGAAATACTCTGCTTACCACCGGGGAATGGCTGCCTTGAACTAATTGTGTAATCTGCTGACAAGAGGAAAAAGTAAAGACATTGGGGGGGGGGGGCGGAGATGTGCTGGCTAGCTACGGCTGGTGTAGACATGTACCCTTAAATACTTTGGCTCTGAAGTGAATCACTGTCGCCCCACCCCCCAGATGAGAGGATGCTATAGAATGAAAGCGGATCCAGGATCTCCATCCTGATTGCCTGGGTACTTACTGCATGGATATGCTGATAAACACTTTATTTTTCTAGGCTATCATTGGAAAGCGGCTTTCTGATGTACTGTGGTTTTGTTTTCCAGGTCAGACCAACTGCTGGAAAACAACTCTTATGTCATATAAATCACATTTAAGTGTTTTGTTTACTAACATTCAGAATTGTGGGGGACATCGTGAATAAGCACTGGGACTATGGCTGCCCGGGGTTGGGCAGGTGTTCCAAGCTTGAGTTTCTCCAATCAGCCCATCCCAGGACCAGAGCTTGTGGGAGCAGACCTTTGACCTTCACTGACCAGGATGGCGTGGACTTTATACCATCGAAGAGTTACAAAGTACAGACCAAGGAGGATGGCAAACAGTAATGATGCCTCGTGCGCTCTGATGCATTCTAGATTTCCCAAAGAAATAACATTTAATGGGACTTCTTGGGAATTAATTAGTAAAGCCCCTGTTGGTAATCCTGGCAATTACAAAGAAAGTTTGAGGACTTCCTGGTGAAAGGAGTGACTGAGGACAAAGCAGAGCTAGGCAGGACATCCCCTGGAATAAATGACCCATTCCTTGACCTTCAGTGAGGTCAGAGGGCTCTCCTAAGAAATTTTGGTATGGAGACAACATGTGGACCAATGGAAAACCAGTCCATGCCAAGTTGTAGAAAGACTGGGCAACTGGATAGCCCTAAAGAAGGACCATGAGTAGATGTGGGAAAACTGGGACTAATGGGTCTGTATACAAAAGAGAGCATAAAAGAGCAAAAAGGACCCTCATGTATAAAAAATGTTTTTGTGTTGGCAAGAAATTGGAAATGGAGTGGGGTGCCCATCATTTGGGGAATGGCTGAATAAGTTATAGTATATGATTTAATGGAATATTATTATTCTAGAAAAATGATAAGCAGGCTGATTTCAGAAAATGGATTGTTCGTGGAACTGTTGTGAAATGATCCAACCATTCTGGAGAGCAATCTGGAACTATGCCCAAAGGGCTAGCAAATTCTGCATCCCCTTTGACCCAGCAGTGCCATTCTTGGTCTGTATCCCAAGGAAAACTTAAAAAGGGGGAAAGGATCCACCTGTGCAAAAATGTGACTTTTTGTGGTATCAAAGAATTAGAAAATGAGTGCATGTCCATCAGGTGGGGAATGGCTGGACAAGTTGTAGCATATGAAGTATATTCTATAAAAATGATGAACAAGCTAGTTTTAGAAAGGCCTGGAAAGATTTACATGAACTAATATTGAGGGAAACAAGGAAAATCAGGAAGACAGTGTATATAGTAACAGAAAGATTGGGTGATGATCAACTATGAAAGACTTGGTCCTTCTCAGTGATCCAAAGTAATCCCAACAGACTTTGGACAGAAAACGCCATTTGCATCCAGAAAAAGAACTAAAAAAGACTGAATGTAAATCAACAATCAACACACACTTTGTGTGTGTGTGTGTGTGTGTGTGTGTGTGTGTGTGTGTGTGTGTGTGTTTAATCTCTCTCAGGATTTTTCTTTTTGCTCTGACTTTTCTCTCCCAACATGATTCACAAAGTGATATGTATTAAAAATAAATAAACTTACTAGAAAAAAGGTCCCTGCGTTATAAAACTGCATATCCTTTGGTCTGGCAGTTTCAATATTGAGAGAAGCTCCCAGAAAAGTTCTCCACCCTCAAAGTCTCATCTGACGGCCTGTTGCAAATGGGTCTTTTTACCAAAGAGATCATAAAAGAGCAAAAAAGGACCCATAAGCATAAAATTGTTCGTAACACCTCTTTTTGTGTCGTCAAGGAACTGGAAACTGAGTGGCTGCCCATCATCTGGGGAATGGCTGAATAAGTGATAGTATACAATTTAATGGAATATTTTTATTCTATAAAAAATGATGAGTAGGCTGATATCAGAAAAGCCTGAAAAGGTTTCCCTGAGTTTAAGCTGAGTGAAGCAAACAGAACCAAGAGAACACTGTACACGGTAACAACAAAATTATGTGACGATCAATAGTGATGGACTTGACTCTTCTCAACAACGCAATGAATTCAAGGCCATTCCAATAGATCTGGGATGAAAAACGCCATCCGCATCCAGAGAGTTATAGAGACTAAATATAGATCAAAGCAGAGTATTTTCCACCTTTTAAAATTTTTTTCTCATGGTTTTGTTCCCTTTTAACCTGACTTTTCTTGCATAACATGGCAAATATGAAATAGATTTAAAGGAATTGCAATCATATTGCTTGCTGTCTTGGGGAGAGAGGAAGTAAGGGGAGGAGGGAGGAAGTAAAGGGAGGGAGGAAGAAAAACTTGGAGCACAAAGTCTTACAAAATAAATGTTGAAAACTATCTTTACATGTATTTGGAAAAATAAAATATTGTAGAAAATTTTTTTTAATGATCTAGAGAAGGAAATGGCAAACCACCCCAGTATCTTTGCCAAGGGGGGATCAAAGGGCCCTGAAAAGAAAATGTATTCTTCCAGTCCTGAGAGACACCTTCCATGGTCCCAGTGACCTGTTGGGATGCTGGTCCCCTCTCTGAGGGGGAGGAAAAGAGAGAGGGATGGTGAGTCATGGAGAACGTAAGAACCCACTCACAAGTTACAAAGAGACCTTACAAAATGTTAGATAACAGTTCATATTGGGACAGCTGAGATGTGGAAGAGACTGGTTGTGTGGCAGCTGCTGAAAGGTCAGGGAAATCAGTAAAATCTATCATAGCCCTGAAGGGCTTCTGTTCAGACAGGGCAGCCTTTTCCTGTTTAAGGTTCATTAAGACGACATGGAGGCCATTCCTGCCTGATCTGAGGCAGGAGAGGCAGGAAGCCGGCTCAGGGCATCTCCACGTTTCCGGAGATGGGTGACTGAAATGATGTTTTTAAAGTCAGTTAGGCCGTTTCTTCAATTAAGAGCATTTGCCCCAAAGCAGTAAATAAAGCTAATGTTCTCTTTCCTCCTCCAAAGCCTGGGTACAGATTGGGGGAACCTGCTCTTCATCCTGGCTGGGAGAGAGTTCAGCAAATGGAGGCTCTGGGTGTTTTGCTGTTCTCAGAAAGCTGTCTCCTCCTGCCTAATCAGGACCCAGCTGTAGCTCCCTGGCAACAGTGATGATATGTGCTGGTGACAAAGTCCCAAACAGACCCAAATAAAGGCCTCTTAGTCATTGCTGACTCACCCGAAGAGAAGGTTTGATTCTTCTGGGAAGAGGATTTTAAAAATAAATGGAATATAGCATTTTCTCGATATAGGGAACCTGTCACATACAGGGAGCAGATCGAATACATCAAAGCTTTCCATTCAATTCAATTCAAAGCATTTATTAACATTCTATATGCCAAGATCCTGGGTTAGGCCCCAGAAACAAAAGGAAAAAAATCTTTGTTCTCAAGGAGCTGACATCTCACTAGGGTTGGGGAGAGACACGGGGAGAGAGGAACATCTAAAAAAGATCTAAGAGAGAGGCAGAGCTGGCCTTGGAGCAGAGACCCCCGGGTCACTTCCCATCTAGGATTCATCCTATCTATGGGATTCTGAGCATTTAAATAAATTCTGTGGGCCTCAGTTTCCTTCTCTGTAAATGAGGAGGTTAGATTAGATCAAGTTGTCCAACTCCACTAGGAATGGGGGTACCCATCTCTGCCCAAGGATCTCTATAGGTTGCATATTGACTTAGTTTCAAAATGTAACATTGCCTCTGGTTTATTGTCTTTTTGTTTATTTTGGAAATAGTTCCCAATTCCATTTTAATCTGTGTTGGGACCCCTGGGAGTGTTTAATATCTGTGGTCTCCTGTGATCCTTTCTATCTCCAGGGCTCTGCCCGTAGCTATGATCATGCCTGTGTAACCCAAGACAAGACACCTCAGCTCTTTGGGGTCTTGGCAGTCTCATCTGTAAAATGAGGAGGGGGAAAGGCAGAGGACTAGATGGCCCCTAAGCCCCCTCCCAGTCCCAAACCCATGAATCTAAAATTCTATTCTAATTTCAAGGGAGAAAAGGAAAAAAATCTCAACTGGGCCGGGGCTGCTGGGCCAAGAACAGGAGAGGAGCCAACGATGCCCTAAAATTCAATGATGGCTTTTTTCTCTCATTGGGTCTGCCCTGCAGTGGAGCCTTCTGTCTGTTTGAGGGCTAACATGAAAGAATAAGTGAATGTACACAAAAGCACTTATTAAATGCTTCCCATATGCCAACGGTAAACACTGGGGATGCAAAAAAGGAAAGTGAGACAGTCTTTGTTCTCACGGGCTCACCTTTGTGACAAAAAACCCAGAGAGAATGAGTTTCTGGAAAATTAATGATCAATGTATTAATTAGGCTAGCTAATTAGGAAGAAGTTGATGATCGCTGGTCTCTCTCGGTAACCAAAGACCCCTAATGGAGATGCCGAAAGCCTTAAATATTGTTTGGAAGGCAAGGTCCCTGATATTTTATGAAGAAGTGAGCTAAAAGTCTTCAGTTCCTGCTGAGAACATGGCTTGATGCTCCAGCACTCTGGACAGAGGAACCCTCTCTACCCAGACTACTCTTCTTGGTTGGTTTTCTCCTTTATGAGCATCCTAAACTCCCATGGAGGGGTACAAGGACATGGACTTTTTTGGGGGGAGGAGGAAGAATTCACCTGCATTAGGTTCTCTCTACACTCTAAACTGAAGTAAATTCTCCCAGTTGGGTGGGGTCCCACCCAAGATTGGAGCGCATGAATCCCCTCTGTCAACCAGGTCCTTCAGAGAATGCCGACTGACCTGTAGGGACTGGGCGCTGAATGAGAACCTAAAAAAGCTGGATCCTGATTAATAATGAGTCATTAATTACATCCAAAATAATAGTTTCTCTCTTCTAATTGAGGGAGATAACAGTTCTTGGTGGGTACAAGGTCAGGATAGACAGCAGGGTGCCAGAAGTTGCTAGGGTGTGGTGTCAAGGCAGGTGATAAGGTGCAGTGGCCCAAAGGATGCTGGGCTTGATCGGACAGCAAGACCACAGATGATTCATCCCTTTGCCCCTCACAAAGTAAATGGGGCCCAATCTGCCTCATTTTAAAAAGAGGAGCCAAGCACTCCTTCACTACGGGCTTTCTCTCACTCCATTTGTGCCATAGCAGCCTCACTCCCTGCACTGTCCCTTGTTCCCAGATGTTCCCTGTACCCACTTGGGGGGCAATGGCAGAGCCTCTCCAGTGATTGGAAAGAGCTTGGAGAGGTGAGTCCACAGTCCCCATAGAGCAACTGGCCTGAATCAGCTCCCCAGTCATGGCTACAACCAAGTCCAACTCCAACAGGCAAGATGGCAGCTCCTTCTAGCCAGCATCTTAATGAAAGGTGACTCCCTTACTACGCCTTACAGAAGGTGACTCCCTGATCACTGAAGCCATTCACCATAACCTGGACCAACTGCCCAGCTTAGAAAGAGGAGAGGATAAGGAGGTAGAGGAGGGCTAAGGCTGCTGGAAAGGGAAGAAGGATCTGAGGCTCAAAGTGCTTTTGTTGTTCTCCCCATCCGTACTTCATCCCCCCCATCACGATCCCAGACTATGACATCCCATCACTATGACACCCCACAGGAAGTGCTGGGCTGGAACCCCAGAGGCAGCAGCTTGGAAGCTCTCAAAGGCCAAATTCTCTGGCCTTGGCCATACCACCTTCTTTGACTCTACTAACTGAGGATGATCTAACTTCCTCTTAAGAGCTTGAGAAGGTGTGAGCCAAGGATTCTGGTTTAACAATGTCCTTCTTAAACTGTGGCACCCAGGAGCACAGCACTCCAGCTTTGGCCCAGACAGAGGAGAGGATGGGACATTCCCACCTCCTTCGTTCGGTGCACCGTGGAAGAAAGGCAAGAAGGAAGGAAGCATCAATATAATGGAAGCCCCTTGAAGACAGGAACTGTTTTATTTTGACCCTTGTGTCTCCTGCACCTCACACAGGGCCTGGCACAAAAAGGCCCACGATAAACATTTGCCAATGGAGATGATTCCTTGGATGGCTCAGAGAGGAATGAAGCTGGTCAATAGCCTGCCCTGTGGGTGTTTGAGAGACGATCTCTCATGGGAAATGGAGGTCTAGATGGTCTAGTTTAGGGAAGAACTCAACCAATCGTCCAAGATCAAGGTGGCTCGCTCCCCAGTCTATACAGGGCAGCCTGTGGACATTTATGATCCTGGATGGGGGAAGACGAACACACCACTGGCTCCACGAACCCAACAAGCCTGTGCAAATGGGCCGGACAGCGGGCTAATCAATCCCCCTGGATGTGAGGAAGCAGACTAGCAGAGGTCTCCTTCAGACAACCAGAGCACCACTAAGCAAGCTACACAGCCCGGGGCCTATGGCTGATCCGTGTAGATTTGAAAGCCCTTTGAAGTCTTCACAAAGGGGAAGCAATTGGTCTGCAGGCACACCCCTTGGAAATGCAGAGCCAAAATTCCAACATAGACAGACCTATGAGTCCATCCTGATCCAGCTCTTGATACATCCCCTCTCCAAAGGATCATCTATTCATTATATAACAAGATTTCCCCTCCTCCCCACATTGGGAAACTCTCACCCATCCCCCAGGCTTTCCGTTCATAGATGCTAGAGCCAACTGGATCAGACTTGCCCAAACTCATTATTAAATGTTCAAGGTGAGCATTTGCACCTTGGAAATACAGATCTGGGTTCAATTTCTTGATTTCTTGATTGTCTGGACTTTTGAAAGTGATGGAGGAAAATAAAAATAATCTTTTTTTTCCCAGTGTGATTGTTAAACATTTAGCACCACCCATACTCCTGCTTCTATTGCTCTCTTCCTTAAATTAAGGTCCAATCTGTCTCCCCCACCATCCTCCCATTTGTCCACAAGAGCCAAGAATGCTCTTCTGCTCCTCAGCCCTGAGATCCTTGAAGGGAATGCTACTGTGCTCCCAGAATCTTCCCTTTTCCAGACTAAACGCCTCCATTCCCTCCTCGATTCTAACATGACCCCTCACCATTCTGATCATTCTTCTCTTGATGGTCTCCAGCTTCCAAGACCTTCGATATCTCTTCTGCAGGCTAAGCATTCTCCATTAGGCTGGAATCTGCAGCCTGCTCCCATGCTGACGGCCCTTCCCTCAACACGCTGGTTTGTCAGCTTGGATGGCTCTTAGTGGACCAGCTAAGGCTCCCTGTTAATGAACACTTGGAAATGTCTCTCTTCCATCCTTTCTATCCATTCCAACTACTACCCTAATTTCAACACTTATTGATCGCATCCCAGGTAGTTTTGTTGATTGATCTTTGCCTGAGCTTGTAATTTCAGGGGTGAAGAAAACTCCATCAATGTTGATGATACAGATCAGCAACTAACATGTAGTTGGGTCTGGAGGAGCTCGTCGATTGGAGAATGGCAGAAGAAATGGTTGTCTATGAATGTGATGGAACATTATTGTGTTGTAAAAAGGGAGGGCAGCTCCTATCCAGCACAATGGATAGACCACTGGTCAAGAAGATGCCCCTTTGACTTAAAATCTGGCCTCAGACATTTCCTATGACCCTGGGCAAGTCACTTACCCTGTTTGCCTCTTCAGTTTCCTCATTTATAAAAAGAGCTAGAAAAGGAAATGGGAGACCACGCCAGTCTCTTTGTTAATAAAATCCCAAGTGAGGTCATGAGGAATTGGACCCAAATGAAATAATTGAACAACAACACAAAAATGGAAGAAAGAGATGGTCTCAGAGAAAACTGGGAAAACTTGTATGAACTGATGCAGAGAGAAAAGTTACTATACCATAATGCTAAAAAAAAACAAAACAAAACAAAAAAAACTTAATGCTGAGCAATAGGAGGACTTAAATTGGGGGGCCCAAAGATGACATGTACTCCCTTCCTCCTGACAGAGAATTACTCAAGATGAAGAATGAAATGCATATTTTCGGACATGGGCAATGCAGAGATTTCTTTATTTTTTTTATTTATTTTTGCTGAGGCAATTGGGATTCAGTGACTTGCCCCTGGTCACATAGCTAGGAAGTGTTAAATGTCTGAGGTCACATTTGCACTCAGGTCCTCCTGACTTCAGGACTGGTGCTCTATCCACTGCACCAATTAGCTGCTCCAAGATTTTTTCTTTTTTTTTTTTGCTTGATTGTGCTTATTTGTTACCAGTGTTATTGTTTTTGTTTTCAGTTGATGGAGGGAAAGTGGAGGGAAGAAAATAAACATTTGTATACTTGAAAATACAATTATAAATTTATAATTCAATCATAATATATTTTGATTATTTATAAATAATTACAAATAAATAAAAGATAAGAATGATTGAATATTTCATTTATTTTTTTAAGTCATATATAGGTAGTAGGTGGGATTTATACTCCAGTCCTGGCAGTAACTCAATATAAATTCCTCAATTGTGTTGAACTTCAGAAGAAATAAAAAAGTTTTCCTCATCTTCACTTTTCTTTTTAGAAAGTTAAAAAACAGAACTCTGTTCTTTGTGAACTGGGTCAGTCTACAGAGAGCATAGCAAGAATGTAATTGTGGAGGGTGGTAGAGAAAGGCTCCTAGAGCTTCAAAAGTTCTGACCTTCCTCCCCTTAGACTACTCCCTGCCATCTCCATATTCCTTCCAGCCCCATTCACCCAACAGGTTTGTTTGACAAACCGGGTTCAAAAATGAGAATCTGCCTCAAGTAGCAATGACCAAGGCCTTGCACATCACCCATGGACCCGCTTGCTCTCCTGTCCTGTCTGAGCTGTACCCAGTGTGAGGGGGATTGGCCTTTGCCTTGAGGAGCCAACATGGTGGGGGCCACACCTGTCAAGCGGACATTCATATTCTTCATAGTCGACGTGCCATGCTCCTTCTGAGGGACCCACGATCCTAACTGATGAGGACCTCACCTGGCTCCCACGGTTCTTCAGTTCTGGCTTTCTGAGCAGCCCCCGCAGCCCAGGTGTACTCTGTATTGCCCTCAGGTGTCCACCTCCCCCTTCATAAACCAATCCTGCCATTGACTCTTCCCCCTAAGGCTTTCCTCACCTCCCCAGTCACTTCCCCAATACAGTATTGTCCCTGTCCACCCTTGCCAGTGTCTGCGTTCTCCCCCAATAGAATATGAGATCCCAAAAGGCAGGAAAGTCTTCCCTTGTGGATCCCTGGTAATTAAGAGAGTGCTTGAAGAACTGAGTCAATAACAAGGAGGGCCTGGGAGGATGAGCTAATGTTATCCCAGCCCCTGAACACAAGGATTCCTAATGACAGCTCTGTGATCCTGTCATGGCTGATCGATCAGGAACCATCCCCACCCTGTTCCACGCCCTGAGTATTCATGTTCTGTCCATTTCCCAGAAGCCCGGGGTCCTTGCGCCTTGTGTCCTCAGAACTGAGGCTGCCATTTGGGTCTGGGGTCTGGGAGAGCTCCCCTCTCTACTCCCCATTTCCTACCTCTGCCCAGGGCAGGATTTACATCCCCCCCCCATTCTTCCCAAGGCTCTGGTCCCTACCCCAGAGTCTGACCTACATCCCATCAACAGGCACAGTCTGGAGGGGCAGGCACCAGGCAAGCTCTCATTCATACTCCCTGCTTGTCTCTCCCCGGGCTTTGTCTCCCAGGAATACTTGCCATGTAGGACCTCACCAGGAGGCCCCGGATCCTTTTGTGTCGTCCCCATTCTTTCTTATGAGTCATGGCCCCAATACTCTTACAAAAGGACCACGGCCTCCATCCTGTTCATTTCCACACACTCTTCTCTATTGGGATCTTCTTGAGCTACTTCATCCATTCACTATTTTTTCAATGAATGGCCTTTTCCATTTTTGTTTCCCACGCCCCTCCCCCCAGCCAGCAGGTACCTGGATAGTGTGAGCTGGCCCCTGGCAGCCCAGCTCCCTGCCTCCTCTCAACTCTTTCCTAGGCCTTGGCCCAGGGCCTTTGTCAGATCGGGGGCCTCCTGCCACGACAGAGGGGAAGACACAGCAGCCAGTTACTTCGAATAAGCCTCTCACCTTCTCGGAGCCTCAGTTTCCCCCACTGCAGGACGAAGCAGTTGGACTCCTCCAGCTTTAAATTAAGGGTTACTTTGTGCTGGGCACTGTCCGAGGGGCTAGAGAGATAGACTCTGCCCTCAAGGAGCTCCCATCCTTCAGATCAGACAGAACCGGGAGGGATTTAAAAGCTAATGAGTCCAACCCCCTCATTTTACAGATGGGGAAACTGAGGCACCACGAGGTTAAATGGAAAGCCTAGGATCACATACTTCCTAAATGTCTGAGGCAGGAGTCAAATCTAGGTTTACCTGACCAAGCCCAGCACTGTGCCTACTCATCCACGGTAGCTCTAAGGAGAAAGAGGGAAGGAGAACCCAGGCGTGGAAGGAAGGACAAGTACCACGTGCCTGTCAGAAACTGAGGAGGGAGAGAATACTTTCAGGCAAAATCAGGGAAAACTTCACAGAGGGGGTGGCACTTGAGCTGAGCTTGGAGGCAAGAGGATTCTGAAAGACAGAGGTCAAAAGGAAGTGAATCCAGAGAGGTAACAGGACCTTGTCGAGTTTTGAGACAGAAGTCTGGGTTCACATGAATGTTTTGTTAGTGAAAGTGAAATAAGGATAGAAAGATAACAAGACTGTGGAAGGCCCTAAAGACTGGGCTGTGGACTTCGAATTCGATCCTAGAGGCAATGGGGGTTTTTTTGAGCAAGAAAAGGATGTGACCCATATTAAAGAAACTGGTCATGTAGAACACAGTATCGATGAAACGAGAGGTTAGGAGGCTACATATACCATGTACCTGATACGGAGTGATGGCAAGGGGGATAGAAAGCAGCCAAGAGATGTGAGAGTTGAGTAGGCAAAGCCAACAAGCCTTGGTGGCTGGACAGAGACGGGGCAGGGAGAGAGAGGGGTTAAGGACAAGCCATGGTTATGATTCTGGATGGTGACTGATAGGATGGCAGCACCTTTCCCAGACCCCGGAAGGACTAAGGCAGGAGACAGATTCTCTCATGACATGGTGAGTTTGAGATGCTAATAGGACAGCCAGGCAGCCGGTGATGCTGGGATCCAGTTCAGGAGAGTGATGTAGGCTAGATCTCTAGATCTGGAAATCATCCTTGCAGTTGGATTCATGATGGCTGATGGATGAGAATGTAAAGGGAAGAGACCCGGGTTTTATATAGAGTCTTGGAGGATAGATCCCCTAGGAGACAGAGGGAACATGACAACTTAAGCAAGACAAAGGAGAGGCAGACAATAGGAGGAGAACCAAGACAGATCATATAAATATCTCTGACCTAAAGGCAACAAAAGGAATGAACAAAGAAACATGTGGGTTGGGTTCCCAAAGAATGGCTTGGAGTCTACATAAGATTTCTGAAAAGCCAACCCCCTTTCCCCAGAGTACGTTAAGGAAAAGGACATCTGGCAGCAAAGAAGAGAGCTGGCGATGTATTCAAGAGAGTCAGTCCTGAAAAGAGGGAGTGAACTTGAAAAGAGAACCAGATGAAGAGAGAAAAACTTTGAGACCAGGTAGTTCTAGAGGGATGTGTTCCCTTGGCCACATGTGTTATTATTATTACTATAATTATTATTATCTTTAGCTAGAATAATAAGTTAACATTTAAAGTTTGGAAAGCACTTTACAAAAATATTTGATCCCACAAGGTTGTCCTCAGTTTATAGTCATGTCAATAGATACAACTAATTCAAAGGAAAAATATTTATCCAATATTAGCTACAAAATTTTCCCCTCCATAAACCTGGGGTGTGTTGTTGTTGAGTATTTTCTTTGCAATCACATCTGGGGTTTTCTTGGCAAAGTTACTGCAGAGGTTTGTCATTTCCTTGTTCAGTTCATTTTACAGATGAGGAGACTGAGGCAATCAGAGTTAAGTGACTTGCTCAGGATCAAACAGCTAGTAAGCATCCGAAGTCAGATTTAAACTCAGGAAGATGAGCTAGGTGATGCCATTGACTAGAGAATGCCAGACCTGGAGAAAGGAAGCTCCGTCTTCCTGAGTTCAAATCTGACTTCAGACACTTACCAGCTGTGCCTTAGTTTCCTCACCTGTAAAATGAGCTGCAGGAGGAAGTGGCAAACTCCTCCAGTATCTTTGCCAAGAACACCCCAAATGGGATCCTGCAGGACTAAACAACAACATCAGAATAGGAATTCCAAAACTGAATGGGTTGACTTCCCCAGTGGGGTCTGAGGTCATAGCTTCTAGAGCTCTGGATCCATAGAAGGATAAGTGGAGATTTCACATGGTTCTTGAGCAGGTGCTGTGTGACCCAGGCTGTGCTAGTTGCTTTAGGGGAGTCAGGAGATAGAGCCCGTGTCCTCCCCAGGGATTGGGTGGAAGAGTCAAGCTTCATGCACTCAACAGGCCAGCCCAAGAAAGCAAAGGCTGAATAAATGATGGGATTCCTTGAGGATCTTAGAGTTTAGAGCAGAGTTAGGACTATGCGACCCAAGACATGCTGGAAGGAAGAGCTTGGTAAAGAGCCCAAGAATTCAGGAAAAGTTACCAGCATTCCACATGGGAGAAATCCAAGTTCCCCAAGCTAGCCGCAGGATTCTTTTTCAGAGAAATCAGACCATGGAATGGTTTTTCTCCCTTTTCATTTCAAGGGCCTCCCACAATGCAGTGCCACACACAGAATAGGTGCTCAATAAATGCTTATTGAGTGACATCTCTGACTGTTTTAGAGCTGGACTAATTTTCCAGAGATCCTCTTGCCTGAGAGCCAGCAAGGCTGGGTTAAGGAGCAGACACTGAACAGGAGTGAAAGTCGCCAAGAGCCCGGCTCTCGGCTTGACTGAAGCCTCTGGACCTGGAATGTCTGTCCAGGGGAAGGGGATAAAGGATGTTAAGCAGGAGTCAGGGGAGAGGGAGTGTGAGGGAATACTCCACCCTTCAGCTTATATTCAAGGCCCTCACCCATAACTGGACTCCCCCTCACCTTTCTGGGTAAATCCCACCTTAGTCTTTCTCAGACTTAATGACAATTTTTTTGGTCCTGTTCTCCATAGTTTACCTCCTATTTCCCATGTGCCTTTGTGCAGGAAATACTCACGTCTCCAAAACTCTCCCTTCTCACATCTGGGAATTCCTGAATTCCTCCCATTGTTCAAGACCTTGCTCTCAGGAACCCCTTTTAGGAATTATTTCCCCTCCCTCTACCCCCACCCTCCGTGCTCTGCTCATTTTGGAAAAATGCACACATAGGATTGTAGGATCACAAATTCAGAGTCCAACTCTCTCATGACACAGATGAATGAACTGAGATACAGACTCACTGACTTTCCCTACTGTTTGAGGTGGGATTTGAATTCAGGCCTTCTGAAGGCCTGACTCCCATATCCAGTGCTTCATCCACTCTGTGACCGAGGTAACAGAGCCAAGCTCAGTCACCAAATCCCAATTCTAGACCAGTAGACTCTCCTTCAGACTCAAGCACCCCACTCCAGCTCCACTAAGGACTTGCGTCTTTTGGTCATTGAACACGTTGCTCAGGAGAAGCTCACGGGATGGGACCTGACTGCCCTTTCACAGCCCCTCCCAACCCTAAGGACTATTTAAAAAGTGAAAAGCAAACTAAAGATCCAAGGCTTGATCTCAAAGCACCAATAGGAGTATTTGGGGCTGGATGGCAACCCTGACTGGTAAATCTGTCTACATCTATGTCTAAGGCGGCTCTGACACAAGCATGTCTGGTACACTTATGAATAAGGAAGCTCTGGCAAGATGCAACTGGACTCGTATTTAAATTTTAGTCTCCTAAGCCCCAACCCATTGGACCACCCTGCCTCTCTCCATCTTGTTAGCTAAATGTTACTGGAATTAGAGGACCTGGATTTATATCTCAACCCTGCCATTTACTGGATGACCAAGAACAAGGCACTTTCACCTCTTGGAGCCTCAGTTTTCTCAGCTGTAAAAATAAGTGATTTAGCAAGTGCTTTCCCTAGGGCAGGCCACACAATTGAGTAGAAAGGATTCTAGATTTGAAGTCGAAGACCTGTATTTGAATCTGTCTTCAGATGCTAATTAGTGTCTGTGTGATCTGCTTCCCGCTTCTGACCCCAGTGTCCTGATCTGTGATGGGCCCAGTGACCTCTGAGCTCCCTTCCAGATCTAGCACCTAAAAATCTATGATCTTATGAATCGCCACCTGCGTGACTTTGGACAAGTCACTCCCCTCTGGCCTCAAGATCATTGTCTGCAATCTGCGGGGCTCAGACTAAGGCCCTTCCCAGCTTTCTATCCAGGTCTAGGGTCCCTAGATATGACGTCACCACCGAGCTTCTCCTCCCTCCCAGGGGAAGCTCAGCATCTCAGATCCTGATCCTCAGCTCCCTCTCCTAGAAGTAAAACCAGAGTTCATTGGGGTGTAGATCTGAATTCAAATTCTGCATTGAATTCCAGCTCTCCATCCCTCCTTGTCCAAACACACTCATCTCCTCCCCCGTCCCTCCAGCTGCCGCAGAGTAGGCCAGCTGACACACTCAGGCTCTGGCCCACACACTCTGACAGAGGCTGAGCAGGAAATGATCTCCTGAGTCATCCTCACCACCTCCTCAATTAACTTACCTGTAGGCTTACCAGTCTTCACAGAACTAGAAAGTGGGCAGTCCCCTTGTACTCCCATCCCCATCCCCAGCAACCAGTGCCCTCACTCAGCTCCCCAGCTGCTTGAAGTCCTAGCAACATTGTGCTGGAGCTACTTGTTAAATTCTCTGTGTGGACATTTATGTTTATGAAATTGCTCATTGTCTTGCTCGTTGTCAAGATTTAAGAAAATAACAGTGAACAGTTTCACAATGTGGCTAAACAATGCAGCTCAAACTTAAAAGTGTATCATGGGAATATTCCGCCGCCCCCCCACCCCCATCTCCTGAGAGCTGATTGTTAAACATTTACCAATACAACCCAGGTCCTACACTGTGATTCATCTCACCAAAGACTTTCAATCCACAATCAACAGGTTCTAAAATTATTACTCACACTGTGGGAACTGAGTGTGGATCATAACATAACATTCTCACTTTTTGTTATTATTCGTTTGCATTTCGTTTTCTTATTCATTTTCTTTTTTTTTTATCTGATCTTTCTTGTGCAGCAAGAGAATTGTACAAATATGTTTACATATATTGGATTTAATATGTTTTAACATGTAAAACATATATTGGACTACCTGCCATCTAGGGAAGGAGGGGAAAATTTGGAACACAAGGCTATGCAAGGATCAATGTTGAAAAATTATTTTGAAAATAAAAAGCTTTTTAAAAATGTAGGCCATACAAAATTTAACTGAGCTTACTGCAATAATAAATTTTCATTTAACTTTAAAAATAAAATAAAATTATTCCTCATCCCACCCAGTCTAAATCCTAATATATTTTGTCCATTTGGGGAATGTGGTATGTGAATGGAAGGGAATGGAATTGTGCCATAAGAAATGATGAGCAGACATATTTCAGAAAAACCTGGCAAAACTTCCTTGAACTGATGCAAAGTGCAATGAGCAGAACCAGGAAAACACCGTATACAGTAACAGCGATATTATATGACGAGCAACTGTGAATGATTTAGCTCTTCCCAGAAACATATTGATCCAAGGCAATTCCAAGGACTCATGATGGAAAATGCTATCCACCTCCAGAGAAAGAACTGACAGAGTCTGAATGTAGATTGAAGCAGATTATTTTTCACTTTCTTCTTTTCATCAAGGTTTTTTCCCTTTCGGTCTCTTTCTTCTTTCACAACATGACTAATATGGAAACATGTTTTACATGATTATACATACACAATCTATATCAAATTGCTTACCATTTTAGGAAGAGCGAAAGGGAGGGAGGGAGAAAAATTTGGAACTAATTTTTTTTTTATAATGAATGCTTAACAATCCCAATAGACTTTGGTCAGAAAATTCCATCTGCATCTGGAAAAAGAACTAAGGAGACTGAATGTAAATCAAAACGTGCTATGTTCACTTCTTTTTTCTTTTTTTCCTCCCTCTCCCATGGTTTTTCTTTTTACTCTGACTTTTCTCTCCTAACATGATTCATAATGTATTAAAAATAAATATACTAGAAAAAATAAACTTAAATCCAAAATCAAAAAATAAAATGAATGCTTAAAATTGTTTTTATATATAATTGGAAAAAATAAAAACCTATTAAAATAAAATGAGCTAGAAATGGTAAACTGCTCCAGTATTTTTGCCAAGAAAACCCCAAATGGGATCCAGAAGAGTTAGACATTATTGAAATGATGAAAACATCTTGATAGATGACCCTACCATCAAGTCTCCAGGTTCCTCTCCCTCCTTTCTCAAGGACTCAGTACCTGGCTTGTAGTTCTTCTCTCTGTCCAAACTGTGGGACTCCAAATCACATGTTGTCAGCTCTTTAAATAACTTTGCTCCCATATATCAACCTCCTCATTCCCTTGACCTCATCACTCACAAATGGTTCCATGAACCATAATTCTGGACTTCTTGAACCTGACCATCACCCATGTCCTTCCAGTTCTCCCCATACCTCATCCCCTTTCTTTGACACAGCTTCTGGTCCCTCCCCCTTCCTACTTTCCCTCTGTCCCGACATCACTTTCCTTCCTTCCTTTTGAATCTCAACTTTTTCAGTAGCCGCCAATTCCACCTCCCCAGTCCTTGAGCTTAAATCCTTTGTCCCAGTGCCCTATCATGAATGAAAGAAGGATTGACTCCTTTCAACACTCCAACCCTAGATTGCTCCCAGCCACCTGCCATCTTTGCACTTTCTTGAGAATGGGTGAATGGTATTGGAGGGATCTGCACTGATTGGATCTGTTACAGATCTATAGGATTCAATTTCACCTGGATCTTTGCTCTTGCAAACCACTCCTCCCACCTCTCTCTCCTAATCAGTTCTCCATCACATTCTCCACAATGGCAGTTCCACAATTTCTCTTCTTTTCTCCAGTTTCCTAATCCATCCCCATCCCTTCCCCTTCGCTCTTAGCACAGGATGTCACCACATTTTTTTTAATTGAGCTGTCACAATCTCCTTCCCTTCCCCAATTCTGTGCCTCAGATAACTTCAGCATCCATCCTGCCCCATCCTCCACTCCCTTCTTCCAGTCTGGAGGAGAGGGCAAGAACCCTTCTCCTCAAGCTCTTGGCTTGTGCTCTTCACCCCAAGCCCCCAGCTCTTCGGGAGTTGAACTTCCCTGCAGTGTTTAGCCTGACCATCACCTGCCCCTGAATCCTTCCTCCCTCCCTTCCTGACGCCATTCGGCTGTGGTACAGTCTTCTCACTTGCTTTTGTTCCTATTCCCTTTTCAGGAGAGTATCTCTCAGTGCTCTGACTCACACCCTCTCCTCTCCTCTCTGATTACACTCCTGCTGACCTTAGCGGCTCCCATGTCCATCCTGATGACTGAGAGCTACAGAGCCAGTCCTCCCTTATCTCCTGAGATCCAAGATGGCAGCACCAACTGTCTGCTAGGTTACTCCACCTGGACAGTTCAGAGGGATCTCAGAACATCCCCAAACAGAACTCATCATATTTCCTCTCGAATTCCCAATGTTTGTCAGACCACCAATCTGTTGGGAGTCATCCTCCGGCCCCCATTGTTAGGATCTCTTTAATTTGTGCATGCTGTAGTCATGACCCACTCTTGTGACCCCATTTGGCCTTTTCTTTTTATATTGGAGTGGTTTGTCATTTTCTTCCCCAGCTTGTTTTACAGATGGGGAAACTGAGGCAAACAGGGTTAAGTGATTTATCCAGGAGCACACAGCTGATTTGGGTTTGAGATGCCTCTCGGACTGCCTTGGAGATGCCTCTTTAAGAACTAAGAGGCAGGCTTTTGCAAGCCCACCTTTCTTGTCTGATTGACCTATCAGTCCTGCTCTGGGTGGCTCACAGCCTAGTTGAGAGATCTGAGCTCCTGAACCAATATAGATCCCTTTCACAGGGACATAGATACGAAGCTGGAGGAAACCTCAGAGGCCACATGGTACCCTCTGCCTCTTTTTTACATCTGGAGAAACTGAGGCCCAGAGAGATATAGGAGCAGAGATTCTGCATTTCTTTGAGGTTCTTCTAGTCCAAACTCTAGTCCCGAAGCTCAGAGGCAAGACCTCATGGGTACAAATGCTAGAGTTCTCGTTCCAAGCCAGCCCCCCGTTTCCCAAGCCTTGCCCACCTTTCTCTGGCTTGTTCCCTTCCAGATTCAGCCCTCACTTAGGCTTACTCTTCTTGGACCCATTCCTGTGGCCTTGGTGATTTGGAATCCTGCCCTTCCCCCTCTCTCTGTGGGAGTTCAGAACCTCAGGACTCCTCTTGAGTCTGGGTCTAGCATCCTCCCTGACCACAGGTGAGCGTGGCCGGCACCCACACCTGCCAGAAGCAGCTCTCTGCTGCCCTCTGCTGTCCCTGTAGCTCCCTCACAGCTTTTCCTAACTTTTCAGCACCTAAAGGGCCCTAACAGGTTGGCCCTTCCAATCACCCAAGCCAAGGACCTTCCATCACTCTCTGGACACGTGGTCATCCAGCCCCGGTGGGAGAACTTCCGTCTAAATACTTAAATAAAAATTAATCAAATCACAGAAAGAAACAGCAATACTCAATAACTGAAGATTCTAATTAACCTTTTAGACAAAGAAAAATCCAGCAAAACAGTAAATAAGAAAAAAAGTCAAGAACATGAATAGAATTTTAGAAGTCTAGATATGCTTAGAAGTCTAGTGATCGCTGAACGGGAATAAAATGAGTATTTGTGTTTTTAAGCTGGAAATGGAACCTTTACATAAATTGACCATATGCTAGGGAATGTGAATCTCATAAACAAAGATAGATCCAAGGCAATCCCAATAGACTTTGGATAGAAAATGCCATCTGCATCCAGAAAAAGAACTGTGGAGAGTAAATGTAAATCAACACATACTATGTTCGCTTCTTTTTTCTGTATTTTTTTTCTCTCTCTCCCATGGTTTCCCCCTTTTGCTCTGATTTTTTTCTCCTAACATAATTCATAAATCAATGTGTATTAAAACCAATCAATTAATTTTTTAAATTTAAATTTTTAATTTTTTAAAAAGCAGAAAATCCAAATATTAAACATTTTACTAGCTAAAAACTCTTTTAAAATTATAATCAATAATCTCTGAAAAAAAGATTCAAACTGAAACGAATACTAAAAAGCAAATTCTAAAAAGTTAGCAGGTGAAAGAAAAAAAAGCAGAAATAATAGATAATTTCATCCAAAAAATGACAGCTATGAGATAATAAACCAAAACTTTTGGAATGCAGCCAAGGAGACAAAGAATAGATCAATGAATCAGGCAGGCAACTTTAGGATAAAAAAAAAAAACAATTAATCAAAAACCCCAAATTAAACATCAAAATAGAAACCCTGATAATCAAAGAAGAAATTATCAAAATTAAAAGCAAAAAACCCAGACTATATTAAAAAATTAGGAGCTGGGTTTTATTTTATTTTAGCAGGGGAAGAGGAGAAATAGGTAAACGTTTAATTTTTTAAAAGAATAGGAAAACTAAATTGATAATATTCCCTATATGGTTTTAATCTTGCATTTGGAAGTTTGGTGAATCTTCAGACTATGAGTGACTGAAGAGTTGGTATTGGGGGGTGATGAAATCTGGTTGACAGAGGGACTGGAAGGAAAGACTGAGTCAGAATTGAGCACGCATAGGAAAGTTTTGAGCCCATAATCTGATCTTCTGCTCTCTTCACTGATGGCTTTCAAGTGAGGAGGACTTTTGTGAGTTCTTGGGTAGGAGAAGAAGGGCAGCCACCATACCTCCCACTCAGCTGCCACATGTCCTTAAACACATAGCACACCCGATTTTTAAAAAATCTCTTTAAAAATTTTTTTTATTCTTTCCTGATCTGAAAGAATATTTGAAGATAGAACTGACCCAATTAGAGCTTGTTAACTAAAGAAATCAGAAAATTAATGACGGGTCCCTCAGTAATTAGAACTGGCAACAAAGAGCCAAGTTGGTAAAAACTGGGACTACTAGATATCAGTGGCGAGAGTGCTAGGTCTGGAGTCAGACCCAGCCGGACTCAAATACTTACTACTTGTATGAACCTGGGCAAATCACTTTACTTCTGATTTCCCTTTATTTCTTTATCTACAAAATGAGGCTAATAATATCATTCATGGTTATCGGGAGGATTGAATGAGATAACGACTGGAGCTCATAATTGAACACCAGATAGATAATTTTGATTACATTAAGTTAAAAAGTTTTTGTACAAATAAAACTAATGCAGACAAGATCAGAAGGGAAGCAATAAGCTGGGAATTTATATTTTTTTTAACATCCAAAGTTCTGATAAAGGTTTCATTTCTAAAATACATAGAGAATTGATTCAACTTTATAAGAATTCAAGCCATTCTCCAACTGATAAATGGTCAAAAGATATGAACAATTTTCAGATGAAGAAATTGAAACCATTTCTAGTCATGTGAGAAAGTGCTCCAAATCATTATTAATCAGAGAAATGCAAATTAAGACAACTCTGAGGCACCACTACACACCTGTCAGACTGGCTAAGATGACCAGAAAAAATAGTGATGAATGTTGGAGGAGATGCGGGAAAACTGGGACATACACGGATACTGTGACACTGTGATCCAGCCATTCTGGAGAACAATTTGAAATTATGCTCATAAAGTTATCAAACTGTGCATACTCTTTGATCCAGACTTGGCTCTTCTCAACAAGGCAATGATTCAAAATAATTCCAATAGATTTGGGATAAAACCAGAGAGAGAATGATGATGACTTGATGTGGATCAAAGCATAGTATTTTCATTTTATTTTCCTTTTTTAAATTTTTTGGACTTTTAAAGAAACATATTTCCATATTTTTTATGTTGTACAAGGAAAATCAGACCAAAAGGGAGAAAACCCCAAGAAGGAAAAACCAAACAAAGCAAAAAAAGGGAAAATACTATGCTTTGATCCACATTCAGTCTACATAGTTCTTTCTCTGGATGCAGATGCGTTTTCTAACTTAAGTGCTATAAAGCATAGTATTTTCACCTTTTTTGTTATTAGTTTGCTTGTTTTTTTGTTTCTTTTGGTTTTGTTTTTTTTAACTTTTTCATTTATTTTCCTTTTTTGATCTGGTTTTTCTTGTGGAGCACGACACATATGGAACTATATTTAAAAGAGTTACACATGTTTAACCTACATTGAATGACTTTCTGCAAAGAACTGAAAGATAAGTAGATGTCCATCAACTGGGGAAGGATTGAATAAGCTGTGATACGTGACAAGTTGGTTTTAGAAAGGCCTGGAAAGATTTACAAGAACTGATGCTGAGCAAAACAAGCAGAACCAAGAATACATTGAACCCAGTAACAGCAAGAATGCGGGATGGTCAACCATGGTCCTTTTCAGTGGTTCAGTGATCCAAAGCAATCCCAATCTCCCTTTGGAGATTGAATGTAAAGTGATCGACATATGCTACATTCAGTTCTTTTTTCTTTTATTCCCCCCCCCCCCCCCCCGTATGTTTTCCCTTTTGTTCTGATTTTTCTCTCCCAACATGATTCATAAAACAAGGTGGATTCAAATAAACCAGTTTTTTTTTTTTTTTTAAATAATTACTTTCTGTCTAGGGGAGGGGGCTCATGAGGAAAGAAAAATTTGGAACCCAAGGCTTTGCAAGGGTGAATGTTGAAAACTATCTTTGCCTGTAGTTTGAAAAAGAAAAAGCTGTTATTTTTAAAAGGTACGTGTGGGTGAGTGCATATGTGAGGGTATGTGGGGGAGGTGCGGATGAGGACACGTGTGAGCTGCGTGACGGTGAGAATGTGAGTGCGTGAGGATATGAAAATACATGTGTCAGTGTGTAAGGCTGTGTGTGTGTGTGTGCAGGTATGTGAAGGGATTAGAGTGTGTTCTGTGTGAGTGTGAGTGTGTGTGTGTGTGTGTGCAGGTATGTAAAGGGATTAGAGTGTGTTCTGTGTGAGTGAGTGACTGTGTGTGAGTGTGTGTGTGTGTGTGTGCAGGTATGTGAAGGATTAGAGTGTGTTCTGTGTGAGTGAGTGAGTGTGTGTGAGTGTGTGTGTGTGTGCAGGTATGTGAAGGGATTAGAATGTGTTCTGTGTGAGTGTGAGTGTGTGTGTGTGTGCAGGTATGTGAAGGATTAGAGTGTGTTCTGTGTGAGTGAGTGAGTGTGTGTGTGTGTGTGTGTGCAGGTATGTGAAGGGATTAGAGTGTGTTCTGTGTGAGTGAGTGAGTGTGTGTGTGTGTGTGTGCAGGTATGTGAAGGGATTAGAGTGTGTTCTGTGTGAGTGTGTGTGTGTGTGTGTCTGCAGGTATGTGAAGGGATTAGAATGTGTTCTGTGTGAGTGTGTGAGTGTGTGTGTGTGTGTGTGTGTGTGCAGGTATGTGAAGGGATTAGAGTGTGTTCTGTGTGAGTGAGTGACTGTGTGTGAGTGTGTGTGTGCAGGTATGTGAAGGGATTAGAGTGTGTTCTGTGTGAGTGAGTGAGTGTGTGTGTGTGTGGTGTGTGTGCAGGTATGTGAAGGGATTAGAATGTGTTCTGTGTGAGTGTGTGAGTGTGTGTGTGTTGTGTGTGTGTGTGTGTGCAGGTATGTGAAGGGATTAGAGTGTGTTCTGTGTGAGTGAGTGAGTGAGTGTGTGTGTGTGTGTGTGCAGGTATGTGAAGGGATTAGAGTGTGTTCTGTGTGAGTGTGTGTGTGTGTGTCTGCAGGTATGTGAAGGATTAGAGTGTGTTCTGTGTGAGTGAGTGAGTGTGTGTGTGTGTGTGTGTGCAGGTATGTGAAGGGATTAGAATGTGTTCTGTGTGAGTGTGTGAGTGTGTGTGTTGTGTGTGCAGGTATGTGAAGGGATTAGAGTGTGTTCTGTGTGAGTGTGTGTGTGTGTGTGTGTGTGTGCAGGTATGTGAAGGGATTAGAATGTGTTCTGTGTGAGTGTGTGAGTGTGTGTGTGTGTGCAGGTATGTGAAGGGATTAGAATGTGTTCTGTGTGAGTGAGTGAGTGTGTGTGTGTGTGTGCAGGTATGTGAAGGGATTAGAGTGTGTTCTGTGTGAGTGTGTGTGTGTGTGCAGGTATGTGAAGGGATTAGAGTGTGTTCTGTGTGAGTGTGTGTGTGTGGTGTGTGCAGGTATGTGAAGGGATTAGAGTGTGTTCTGTGTGAGTGTGTGAGTGTGTGTGTGTGTGCAGGTATGTGAAGGGATTAGAGTGTGTTCTGTGTGAGTGTGTGAGTGTGTGTGTGTGTGTGCAGGTATGTGAAGGGATTAGAGTGTGTTCTGTGTGAGTGTGTGTGTGTGTGTGTGCAGGTATGTGAAGGGATTAGAGTGTGTTCTGTGTGAGTGAGTATGTGTGTGTGTGTGTGTGCAGGTATGTGAAGGGATTAGAGTGTGTTCTGTGTGAGTGAGTGTGTGTGTTGTGTGTGTGTGTGGTGTGTGTGCAGGTATGTGAAGGGATTAGAATGTGTTCTGTGTGAGTGTGTGAGTGTGTGTGTGCAGGTATGTGAAGGGATTAGAGTGTGTTCTGTGTGAGTGTGTGTGTGTGTGCAGGTATGTGAAGGGATTAGAGTGTGTTCTGTGTGAGTGTGTGTGTGTGTGCAGGTATGTGAAGGGATTAGAATGTGTTCTGTGTGAGTGTGTGAGTGTGTGTGTGCAGGTATGTGAAGGGATTAGAATGTGTTCTGTGTGAGTGTGTGTGTGTGTGCAGGTATGTGAAGGGATTAGAGTGTGTTCTGTGTGAGTGTGTTGTGTGTGCAGGTATGTGAAGGGATTAGAATGTGTTCTGTGTGAGTGTGTGAGTGTGTGTGTGCAGGTATGTGAAGGGATTAGAATGTGTTCTGTGTGAGTGTGTGTGTGTGTGCAGGTATGTGAAGGGATTAGAGTGTGTTCTGTGTGAGTGTGTGTGTGTGTAAAACTAATGCAGACAAGATCAGAAGGGAAGCAATAAGCTGGGAATTTATATTTTTTTTTAACATCCAAAGTTCTGATAAAGGTTTCATTTCTAAAATACATAGAGAATTGATTCAACTTTATAAGAATTCAAGCCATTCTCCAACTGATAAATGGTCAAAAGATATGAACAATTTTCAGATGAAGAAATTGAAACCATTTCTAGTCATGTGAGAAAGTGCTCCAAATCATTATTAATCAGAGAAATGCAAATTAAGACAACTCTGAGGTACCACTACACACCTGTCAGACTGGCTAAGATGACCAGAAAAAATAGTGATGAATGTTGGAGGAGATGCGGGAAAACTGGGACATACACGGACACTGTGACACTGTGATCCAGCCATTCTGGAGAACAATTTGAAATTATGCTCATAAAGTTATCAAACTGTGCATACTCTTTGATCCAGACTTGGCTCTTCTCAACAAGGCAATGATTCAAAATAATTCCAATAGATTTGGGATAAAACCAGAGAGAGAATGATGACGACTTGATGTGGATCAAAGCATAGTATTTTCATTTTATTTTCCTTTTTTAAATTTTTTGGACTTTTAAAGAAACATATTTCCATATTTTTTATGTTGTACAAGAAAAATCAGACCAAAAGGGAGAAAACCCCAAGAAGGAAAAACCAAACAAAGCAAAAAAAGGGAAAATACTATGCTTTGATCCACATTCAGTCTACATAGTTCTTTCTCTGGATGCAGATGCGTTTTCTAACTTAAGTGCTATAAAGCATAGTATTTTCACCTTTTTTGTTATTAGTTTGCTTGTTTTTTTGTTTCTTTTGGTTTTGTTTTTTTTAACTTTTTCATTTATTTTCCTTTTTTGATCTGGTTTTTCTTGTGGAGCACGACACATATGGAACTATATTTAAAAGAGTTACACATGTTTAATCTACATTGAATGACTTTCTGCAAAGAACTGAAAGATAAGTAGATGTCCATCAACTGGGGAAGGATTGAATAAGTTGTGATACGTGACAAGTTGGTTTTAGAAAGGCCTGGAAAGATTTACAAGAACTGATGCTGAGCAAAACAAGCAGAACCAAGACTACATTGAACCCAGTAACAGCAAGAATGCGGGATGGTCAACCATGGTCCTTTTCAGTGGTTCAGTGATCCAAAGCGATCCCAATCTCCCTTTGGAGATTGAATGTAAAGTGATCGACATATGCTACATTCAGTTCTTTTTTCTTTTATTCCCCCCCCCCCCCCCCCCGTATGTTTTCCCTTTTGTTCTGATTTTTCTCTCCCAACATGATTCATAAAACAAGGTGGATTCAAATAAACCAGTTTTTTTTTTTTTTTAAATAATTACTTTCTGTCTAGGGGAGGGCTCGTGAGGAAAGAAAAATTTGGAACCCAAGGCTTTGCAAGGGTGAATGTTGAAAACTATCTTTGCCTGTAGTTTGAAAAAGAAAAAGCTGTTATTTTTAAAAGGTACGTGTGGGTGAGTGCATATGTGAGGGTATGTGGGGGAGGTGCGGATGAGGGCACGTGTGAGCTGCGTGACAGTGAGAATGTGAGTGCGTGAGGATATGAAAATACATGTGTCAGTGTGTAAGGCTGTGTGTGTGTGTGTGTGTGTGCAGGTATGTGAAGGGATTAGAGTGTGTTCTGTGTGAGTGTGTGTGTGTGTGTGTGCAGGTATGTGAAGGGATTAGAGTGTGTTCTGTGTGAGTGAGTGTGTGTGTGTGTGTGCAGGTATGTGAAGGGATTAGAGTGTGTTCTGTGTGAGTGAGTGTGTGTGTGTGTGTGTGCAGGTACGTGAAGGGATTAGTGTGTTCTGTGTGAGTGTGTGTGTGTGTGTGTGTGTGTGCAGGTATGTGAAGGGATTAGAGTGTGTTCTGTGTGAGTGAGTGTGTGTGTGTGTGTGCAGGTACGTGAAGGGATTAGTGTGTTCTGTGTGAGTGTGTGTGTGTGTGTGTGTGTGTGTGTGTGTGTGTGTGTGCTCGTGCCCGTGAGAGAGCTCGCTCCCGCCTCATTTTCTGCTAGGGTTGCCCCACCCCCATTCTAGGAGCTTCATCAATGAGAATCATTGTTTTCCGAGTCCCAGGGTCCGCTCCGGCCAGAGCCCAGCCCAGTAGTGGGCTTGCTTGGGGGGAGGGGAAGGGGGAAAGGTCAGGGGGAAAAGTGGGGAGGGGGGAGCCGATTCCCGAGGTCAGCTCTCCTCTTCCCTCGGATCCTGGACCTGGATCTGCAGTGGAGGCACAGGAAGCACGCCCCGTCCAGAAGGGGACCCTCCACCACGGCCGCCGGAGTCATCTGCCCGAGCCCTAGTTGGCAAATAGGGAAACGGAGGCACCGAGCCCAGAACCCACGGGTGGCCCGAGGGCCAGAGGCAGCCCCTGAACAAGGAGGGGACTTGAACCTGAACCCTCCGGGCTTTCCCCCCAGCACCACGCCACGCGTGTCTGCAGAAGCTCCGGAAGAGCCTCCCGGGGGAGGAAGAGGAAGCTTCAGTGGCAGCCCAGATTCGACCCGCTCCGTCACGCTCCGCTTTGAAGCCTGAGGCTCCGCCCTACGTCCAGCTTGGGGCGGGGCTATGTGCCAGAAGGGCGGGGCTAAGAACGCCGTCTTTCTAAGGCAACCGAGCCCTCCGCCGACCGTTGGAATAGATGGGGTGCATCAACAAATTTGAATGGACCAATGAGCCTCCATCTCCCTCCGCGGAGGGCGGGATATCCACCGGGTTTACCCAATGGACCTATAGCCCTCGCCCGAAGAGGCGGAGAGCGAAGTATTGCCAATGGAAGCGGCTGATGGGGAAGATGAGCCGCTCGGTTTCGTCCAATGGTGGCCGGAAGGGCGGGACCAAGCTTTCCAGGCCGGCTCCCGGGCCTCCCGCAGTCGCGGCGGCCCCAGGCCGGCATGGCGGCCACCGGGGTCCGGCCGAGGCAACGGCGGCGGCGGCGGCAGCAGCAGCTGCAGCTTCGCTGTCAGCTCTTAAACCAGCTGCAGGCCAACAACCGGAGGTTCGCCCACACCATGGGGACTCTGGTGGCCAAGGTGAGTCTGGCCCCTCCCCGTGGCTGCTGTGCCCTTCACCCGTGAGCGCGCGGCCCCCGTGGGTGAGCCCCTGTTCTAGGTGCCCCGCCCCTATGGAACCCTCGGGATCCCCCCACCAGTAGCCCCGGTGCTCCCTCGTGGGTCCGCTCCCAGCCCCTATGGAACCTTGTGAGTGTCCCCCTCGCCCCCACCGAGCTGTCCCCCGCGGGTGTCACCTCTCCGGGACACCCCTACCCCTGCGAGTATCACTTCCTAGTGGGTGCCTGCATCCCACGGGCCTCCCAGGGGTGACTCTCCCCCATTGCTTCCTCCCATGACATTCCCGCACGTGTCTCTCCCCTTGGGCGCCCTCCCTGGGGAGTCTCCCCCATATAATCTCCCCACCCCTTGACTTCTCCCCCGGATGCTCCTTTCTCCGTGCTCCCCCTTTTCTCCTCTGCACCTCCCTCCCCGTCCTGTGTCGAGTTCCCTGATCAGTTTGAAGGTAGAGTGTGTTCTGTGTGAGTGTGTGAGTGTGTGTGTGTGTGCAGGTATGTGAAGGGATTAGAGTGTGTTCTGTGTGAGTGTGTGAGTGTTGTGTGTGTGTGCAGGTATGTGAAGGGATTAGAGTGTGTTCTGTGTGAGTGTGTGTGTGTTGTGTGTGCAGGTATGTGAAGGGATTAGAGTGTGTTCTGTGTGAGTGAGTGTGTTGTGTGTGTGTGTGTGCAGGTATGTGAAGGGATTAGAGTGTGTTCTGTGTGAGTGAGTGTGTGTGTGTGTGTGTGTGTGCAGGTATGTGAAGGGATTAGAGTGTGTTCTGTGTGAGTGAGTGTGTGTGTGTGTGTGGTGTGTGTGTGTGCAGGTATGTGAAGGGATTAGAGTGTGTTCTGTGTGATGAGTGGTGTGTGTGTGTTGTGTGTGTGTGCAGGTATGTGAAGGGATTAGAGTGTGTTCTGTGTGAGTGTGTGTGTGTGTGTCTGCAGGTATGTGAAGGGATTAGAGTGTGTTCTGTGTGAGTGAGTGTGTGTGTGTGTGTGTGTGTGCAGGTATGTGAAGGGATTAGAGTGTGTCTGTGTGAGTGAGTGTGTGTGTGTGTGTGTGTGCAGGTATGTGAAGGGATTAGAGTGTGTTCTGTGTGAGTGAGTGTGTGTGTGTGTTGTGTGTGTGTGTGTGCAGGTATGTGAAGGGATTAGAGTGTGTTCTGTGTGAGTGAGTGTGTGTTGTGTGTGTGTGTGCAGGTATGTGAAGGGATTAGAGTGTGTTCTGTGTGAGTGAGTGTGTGTGTGTGTGTGTGTGTGTGTGTGTGCAGGTATGTGAAGGGATTAGTGTGTTCTGTGTGAGTGAGTGTGTGTGTGTGTGTGTGCAGGTATGTGAAGGGATTAGAGTGTGTTCTGTGTGAGTGAGTGTGTGTGTGTGAGTGTGTGTGTGTGTGCAGGTATGTGAAGGGATTAGAATGTGTTCTGTGTGAGTGTGTGAGTGTGTGTGTGTGCAGGTATGTGAAGGGATTAGAGTGTGTTCTGTGTGAGTGTGTGTGTGTGTGCAGGTATGTGAAGGGATTAGAGTGTGTTCTGTGTGTGTGTGTGTGTGTGTGCAGGTATGTGAAGGGATTAGAATGTGTTCTGTGTGAGTGTGTGAGTGTGTGTGTGTGCAGGTATGTGAAGGGATTAGAATGTGTTCTGTGTGATGTGTGTGTGTGTGCAGGTATGTGAAGGGATTAGAGTGTGTTCTGTGTGAGTGTGTGTGTGTGTGCAGGTATGTGAAGGATTAGAGTGTGTTCTGTGTGAGTGTGTGTGTGTGTGTTGCAGGTATGTGAAGGGATTAGAGTGTGTTCTGTGTGAGTGTGTGAGTGTGTGTGTGTGTGCAGTATGTGAAGGGATTAGAGTGTGTTCTGTGTGAGTGTGTGAGTGTGTGAGTGTGTGTGTGCAGTATGTGAAGGGATTAGAGTGTGTTCTGTGTGAGTGAGTGTGTGTGTGTGTGCAGGTATGTGAAGGGATTAGAGTGTGTTCTGTGTGAGTGAGTGTGTGTGTGTGTGTGTGTGTGCAGGTATGTGAAGGGATTAGAGTGTGTTCTGTGTGAGTGTGTGTGTGTGTGTGTGTGCAGGTATGTGAAGGGATTAGAGTGTGTTCTGTGTGAGTGAGTGTGTGTGTGTGTGTGTGTGTGCAGGTATGTGAAGGGATTAGAGTGTGTTCTGTGTGAGTGAGTGTGTGTGTGTGTGTGTGTGCAGGTATGTGAAGGGATTAGAGTGTGTTCTGTGTGAGTGAGTGTGTGTGTGTGTGTGTGTGTGTGTGTGTGCAGGTATGTGAAGGGATTAGAGTGTGTTCTGTGTGAGTGAGTGAGTGTGTGTGTGTGTGTGTGTGCAGGTATGTGAAGGGATTAGAGTGTGTTCTGTGTGTGTGTGTGTGTGTGTGTGTGTGTGTGTGTGTGTGTGTGTGTGCTTGTGAGAGAGCTCGCTCCCGCCTCGTTTTCTGCTAGGGTTGCCCCACCCCCATTCTAGGAGCTTCATCAATGAGAATCATTGTTTTCCGAGTCCCAGGGTCCGCTCCGGCCAGAGCCCAGCCCAGTAGTGGGCTTGCTTGGGGGGAGGGGAAGGGGGAAAGGTCAGGGGGAAAAGTGGGGAGGGGGGAGCCGATTCCCGAGGTCAGCTCTCCCCTTCCCTCGGACCCTGGACCTGGATCTGCAGTGGAGGCACAGGAAGCACGCCCCGTCCAGAAGGGGACCCTCCACCACGGCCGCCGGAGTCATCTGCCCGAGCCCTAGTTGGCAAATAGGGAAACGGAGGCACCGAGCCCAGAACCCACGGGTGGCCCGAGGGCCAGAGGCAGCCCCTGAACAAGGAGGGGACTTGAACCTGGACCCTCCGGGCTTTCCCCCCAGCACCACGCCACGCGTGTCCGCAAAAGCTCCGGAAGAGCCTCCCGGGGGGAGGAAGAGGAAGCTTCAGTGGCAGCCCAGATTCCACCCGCTCGGTCACGCTCCGCTTTGAAGCCTGAGGCTCCGCCCTACGTCCAGCTTGGGGCGGGGCTATGTGCCAGAAGGGCGGGGCTAAGAACGCCGTCTTTCTAAGGCAACCGAGCCCTCCGCCGACCGTTGGAATAGATGGGGTGCATCAACAAATTTGAATGGACCAATGAGCCTCCGGCTCCCTCCACGGAGGGCGGGATATCCACCGGTTTTACCCAATGGACCTATAGCCCTCGCCCGAAGAGGCGGAGAGCGAAGTATTGCCAATGGAAGCGGCTGATGGGGAAGATGAGCCGCTCGGTTTCGTCCAATGGTGGCCGGAAGGGCGGGACCAAGCTTTCCAGGCCGGCTCCCGGGCCTCCCGCAGTCGCGGCGGCCCCAGGCCGGCATGGCGGCCACCGGGGTCCGGCCGAGGCAACGGCGGCGGCGGCGGCAGCAGCAGCTGCAGCTTCGCTGTCAGCTCTTAAACCAGCTGCAGGCCAACAACCGGAGGTTCGCCCACACCATGGGGACTCTGGTGGCCAAGGTGAGTCTGGCCCCTCCCCGTGGCTGCTGTGCCCTTCACCCGTGAGCGCGCGGCCCCCGTGGGTGAGCCCCTGTTCTAGGTGCCCCGCCCCTATGGAACCCTCGGGATCCCCCCACCAGTAGCCCCGGTGCTCCCTCGTGGGTCCGCTCCGAGCCCCTATGGAACCTAGTGAGTGTCCCCCTCGCCCCCACCGAGCTGTCCCCCGCGGGTGTCACCTCTCCGGGACACCCCTACCCCTGCGAGTATCACTTCCTAGTGGGTGCCTGCATCCCACGGGCCTCCCAGGGGTGACTCTCCCCCATTGCTTCCTCCCATGACATTCCCGCACGTGTCTCTCCCCTTGGGCGCCCTCCCTGGGGAGTCTCCCCCATATAATCTCCCCACCCCTTGACTGCTCCCCCTTTTCTCCTCTGCACCTCCCTCCCCCTCCTGTGTCGAGTTCCCTGATCAGTTTCCTCTCCTGCTCCCCCAAACTCCCCACAGGCTCCCCTCCCCCTCCCCCTGCAGTCCCGCTCTTCCCCATTAGATAATCTTTGTTTGGAAACTGAACTGCGCCAATCGTGAGTCAGCGCCTGCGCCCTTGGGGCGTGGGTGCGCGAGGTGACATCCTGCGGCGACCCAGGAGCGCGGCAAGGGGCCGCAGAGGAGGCTCTGGCGGGCAGTGGGAGGAGACTGGCGCTGAGGGGGTCGGGGGTCGGGTCTGAGAGCGTGTCTCCCCCACAGTACGACCGGCCCTTTAAAGAAGACAAGCTGGTGCACATCGCCACGTTAACCTACCAATCGGAAATGGGTAAGTTGGGGGGCTTTCGGGCGCCTTCAGTGGGAAACGGGGAGCGGGAGCGATCGCACGTCCTGCGTGTAAAGCAGAGGATGAGGGCGCAGGAAGCCGGCACTGGGAAACCCCGGGCTTGCGCTCTCTTCCAGCAGATTCCCCCGCGGCTGAGCCCCCCCAGCGCCCCCTTCCCTTCTCCTTTTTGGGGCCTTCTTCTTGTTCTCTCTGTTATTGCCCTTTAATCACCCAAGAACCTTCAGACTCGGGGGATTTGCAGGCCCTGGGCGGGCCCACGTTCTCCTGCGGGATAAAAGCAGGTAATGGAAGGAGCCCTTACTTATTTGTCCATTTATTCCGTCTGTCCAGCTGTGCTCTCTGGCAGGCAGCAGTGACCCCCTTCCCTTCTTTTAGCACACGCCTTATAGATGGGGGAGGGGGACAGTGCATCTTGAAGAATTAAGTGTGAAATAGAAACCACGCAATGGGGCAGCTGCACAACCTGGGGATCCGGACAGGGATCCTGTAGGGGGTGACCCTAGAGCCGAGCTTCAGAAGAGTTTACTTGGGCGTGGAAAGGGGGGCGCATTTCAGACATGAGGGGGAGAGGGCACGGGCTGTCCAAAGGAATGGAGATGGGAGATAAGGATCGGGTTTGAGAAGTAGGCTGGGGGGAGGGGGAAGAAAGCAATGGCCAGTAAGTCTAGCAAGGGCACCCGGAGCCAGCTTATGAAGGGTTTGGAAGGTCAAAAGAAGAGAGGCAAGAGGAAGCCCCTCCCAGACTGGAGGCTGTTGGCTAGTCTAGGCAAGAAGGGAGAAGGGCCTGAACTAGGGGGGAAGGAGGGGGGCGGTCTAGAGAGAGATGGTAAAGGTCCAGTTGGCAGACTCTGCCTCTGGGAGGCTATCTGCCGAGAAGGGAACCCGCATCCCTGGATGTAGAGGGCTGAAACTATTGGGTTGGTGCACCGAGGTCAGGACTGCTGAGCGCTTGAGGCTAACTTCTGATTGGACAATATTCTATGGCATATGCTTGGGAAAATGGTCCTTTTCACTATCTGTGCTGGCTCAATGATTGGTGTATAGAGGGTTGTAGGAGGGACAGGAGGGGAAGGCGGTGGCTGGGAATCTGCTTCCATCCTGTTCAATCCTGCGTTTGGGGACCAAGAATAAAGATTAAGGACTTTTGCTTATCCTGATTCTGGCTGCTTCTGGATCACCCCCATATCGTGGGTGCTAGTGCAGTCATTACACCTGGAAGCACAATTGTGCCATCAAGAGAAAGGGAGAAGTTAGGAAGGAGAGAAAATGTGGGGAGCAAGAGCCCTGCATTCCCATTCTGAGCTTGGGCAACTTCCCGGGTCTCACTTTCCCCATCTGTAAGAGGAGGAGGTTAGAGGAGATGACTCTAGATCCCCACCCTAACAAGTCCTGTTTTGGGGCACTTGCACATGGCTTGGAGATGTAGACCAGGGCCAAAGGAGACTTGGTCTCCGGGCACCTCGTAGCCTCCGACTACAGGAACCACAAAGAAGCAATAAAATACTGTTTACAAAAATAGACATAAATTATTGGAGAATATTACTGCTCCTGGTTAGGCTGGGCCAATATAGTAAAAATGACATTAGAACCTAAATTTATTTATTTGGTACCATTCCAACCAAACTACCAAAGGGTTACTATATAGCAGAAACAATAACAGTATATCTGTGAAAAAATAGACCAGGAATCTCAAAGGATATAATTTTTAAAGGTAGGGAGGAGGGAGGCTGAGCAATAATAGATTTCAAACTGCAAAAGTGTTTTGGTATTAGCTTAAAGGAAAAAAAGCCACCAGTGGAACAGATTGCACGTACTATGGCAAATAGAAAGGCTTACTGTTTGATAAACTGATGAAAACTTCTGGGACAACGGAAAAGCGGGTAGAAATTAGGTTTAGATGAGGCAGTTGGGATTAAGGGTCACACAGCCAGGAAGTATTAAGTGTCCGAGGCCAGATTTGAACTCTGATTCGCTAATATCAGTATGGACAAGACAGACCGCTCTGAAACCCTTAGGAGTTCTGATGAACCCAGGGAGCAACCGCCGTTCCAGAGGCCCAGTGATGGAGAAGCTGGCTCTGTGCCACCTAAGAGGGAGACTTATCCACATACAGAAGGGGGACACATCATTTTTGGACAAGGTTCAGCGTGTTTTGCTTGACCCTATACATTCTCGGTTTTGTTTTCTACCTGGAAAGAGGAGTTTGAGAGGAGAGAAGAGCAGGCAGTAGTATTGTCTGAAAGAAATCAGAGAGTCATTTGGATACTTTAAATGAAGCCTGGAAGCAAAGAGGTGCTGCTAGGGCGATGAGCAGGAGAGCTGTGAAGGAGTCCCACAGTTAAGTAAGGGAACTTATTCCAAGGGCAAATTGGGAGGAGGATTTGCATTCAATCCTCATATACTCTACTTTGTATATGGGAATAAATGAGGGTTTTATTTCCTGTTCAAAATTCTTGGATGGGTTTTTGGGTTTGTTTTTTGTTTTTAAAGAAATAGGGGCAGCTAGAGCACCAGTCCTAGAATCACGACCAGAGTTCAAATCCAGCCTCAAATATTTAACTAGCTGTGTGATGGGGCGATAGGTTTTCTTCAATGTTTTCCTGAGATCTTATTCCAGAACTTTCTTTTCTCTCATTGATCTGGAATTGAAAGCCTTTGACTTGTTGGTCAGCTCCTTCCTTCCTTCCTTCCTTCCTTCCTTCTTTCCTTCCTTCCTTCCTTCCTTCCTTCCTTCCTTTTTTCCCTCCCTCCCTTCCTTTTTCCTTTTATTTTTAAAATAACACCCCCACACACACATTATACAGTTTTTAGCATTCATTTTTACAAAATTTTGAGTTCCAAGTTTTTCTCCTGAAATGGTAAGCAATTTAATATAGGTTATACATGTGCAATCAAGTAAAACATGTTTCTATATTAATCAAGTTATGAAAGAAACAGACTAAAAGAGGAAAAAAACATGAAAAAAAATAAAGTAATACTTCAATCTTCATTCAGACTCCCATCAACTCTTTCTCTAAATGTAGATTCATGTATCGTGAATCTATTATGATTGTCTTGGATCATCATGTTGCTGAGAAGAGCTAAGTCATTAACAGTTATTAGCATTAAGTGAAATGAGCAGAACCAGGAGATCATTATATACCTTAGCTATATATAGGGCTTTTCTAGTTCTTTGCATCAGTTCATGTAAATCTTTCTAGGTTTTTCTGAAATATGCTTATCATTTCTTATTGCACAATAGTATTTCATTACCTTCAGATATTTGCTCGTATACTTGAACATAACTTGTTCAGCCATTCCCCAATTGATAAGCATCTCCTCGATTTCCAGTCTTTTGCCTCTACATAAAGTCTGCGATTTTTTTTGTGTGGAGTTATTGACATTTTTAAATAGATTCAATTTTGTGTTAAGACAAGGTGAAAATATATTAAGAATTTAAGTTGTGTTATTTATTTATGTGCTACTTTTTTCTTTTCCAAGGACTGAAAATATGGGGTGGAAAAAGAGTATCTAACGAAATCTTCCGGAATACCCAGGTACTTAAGCAAAACTCACAGCCAAAATGTCTTCTTAAGATACGGCACTCTGACATTCATGCTAATCATCTGCTAAGTAGGACTTTTTGCACTTGTTATAATCAACAAATCATCTTTCCAGGACTGAGGCAGTAGGAGAAGAGCTTCTCTATGTTTGGAAGCAGTCTTAAGCTACCTTTTTAATTTTTCTAATCAAATTAACCATAGGTTTATCATTTTGTTGGTTTTTTTTTCATGAAACTTGTATTTATTGGTTCAGTACTTTGACTTTTGTGCATATCTCCTTTGAGTTTCAGAATTTCTAATTTGGTATTTAGTTGGAGGGGGGTTAGTTTTTTTTTTTCTAGCTTTTTTAGTTGCATCCCCAATTCATTGATCTTCTTTTTCTCTATTTATTCTTTGCAGTATTTAGAGATATATAAAATTTTCCCTAAGAACTGCTTTGGCTGCATCCCATAAGTTTTGATATATTATTTCATTATTGTTATTCTCGTGGATGAAATTATTGCTTGTTTCTATGACTTGATGTTTGACCCATTCATTTTTTAGGATTAGATTATTTAATTTCCAATTGGTTTTTAGTCTGTCTTTCCTTGCTCTTTTTTGGATGTGTTTACTATTTCTGCCTATCTGCATTTGATTGTGAGGTTTTCGTGAAAGTGCCATTTACTGCTGGGAAGAAGATATATATACACCAGGGAATGGGACTGACAGCAGGGTCTCCCTCCATCTGGTTGGTGGGATGTGCTTGTAAACAGCCTTAAAGCAATATGTGGCAGGGCTTCTTCCACCCTGGCTCCTGTCCAGACTGCCCTTCACTCCTTGCATGCCCAGGATGCTCCGTCCTTAACCCACAAACCCTTAACTGACCAGTGTTCTCCTGTACCATCCTACCACACTTGACATTCAGCCTTTGCCTTAAATGTGGTCCCCAGTTGGCCTTGAAGGCCTCAGACAACTCCATGCACAGGATGGTACAAACTGGGCAGTTCTGTGCTTCCCCCCTGGCACTAAGGACTTAGCAGGCACCTGCTCCCCGTGGCCTCCCTGTACAGGCTCCTTGTTATCAGATGATAACAACAACTTGGGTTCTTCAGGTAGCTAATATTTTTCCTATGTGAACAATATTGGAATATTCCTATCATAATTATAAGTGCTACGTAAACATTATAATTGGGAGTTGTCTCCTGCAACACAGGGCAGGGACTGTTGCATTTCTGTCTGTCTGTCCAGCTTTTGGCACCATCCCTGCCAAAAAAGAGAGGATGAATGCCCTTTGGGCATAGTTCCAGATTGTTCTCCAGAATGGTTGGATCATTTCACAACTCCACCAACAATGCATCAGTGTCTCAGTTTTCCTACATCCTCTCCCACATTTATCATTATCTTTTCCTGTCATCTTAGCCAATCTGAGAGGTGTGAGGAGGTTTTTAATTTACACATAATCAATGATTTTAAAGCCAGTTCTTGCTGAGATTTTTAAGTGACATACGTTGGTTTTTTGTTTTTTTTTTTGTAAGATTTCCCTGGAGAAAGAAGGATATAGTATGGATAACTTTACGGAAAGCACTTCCACAGGTAAGGCAATCCTCTCAACATTTTGAGTAAGTTTTGGGAAATGTTAAGAGCCCGTGAATTCTCCTTAATTTAGATCTGAAATGAGCTGAAGAACAAAGATACTTACCTGTTTAGTAATAGATTTTCTGAATGTTAATCCATGATTTGGGAGGATTCTGGGAACCATGTGTTTTGTGTTCTTATGTTATAAAACTTAGGTTTTCTAGAGAATAAGGAAAAGCACTTAGCAAATTGCGGTCTTTTTAATACAAACAATCAGCATCTATTCGGTGTCAGAAATCCAAAGTTATATGAGCAGCTCAGTGAACATTTCCACAGAAGATATATTTTCAGGAAATCATTTGGTCTTGCTGAATTGTCACAATAGCCAACATCTATGCATCGCCTACTGCGTGCTAAGCACTTAGCAAATATTAGTTTATATGATCTTCACAAACACCCTTTAAGGGAAGTACTATTTTTATCCCCATTTTACAGATAAGAAAATTGAGGCAGACAGAAGTTAAGTAATTTGCTTAGGTCACCCAGTGAGTAAGTGACTGGAGTAGGATTTGAATTTCTGGTTTTCCTGAAGCTAATTAAATGTAATTTCTATTTTGTAACAGCTCTCCAGATAGGGTCCCACTTGCTATTACTGTCCCTGAGATGATTCTAACTTTGATTGTTAATTTTGAGACTGTTCTATTCCCTTTTAAGTAGACATTTTTAGGGTACTTACAGCTAAAAATTTGGAGTCGATTAACAAAAATCCACTCGTTTTATCACTTGATAAACAGATGATTCTGATTTTATCCCAAGTGTCTGGATCGATACTTTTGGTTTGTTTGTGTCTTAAGGATTAGCATGTTTGTGAAGCGACTAGTCAGTGTTTGGAAAAGTTTTAACGTGGCTTTGGAATAACTAAAAACTGATCTGGAAAGCAAATAGTCCTTTTTTTTTTTTTTTTTTTTTAGATGACACAAGCAGTGGAGCTGATATAACTTTGGTTCAAAGAAATGATACCAGCTTGTGGGTAAGGACCAGCTTTCTTTGGTTTTCCTAGAATAAGGTAAGGTTAGGGCTGGAGGAAGGGGGTCTGCATGAATATTGAAGATACTGGAAGCTCTCAGCCCACTGGGCTACCCCCCCAGTCCAGCTCTCCCCTTTTTCCTATTCCTACCCCCAAAGCCGTTCTGGTTCTCATCCCACCTGAGGCAGCTGTTCCAAGAACATCAGGCTTGTTCCCCAAAGACGGCCACTCACCTTGATTATCTGGTCACCGAATAGAAAGGATTTTAAATGTGCTGCAGTTTATGTACTCTGACAGTTTGATACGGGGCTTCCCCATCTTGACTTGAGGTTCTGTTGGTATGGGACATCCCTGGGAGGAATCTCCCTCTACCAGAGCATGAATGAAAAAACATTTCTTGTTGAGTACTTGCCAGGCTGCTCATTCCTAGGCCAAAGGGAAGTTGTCTCCAAGTTCCCCGGATGATGAGGGGTCTGTGGAAGACCCTTTGCAGAAGTGACACCGTCGTGATAGATAATGGCTCTAGAATTAGTGGGCATGGGGATGGTGGGAGGGGGCCAGGCTGGGGACTTCTGCTGGGATTAGTCTCTAGCCCAGGCATCAAGGTTCCTGGAATGGAGGTCAGAGTAAGTGAACCATGCCCCGGGAGTGGACTCATCTGTGGCCCTGAAAGGAAAGGTAGCCATTCTTGGGGCCATTCTAAGAGGTTCTCCCTCTAGCCCTTCAGTGGAAAGAGTCTTCCTCTTGTGGAGTTGTGGAGTTGGGTAGACCGAGCACATAAGAGGTTTTTGAATACTGAATTCTCCAATTCCTTTTTTTTTGGTCTTAGAATGAAGGCTTCAGTCTTGAAAGTCTTTCAGAAAATGACTTAGACAAGAAAAACATGACCCGAGTGGACGTGATCCTGGAAGATGACCATCCCAGGCTGATCATGGTGATTCTTTTAATGGTTGCTGTTACTGATATACTTTGTGTTTTATATCCCCTGCATTTCCCAAGTTATTCTTCCCCTCTCTACCTCCTCTATCCTTTTTACAACACACAATGAAAATTTAAAAAAAAACAAAACACCTCAGTTTCCTCATCAGAGAAAGTACAAAGAAGTGCAGGGCTCCTCCCCAGCCCCAAGTTCTCCCAGGAGGTGAGGGCCGGGTCCCAGCATCTTCCTTGTAACTCACAGATTATTTCTCGTGCGCTCTGTTTGCCTTGTGATGGCCTTCTGCTGGTGTGACCCTCACCTTGCATCAGCACACCAGAGGCTCCCGGGGCTTCTCTCTGGTCCTCCTCACAGTCACTGCTCTCAGTGTCCCTCGGGGTAATGCTGTCCTGGAAGGGGCCATCCAAAGCCGGGCACGGTGACTGCCCGCGGTCATACAGAGAACTCGTGTTGGGGGTCTTGCTCCCGAAGAGGATTTAACTGATTTGTCAGCATAGCTTACGTGGAGAGCAAGGCCCGATGGCTGGTTTGGATGTGAACCGGCCGCCTTCCTCCAGAGAACTATGATCTGTGACTTTTGCCATCCCCATTTTATGGAGGAACAAACCAAGGCGATAAAAGGGCCTTCCCCACAGTTGGTGGGAGGGCCTGCTGCTCTGTCCGAGGCTCTGGTCACTCCCGTGGGTCTCCTCTGCCCACAAAGGGCACCTGGCAGCCCTGGGAGTGTTTGGTCCTGATAGATCGCTCCTGCCCTTGTTAAAGTGTCTGCTGACCCCGGGAAGTGGAAGGGACAGCAGGAGAACTTAACTCCATCAGAGGAAAAACTTGGACACAAACGTGGTGGTCTAAGAGTAGAATGGCCACTGTGGGGGGCTCCATGGTGCTGTGAGCTTTGATCTCCCACGATTCCAAGCCCAGGGTGGGACGCCAGCCATGACAGTCATTGGAAGCCCCGGGGCTCCTCCTAGCATCTTCCAGACGAGGGCCAACCCCTAGGGCTGCTCCCACCGCACCAACCCAGGCCTTCAGGTCTCAGGCTGCGGTTTTAAATTCCGACTTGATTTTCTTTCCAGTTTGACAGTTTCAACAAGAGGAAGGACCCCATGATCCTTTCGGCCAAAGAGAGTTCTGAAGCGTCGCTTGGTGAGTGATCCAGACAGCTGGTGAAGTTTATGGTTTTCTTTTGGACTTCCTAAGCAAGAGGACCCTTGTGAGCCAGTCTTGGGGTTCCTTTGTGAGGGCCCCTAGGAGTCTCTTCCTCTCCCCCACCCCGTATTGCTACCTTCTGGGCCAGGGAGTGAGAACATGCTTCTCAGTGCCCACACTTTTGGCCTGGGGCTTTTGAACTGACATAGGTGCAGCCTTGGCTAGAGGCTTCAAGAAGAAAGAAAAATCTGTGGTGGGCGAGTCGGGCACTCACCGAGCTCTGTGGGGGCAACCCGCCCCAAACTGACTTTTAAAGGCTCTTCAGAACCACGGGGTTTTCCAGTGGGGCCACTGAGTGGTGTGAAACAGGGAGCAGAGTGCTGCTCTTAGCTTTGCAGGGCACTGTGATGGCCCCCAAGTTTGCATCAGTCTCCTGGCGAGGATCCCCTTCGCCTGCCCCTTGTGCCGCTGTCCCAACATGGCCCTGAAGCGCCTGCCAGCGTCCTCTGGGGGCCATCCTGGGACATGGCTCTGGTACGTAGAAGGGTTTCTCTCTCCATCTGCTCTGGTCTCCGTTTGTTCCCAGATTCCAGCAGTATTGGCCCCCGGAAGGATAACAGACTTTCAGTTACGCTGACTTCGCCCCTCCGATGTCCCCGAGGTGCCGGGGGCGCGGCCGCGTGCCCCAATGAGAGCTTGTTGGCCTGGAGGGCCCGGAGGAGCCGGCTGAGCGGCTGCATGGGGGACGTGACGTGGGGAGATGAGGAGCGGGAGCTCACCCTGAGTGACGTCTACGCAGAGATGCTGTGTTCCCTGAGTAAGTGTTTGCCTTCTCAGAAGGTGGGCCTCGTGTCCACAAATAAGTACATTTCCAAGGGCTGGTTCTCGAAGAAAAGGAGGCTTAACGTCACCCTGACCATGGAAAGCAGTTTTCTCAAGATCAGTCGCAAGTTCCGGATTGTCCCCGAGGAGACGAGTGGTTTAATTGACAGAAACCCCAGGCGGAACTTTTTACCTCCCGTGGAGCCGGACAAGGCCGTTGTCAAGGCCGCCGACCTCACCTGCTCCCAAAGCGCTGCTTCTCCGCTGGGTCTGAGGGGGACTCTGCAAAAGCTCTCCATTCGGGAGTCTCCTTCCAGGACTATGGAGGTGAGCCAAGCTGGCCCCCCTCCCTGCCAGAGCCCCCCGAGGACCCCCACCTTGTCTCTGCCCCAAGTTCTGACAAGTGCAAAGGAGTGGCTCTGCCCTACGCTGCTGGGGGCTCCTGCCAGGGATGGGATGTGGCAGAAACAGGGCCTCTCCAGGTCACTGGGGCCACCAAAGCCGCTCCAAACACCCACGAAGGCTCCCTGGTCCCGGGAAAGGCTTTGTCAAGAGCGCTCGGCTTCCGATGGCCCCGGCCCGTGCCTAAAGACGGGCTTTCCCAGAGAGAAGGCCACAAAGGCAAGAAAGGCCCTGCCTTTTGGCCTGGAGCAAACACCCTACAAAGGCCCAGACCCAATCGATTCCATGTTTGACACGTACTCCCAGGAAACAGCTCACTGGGCCCAGGAGCTTTTGTTCCTTAAGAAATCCAGGCAGAAGCCAAAAGAGCCAAATCAGAGCAAACTTGGGGACTCTCTGCCAGGGTTCAGCCCCAGCACTGGTTCTCAGGAACCCCAGAAGGCAGCCTCCCCCCAAAGTAGCACCAGGAACTCCCTGTGTAGGACAATCACCCCACTCTGCAACGTAGCCTCCCCCCAGAGCAGCACCAGGAACTCCCCGTGTGGCACAGCCACCCCGCTCCACTGCAAAGCCTCCCTTCAGAGCAGCACCAGGAACTCCCCATGTGGGACAATCACCCCGCTCCGCAACGTAGCCTCCCCCCAGAGCAGCACCAGGAACTCCCCATGTGGGACAGTCACCCCACTCCGCAACGTAGCCTCCCCCCAGAGCAGCACCAGGAACTCCCCATGTGGGACAATCACCCCGCTCCGCAACGTAGCCTCCCCCCGGAGCAGCACCAGGAACTCCCCATGTGGGACAGTCACCCCGCTCCACAGCACAGCCTCACTCAGGCCCACCTCAAAAGGAGACTTCGTTTCACCCCCAAAAAGACGGAAGTTGTCAAGTTCCCAGACGTCGGATTGCTTCAGCTCTTCAAAGACAGAAGATAAGGTGTAGGTATTTTTAAAAAGTAATTGTTATTGCCATAAAGGGTATTTGAGGAAAGGAATGGACCCAAAGGATCTGGGTCTCCGTGGGCACTTTATACTTAAATCAAAAAAAATTAACAGTTCTAAAAGCACACGTGTATATCTGAGATGGCAGAAGCAGGCTGGTGTCATGGACCAGAACCTGGCTTCCACAGCCTGGCTTTGCCACTCATTCCCTAGACAACCTTGACAACCCATTTATTTCTGGGACTCAGTTTCTCCAACTGTCACATGATGGGTTCCTTCTAGCCCTTTGATGCATTTAAAAGCTCCTGGAAGTCAAAGTTGGTCCACAATGAAGAATTTGAACTTCCCCTGTCTGATTTTGACCTCCCGGTCCTTGATCTTATTCCTCCATCTCTGGTCACTCTCCTGGATCCTCTCAAAGATTCTGCTGCCCTGCATTGGGTGCTGCTCCCAGCTTCTGCTCAGTCCCCTTTGCCTAAGTAGCCTCCAAGTCGATTCCCCACTCCCAGAGACCCGAAGCTTTCCACCGGGCTCCCTTCTTTTCTCTCAGTGATCTCTCTAAGCTAGAGTTTCAATCATTGGCTAGGAAGTTGCCTCTCAGATCTCTGTCTCTAGTCCCACCAACCATTAAAAGGACATACCCAACTAGATGTCCTTAACTTTTCGAAAGCCACCTCCGTTAAACCCCTAAAACTTGGTCAAGGAAAACAAATATGAATACTTGATTCTTCTTTTCACTTACAATTCTATCAGAAATAATATTGTTCAATGAAGCATTCTAAATCTCAGCCTTCTATGGATACCCCTCTACTCCAAGACAATTTGAAGTAAGATAGGAATCTTTTAAATCTTTAATAGTATTTTATTTTCCCAAATACATGTAAAGATAGTTTTTAACTTAAATTTTGTAAGATTTCATGTTCCAAATTTTTCTCCCTCCCCAAGATAGCAAGCAATCTGATGTGGCTTAAATATGGGCCATTTTTGTAAACATATTTCCGTACTCGTCATGTTGTGCAAGAAAAACCCGACCAAAAGGGGAAAAAACACGAGAAAGAAACAAACTAAAACGTAAAAATACCCTGCTTGGATCCACATTCAGTGCCCGTGGTTCGCTCTCTAGATGCAGATGGCATTTTCCATCCTAAGTCTATTGGAAGTCTCCTTGAATTGTTGCAAATAAGTGAGTCCATCACAATTGATCATCACAGAATCTTGTTGTTGCCTTGTACAGTGATCTCTTGATTCTGCTCGCTTCACTTAACATCAGTTCACTTCCCCATTTCTGTGGAGGGGACAAATGTTTTCTGTTCATCCAGGCTCACCCCCTGAGAATCTTCTTCAACTCCTCAGTTCTCCAAGCCTCATGTTCCAATCATGGAAGTCTCGGTTCTGTTTACCTAATGTATCGTGCATCCATTGCCTTCTCTCCTTTCCCAAGGCATCTGCTTGAACTCAGCTCTTCATCTCTTCTCCCCCCGTGCTACCCGAGTAGCTTCTTAGTTGGTCTTCCTATGGCCGCCATCTACCCCAGAATCGATTCCCTCTTCATCTCCCGTGAAGACCGAGTTGGCCCCCGGATACCTTAGAATCAGCCGGAATCAGGATAAGCAAAAGTCCTTGGCCTTTATTCTTGGTCTTTAGGGGTAGCAGTGAAGGGAATGGATGCAGAATCTCCACGACCTCCCTTCTCCTCATCTACCACCAGAGTGACCCTGGCTACTCTTACTCCACCCCCTAGTCCCTCCTACAGTTCTCTGTATACACCAATTATCCAGCCAGCACAGGATAGTGGGAAGGGCCATTTTCCAAGCATGGGCTTATAGAGTATTGTCCGATCCGTAATTAGCCTTAAGTGCTTGAACCGACCTCAGTGCATCAACTCAAGAGATTCAGCCCTTTTACAACCTCCACCCTTGGAGCTTCTCCCTGGTGACTCTCTGAATCTCCCTCAATTTTCTCTTCCCTTATTACCACGCTGGTAATTCTTTCCTTAGGATCCTCAGCATATCATCCAGTGCCTTTTCCGTGGCTGACATTTCATGATGTGTTTTGGACAGACTCAGTTGCGTGGGATGAGTTTACAGCCTTTCCCTGTCATCATGGACTGTAGCAAAGAGTTCGTTATCTGGCTTTCTTCTTGGTGCTTGGTCTGCCCACCCTCTGCAAGTCTTTGACTGTACCTTGTCCACCTTGGTGCGGCACCTGTTTGGTGCGGTTTCCTGTTTGGGATAATCGTGTCAGGAGAGAACACAGAAACTACAGAGATCTGGCTGCATTCGGATTATTTTAAAATCATGACAGTCTTTGCCTTTACCATAGAAGGGGCTGCCCGTAGGAAATCATTACATGTTGGGAGACATAGGAGGAGGTAAAGCGAGGAGAGCTGTTTGTTGCTCTGTTGCCCAGACTACGCTGGGTGCCCTTGGTTAAGTACGTTGAGCTCATTAGCAGTTATGTCGGTTCCTCCCAATACCATCTGTATTCCCACCTCCCTGCCAAATCCCTCTTAGCCATTAGCTTAATTGGAAGGGCCTTCGCTGGCTCAATGTTACAAGGATTTGGGCTCGAGCCATCGCATTCTTTTATGGGGTTTTCTTGGCAAAGAAACTGGAAGGGTGTGCCATTTCCTTCCCCAGCTCATTTGACAGATGAGGAAACTGAGGCAAACAAGGTGACGTGACTTGCCCAAGGTCACACAGTCAGTGTCTGAGGCAGGGTTTGAACTCAGGTCTTCCTCAGTCCACGCCTGGTCCTAGCTGCTGTGTTCCCTTTTAGGTACAGAATAACAATCACTCTCCCTGTTCTCTCCAAAGGGGACGATTACCCCTCACTTAGACCTCTCCCTCCAAATGCAGATTACACAAAACATCCCTGTTTCATGAGTGCTTGCCTTCCTCAGAGCCTGCAGGGAGCAGAGCTTGGGTAGGTGGGAGTAGTCAGGGGGATGCCCAGGCAAAGCGGGTTCTGGAGGGAGAGGAGGACCTAGCCTAGGGTCCGTCTCCTCTTAGACCCTCTCTAGGGTTGCCAGGGCCGGCTGTCCAAGGACACGCTGCCGGGCCTCTGGAGAGGCTCCCCACCTGCTTGTCCTCCCGTCTGCCTCCCAGCAGTCTCGCCAAATCCGAAGAAATCTCTTCTTGCTTGCCCAGCCGGGCATGTAGCATCAGCGGGCCACGCCCGGCGTGGAGGCCCGGGGGAGTCGGACAGCGGGCTCGCACTGACTTCTGACGGGTGATGGCATTTCATGGCTGCTCACCTTTGTTAACAGGGCCCCAGATGGCCAGGGCTTGTCCACTGACCCTGGGGAGTCTCCTGCTGGAAGGTTGATGAGAAGCTCCAGGGTGTCCGGCGCCCAGCCATTGTGCCAAGGAGTCGCCTGTGGGAACTCGGCCAAGGAACAGGTACTAAAGAGGGAAATCTTCCTGCTGTGTCTGTGTGACTGTGTCTGTCTGTCTGTGTATGTCTGTGTCTGTGTGTCTGCTCTGCTAGCCGCGGCTGACACCCTCAGGCTTGGCTTTCTCCCTCCTTCCCTTCGCGGGGTGGGGTCTTCCCCTGATGCCTTCCTCTTCCCACACCATGCTTCCCCACGTGCTCCTGCCTTCGTTGGAGCCTTGTCCTTTCCCTTCATTTTGCTAATGTCCCCCTCCCGATCCCTGTCCTGCAGGAAGGGAGCCGTGGTCGGAGGTCAGGCAGCCGTGTCTCTTGGGCTTTCCTCCGTCCCTGGCCCTCGTGTCTGGTGGCCTGGGACAAGAGCTGCAGCCTCAGGGTTTGAAGCTGCCTCTGAGCAGGGCCTGGCCTGCCAAGGAATAGTTGCTGAAAAGTGGAGATTTCCATTGTTCTGGGCCCAAGGCAACTCTGGGCCTCCTGTCTCTGCTGGCCTCCTGCCTCTGATGGTCTCCTGCCTCTGTGGTCCTCCTGTCTCTGATGGCCTTCTGTCTCTGCGGGCCTCCTGTCTCTGATGGTCTTCTGTCTCTGTGGGCCTCCTGTCTCTGCGGGCTTCCTGTCTCTGCAGATCTCCTCTCTGCTGGCCTCCTGTTTCTGCGGACCTCCTGTCTCTGATGGTCTCCTGCCTCTGTGGTCCTCCTGTCTCTGATGGCCTTCTGTCTCTGCGGGCCTCCTATCTCTGACGGTCTTCTGTCTCTGCGGGCCTCCTGTCTCTGCGGGCTTCCTGTCTCTGCAGATCTCCTGTCTCTGCGGGCCTCCTGCCTCTGCAGGCCTTCTGTCTCTGATGGCCTTCTGTCTCTGCGGGCCTCCTGTCTCTGCAGGCCTTCTGTCTCTGATGGCCTTCTGTCTCTGCTAGCTTCCTGTCTCTACGGGCCTCCTGTCTCTGTGGACCTCCTGTCTCTGCGGGCCTCCTGTCTCTGATGGTCTCCTGTCTCTGTGGGCCTCCTGTCTCTGCGGGCCTTCTGTCTCTGCGGGCCTCCTGTCTCTGATGGCCTTCTGTCTCTGCGGGCCTCCTGTCTCTGATGGCCTTCTGTCTCTGCTAGCCTCCTGTCTCTCCGGGCCTCCTGTCTCTGTGGACCTCCTGTCTCTGTGGGCCTCCTGCCTCTGTGGATCTCCTGTCTCTGCGGTCCTCCTGTCTCTGATGGCCTTCTGTCTCTGTGGGCCTCCTGTCTCTGATGGCCTTCTGTCTCTGCTAGCCTCCTGTCTCTCCGGGCCTCCTGTCTCTGTGGACCTCCTGTCTCTGCGGGCCTCCTGCCTCTGCAGATCTCCTGTCTCTGCTAGCCTCCTGTCTCTGATGGCCTTCTGTCTCTGTGGGCCTCCTGTCTCTGATGGCCTTCTGTCTCTGCTAGCCTCCTGTCTCTCCGGGCCTCCTGTCTCTGTGGACCTCCTGTCTCTGCGGGCCTCCTGCCTCTGCAGATCTCCTGTCTCTGCTAGCCTCCTGTCTCTGATGGCCTTCTGGCTCTGTGGGCCTCCTACTTCTCCTGGCCTCCTGTTTCTTCAGGCCTCTTGCCTCTGTGGGCCTCCTGTCTCTGCTGGCCTTCTGGCTCTGCTGGCCTCCTGTCTCTACTGGTCTCCTGTCTCTACTGGCCTCCTGTCTCTGCTGGCCTTTTGGTGCTGCTGATCTCCTGTCTCTGCTGGCCTACTGTCTCTGTGATCCTTCTGTCTCTGCTGGCCTTCTGGTGCTGCTGGTCTCCTGCCTCTGTGGTCCTCCCGTCTCTGTGGTCCTCCCGTCTCTGTGGTTCTCCTGTCTCTGTTGGCCTCCTGTCTCTGCTGGCCTTCTGGTGCTGCTGGTCTCCTGCCTCTGTGGTCCTCCCGTCTCTGTGGTTCTCCTATCTCTGCTGGCCTCCTGTCTCTGTGAATCTCCTGTCTCTGCGGGCCTCCTGTCTCTGTGGGTCTCAGCTCTGTCCAGTGTAAGAAGCTCTCTAATGTGCCTCAGTTTGCTCCTTTGTCAGACAAGGCCGCCAGCCTGCCTCAGCCTCTAGATCAGGGACCTCTGGTCCTCTTGGAGGCTTTTCTGCTTTGCCTTTGCTGGCTTCCCACAGGAAATGACCAAAGTCGGGGGGGGGGGGGGGGAGGCCATGATAAATATTCATTTGCCAGTCTTGACATGACTTGCAGAGGTGTGACTTATGATTGGCTGAGAGGCCCCTGGGTGGACTCTGCTCCTCGGGACAGGAGGAGGCTGCTCCGAGGGGAGCCATCTCTGGGGCTGGGACTCCACGGGGAGCTCTGATGGCCCGGGTGCCGGCATGGTCCTTTGCTTTTTCCTAGCGCCCGCAGGAAGCTTCCCCGGAAGGAAGGAAGAGAAGAGGTCTCGTGTTTGGGAGCCCGTGAATCCAGAGACTGGAAAGTACCAGCGTGAGAGCCTGGGCCGGGCTCTGACGTGGCCCCGAGGCTTTGGCGTGGCTGTGTGGCCACCGTGGGCCTCCCCCCCTTTGCTTCCCCTCAGAACTCAGGGACGGGAAGGCCGGTTTCCCGGCTTAGGCAGAACTTCAGGCTTTCCCGGTCGGAGCCTGGGTCAGGTTTTACTTTAGTGCAGTGGAAAACCTGGCCGATCTCGGGTCATCTTTAATCACCGACCCTGCTGAGTATTCTTCAAGTTCCTGTTTGAAACAAGACGACCGGAGAGCTGGCGTCTGCGCCCTCGTGGCCAGCCTCGGCGAAGGGACACCCGTCTCTTCGTGCTCAGGAGACTTTTAAGAGACAGCTCGGTGCTAGCTACCTCCCCGCCCCATGGCCCCTGCCCTCGTGTTAGCGGGTTTGTGTGTTTAAAATAAGGAGGTGCTGAGAATGACTTTTATCATGAACTCACTATTTAAATGCAATTCTTACTTGCAGAGTTTAATGTAAGATGTTGTTTTAAGGCTGCTTTTGAAAGTTCTATCAATAAAATATGTTTGACATGGATCTGCTTCTGACTTGCCGTAGGAAGGATCCACTTCTAATATCTTTCATTCTAAAAGCCTGTATTCCGCGCAGTGTACCGTCCCTGGGCTGAGTGCTGGGGGATCCTCAGGCCAGGAGCACTGAAGACAGTGGGGAGGAAGGAGTCAGATCTGTGACCCTGGGAAAGTCATCTTGGCGGGAAGATGTTGGAAAGGAAAGTGCTGGGAGGTGGGAAGGTCAGCAAGCCTGGCCTCGAAGAAACCAGTGGGGAGACTGCTGCAATCGTCTGGGTGAGAGGGGATGGAGGTTCGAGCTACGCTTGCGGCCGTATAAGTCGAGAGGAGGAGACGGACGGGAGATTGTTAACATGGCGGGAGAATTCACAAGGCCAAGAAAAAAGCTTCCCCGAGCTCTAACGTTGAATACTTATGAGATTGAATACTTATGGGACATTCAAGTGGAAAGGTCAGTGGGTGATGTGGGACTGGAACTCGGGAAAGAGACCTGGCCAGATCACTAGATATGGAAGTCACGTGTACAGAGATGTTAATAGAGGGGTCCCAGGATCCAGTGGTTGGGTACGTCCGTGATAAAGGATGTAGGATATAGGTGATGATCCAGCAAAGGAGCCTTAGGAGGGTCAGACAGGTAGAAGGAAAACCAGCGTAGAGCAATATCTTGAAAAGGATAATCGTAACATTTATATAGCTCATAGTATATGCCAGGTACTGTGTTAAGCTTTTTACAATTATCTCATTTGATCCTCACAACGACTATGGAAGGGAAGTGCTATTATTATCCCCAATGGAGAAACTGAAGCAAACAAATGACTTGCCCAGAGTCACTTAGCTAGTAAGTCAGTTCTATGGCTGAATTTGAACTCGGGTCCTCCCAATTCCAGGCCTGACACTCTTATTAACTGCTTCATAACCAATTAACTGCTCCATAAAGGAGAGTGTGTCCAAGCATAGAAAGTGGACAAGAGCATCCGACACGAGAGAGATCACAAAAGATCAGGATTGAGGTATCGTCGTCTTACTGGTATGGAACAGATGAGGCAAACGAGAACTTAATAACTCAGTGTTTGGTTAAAGTGGGAAAACATAAATCACCCAGGGATAAGCTCCCTGTTTCGTAAAAAGTGCTCAGAAAACTTGGAAAGCATCTGGTAGAAATGTAGCTTAGACCATATTCCATAATGAATACATGATCTTAATATTAAAAATCTTAGCAGAAAAAATTAGAAAAGAAACAGACCATATATATCTCACAGATAATGAGTAAAAAAAAAAAAAGAGAGAGAGACAATTAGAAAAGATAAAATGACTTTTAATTGTTTGAAACAAAAGCTTCAGCATAAACAAAATTAATGGCCCTGGGATAAGGGAAGGGATTGAACAGAGATAAAATTTTTGTATTAGGTTTCTCTGATAAAGATTTGGTATCAGATATAGAAAGATAGGTATAGGTAAATATATATATATATATCAATATATAGATATATACAAATTTATATCTATCTATATATATATATAGCCATTCCCCAATAAATAAAGTCAAAAAAGGACAAAAAGTTCCCAAAAGAACTTAAAAAGATCCAAACAATATTTTTAAAAATGCTCCAAATCCCTAATAAGAGAAATACAAACAAAATAATCTTAAGATTTCACCTCACACCCTAAAAATTAGCAAAAAATGACACCCCCCAAAATGGCAACATTGAATGTTTGAGGGAGTATGAGAAGATAAGCACACATTAAGTCACTGTTGGTGGAGTGTTGAAATGGTATAATCATTTTGAAAAGCAATTTCAAATTATACATATAAAATGACTAAAAATATCCATATCCTTGGAACCAGAGACTCCATTACTGGTCTTTTATTCCCTGGAGGCTACTGAGAAGAAAAAGGTTCCCATATACACCAAATACTTGTAGCAACATTTTGTGATAATTAGGAAATACACATCCATTGGGAATTGGTTAAACATTTTATATAGTAAAATATTCTTGTGCCTTAAGAAATGAATGGATCAGAATGAAGTCAGCAGAACCTAGGAAACATTATCCATAGTAACAACAATAGTGTGAATGGAAAGAGCAATCTCACACCAAAAAACAAAAAAATAGATGTAACAAAATTACAAAGATCAATTTGGACTCAGATGAAAAGACACCTTCAACCTTTCAGGGATCCCACATTTCACATATTTTCAGATTTTCTCAATGTATTGATTAGTTATGCAGACTTAAATTTTCTTTTCTAAAAATATATGGAATATGATGTCATGCTCTTGGAGAGGAAGAGGGATACTTGCAATAAATATGGTGTTCTAAGAAACAAAAAATATAAATTAACTTAAAAAAAAAAACACTCCTGCTCAAAAAAAAAAAAAAAAGTATCATTGGTATCAAAGCTGACAATCCAGATTATAACAGTTTTAGAAGAGTGAGAGGAGAGGAAAAGGCAGCCCATATGTGGGTTATTGATTTTTTTCAGGAATTTGAGAAAGGAAGAGAGAAAAGCTGATAGCTTGAGGGAATGGTAGATTTTAGTGAAGATTTTTAAAGTATGAAGATGACTTAAGTGTATTTGTAGAGATAACCAGACTGAAAATTACAGAGTGGGGAATGACAGAAAGTTATGCTAACACAGAAGATGACACAAATATTGAAGAGTACAACAATGTCAAAATCCCCCCAAAAAACAAACAAACCCAAGAATTGGTCTTAAACCCAGAAAATCTCATGGAAGAGCTCAAAAAGGAACTTAAAAATCAAATGAGAAAAGAAAATTTGGAAAAAGAAATGAGTGATGCAAAAGAATTATGAAAAAAAATATGAACAGCGTGGGAAAAGAAAAAATATATAATTGGTCAAATGAAAGAGGAGTTACAAAAATTCACTGGAGAAAACTCTTTAAAAGTATAATTAGCCAAATGGGAAAGGAATTAGAAATTAACTGAAGAAAACAATTCCTTAAAAGTTAGAATTGGGCAAGTAGAAGATAATGACCCATGGTAAAATTCCTCATTGGAAAAACAACTGATCTGAAAAATAAATGCAAGAAAGACAATGTCAGAATCATTGAACTACCTGAAAGTCGTAACCAAAAGGAAGATCCAGACAGCATCTTAAAAAAAAAAAAAAAATCAAGGAAAACTTGGAACCAGAGGGCAAAATAGGCATTGAAAGAATCCATTGATCAGGAAAGATCCCAAAATAAAAATTTAAAATATAGTCAAATTACAAAACTATCAGATCAAGAAAAAAAATATCGAAAGTAGCCAAAAACAATCCTAGTATGGGGGAGTCACAATCTGGATTACATAGGGTTTAGGAGCTGAAACATTAAAGGGATTAGAGATCGTGGAAAATGGAGCTAAGACTACAACCAAGAATCATACGGCAAAATTAAACATAATACTTCAAAAGGAAAAAAAAAAGGTCATTCAATGAAATAGAATTTCGACCTTTCATAAGAAGATAAGAATTGAACCAAAAAAAAAAAAAAAAAAACATTTCCAATATCAACATCCAAAAGAAACCTAAAAAGGGGGAAGGAGGGGCACAAGGGATCAATGAAGTGGAACTTACTATATGGGAAAATGATTCTTGTAATTAGTAAAATAGAAGGATTATACATGGAAGGTAAGATATAAAGTGAATTTGAGGGAATGACATAAGGGATAAAGAGTTGTACACTGGGTGTAGAGGAAGGGAGAGGTAGAATGGGGTAAATTATTTCATGCTATTATAGTAGAAGAAAGATGGAAGAGTGGGTGATGGACCTTGCTTGAACTTTCATCAATATTTGCTCAGAGGGAATAATATACACAAACAGTTTTCTACAAATCTATCTTAGCCAACAGAAAAGTAGGAGGGAAAGAGGTGAGATGAGGAGACTGAAAGGAGAGGCAGTAAGAGCAAAACACTATCAAAAGAGTGAGAGGAGGGGGAGGACAAACTGGAGGAAAATAGACTGGAGGGAAATACACAGCTAGTAATAACTGAATGTGAATGGAAGTGGATAGCTGAGTGAATCAAAATCAGAATCCTACAATATGTTGTTTACAAGAAACGGCAGAAAGACAGAGTTGAGGAGCTGGAGCAGAATCTATTAAGCTTCAACTGAAGTTTAAAAAAAAGGCAGGAGTAGCGATTCTAATCTCAGACAAAGAAAAATCAAAAATAGATCTGAGTTAAGGAAAGAAACTGCATCTTTTTAAAAGGCACTAAAGATAATATTAAACATCTAAGTGGAATAGCATCTAAATTCTTAAAGTTAAGGTTCATGACTAAATGAGATAGAAAGAATTACAAAATGTAAATAGATAATTTTGATTGTATGAAATTTAAAAACTGCATAAAACAAACCAATGCAACTAAGAAGGAAAAGATTCATTTCCCAAATATATAGAAAGTGGAGTCAAATTTATACAAATACAAGCCATTCCCCAATTGATAAATGATCAAAAGATAGAAACAGACAATTTTCAAGAAAAGAAATTAAAGCTGTCTATAGGCACATGAAAAACTGTTCTAAATCATTTCCAATCACAGAAATGCTAATTAAAGCAACTCTGAGATATCACCTCATACCTCTCAGATTGACTAATATGACAGAAAAGGAAAATGCTAAATGTTGAAGAGGATGTGGAAAAATTGGAACACGAAGGACCAGCTCAGGAGATTGCAAGGAAGCAGGATGTGAAGTGCTGAATCTGGGGAGCTGCTAGCACTTCTGTTTGTCTAGTAATATAATCTGGAAAAGGATTGGAAAGATAAATTGGTGCCAGATTGCAGAGGGCCTTCATCGGCAAGCTTAGAAGTTTACATTTTATCCCAGAGTCAATAGAGAATTACTAAAGGTCTTTGAAGCAAGAAAATGGTTTAGAAAAATTATTTTGGCAAGTTAGTGGAGAAAAGATCACAGAACAGAGATTAGAGGCAGGAAGATCAATAGAGGCTGGTAGCCAAAGTGATGAGGACATGGATTACCCAAAGTCGTGAATTTCTGATTAGAAAGAAGGGGATAACAAATAGTAAAGTCTCCATGAAGGCAAAAGATCAGATGCAGAGGCAGAGAGGGGCAGAGATTGAATGAGAAGAAAGCACCAAAAATGTGTACAGGCATTTAAACCTGAGAGACTAGGTAGTGCCCTCATTGGATGCAGGAGGTAGGTTCATGAGTTTTATGAAGGTGAATTCAGTTTTGGTCACAATGAATTATGAGATGCCTAAGGAGTCAGAGAGGTAAAACTGTCCATCAAGAAGCCGGACAGAAGTTCAAGAAAGGGACCAGTGTTGGAAATGTGGATATGAGAGACGTCTGGATGGAAAAGGTTCTTGAGCTCATATCTAATGGATGAAATCAGAGTGAATAGAGAGAAGAAATATAAGAAGATAAGAGGACTCAGGACAGACATCCTGGGGTCAGTGTGGAAGATGGAGGAGGCACAGTTAAGAGCCAGGTTAAAAATGACCCAACAAAGAAGACTAGGGAATAGTCAAATAAGTAAAGAGAGAAGGGGGAGAATCAGTGTCAGTGAAGCCAAAGGAGGAGAGAGGTACAGCCAGAAGATGAGGTAGCAAAAGCTGGAGATAGGTTAAGGAAGATGAAGGCTATGCAAGTTTAACAATTAAGTTCCTTGGAGATCCCAAAGAAAGCTCTTTTTGTAGAAAACCAGTCCTTGTAGCTTCGATGCAATCCTTCTACTCTTCTCTAATTGATACCTCATTCCCCACATTAGCTTTTCCAAACCTCTTCACTCTCCCATACTACACCCTCTTAAGTGAGGACGTTGCCTCCAACTTTACTGAGAAAATAAGGGCCATTTTCCCAAAGCTTATCTTCTACCATTTCTCTATTTTGAAACTCCTTGAGGTCATTCCCATTTCCTCTCTTGTGTCAGTCTCTGATTAAGGGACAACCTTCTTCACCCAGACCAACCCTTCTATTTGTCCTGGATCCCATCCTTCCATTTGCTCCTGCAGATTGACTCCACAATCAACCCCCTTTCCAGCTTCAATTATCAATCTCTCCCAATCCCAATCTCACCATCAAACAACCGATTGCTCCTAAACTTAAAAAACCTTCAGTTGATCTCACTAATTTCACTATTAGCCTGTCAGCCTCTTCCTTTTCATAGTCAAACTCATAAAAGAAGCCCTTTACACTTAGGACCTTCACTTCCTCTCTTCTCAGCACTTAAATCTTTGCCATCTGATTACCAGGGGCAGGGAGGTGGTGCAGTAGAGTTCAAATCCAATCTCAAAATATTACTAGCTATGTGACCCTGGGCAAGTCACTTAACCCTATTTTTCTCAGTTTCCTCATCTATGAAATGAGCTAGAGAAGGAAATGAGAAACCATTTCAGTATCTGCAAAACTTTAAAAAAAAAAAGGTGTGTGTGGGGGGGGGAAATCATGAAGAGTCAGCTATGACTAAAACAAGGGAACATCTGACCTCTTAACTAAAACTGCTGTCTCCAGAATTCACAATGATAACTGAATCTCCATATTGATGCTCTTTTTTCAGTCTTCATTCTTCTTAACCTCTCTGTGGCATTTGGTACCAAAATCTAATAAATTTATTCTATTTTCTGCTATCTCTTAGTTGTCCTCCTACCTCTCCTCATTCTCCTTTGCTTCATGATTATCCATGATTTGCTCTCAGATATGGATATCCATTCAGATATGGATAAGATCCTCTTATCTGGATCCTTTTTCTTTATTAGTTATTAGATCTTATCAGTTCCCTTGAATTCAATTATTTCTCTACTGTCTAATTTATCCAGTCCTGATCTCTAACCCTGCAACACCATCCTACTGCCCACTTTATGTCCCAAAGGCATATCAAACTCAATGTATCCAAAGCAGAATTCAGTCTCTTTCCCTATCAAACTCATCCCTCTTTTAAAACCCCTTATTTCTGTCAGGGACCTCCCCATTCCTCTTGTTCACCTAGTTTTGCCAACTAGGAGTCAATTTTCACTCTCCCTTCCCAGCTCCAAGACAAGTCTGCTGATTCTATGGACATGCTATCTCTTGAATCCATCTCCTTGGTTTAACCCACTTGGTTCAGTCCTCACTACTTATTGTTTATAAAAAAGCCCACAAAAGTCTCCTCCCTGGACTTCCTGTTTTGTCTCTCCCCTTTCTAGTCCTGCTACAGTAGCTGCCAATTTTTTTTTACAGCACAGTCTGACCATGTTATGCTTCTCAAAAAGTGCTAGTGGCTCACCATCCTTCTAGAAAAAAATTCAAACTGTTCTCATTCTGAATCATCTCTTTACAAATTACTATCTCACATACTCTATTTCAAGGTAAATTGACCTTCTTATGCTTGTCTCCAGATCAGGAACACATAGGGAACAACCCACCATTTACTCATAACCCTAAATTCCTTCCTAACTTGTCCCTCAAAAAATCCCAAATTCCCCTCTGAGCACAGCTCACTCATCACCTTCATTGGGCTAGTCCTGATAACCTGCACCTGCAGGTCCAGCTGCTGCTCCTCCTCCCCATCTCAAAACTTAATCCTTTTCTGCTAGGTTTGTTGCTTTTGCTTTTCTGTGTACTGTTCATAGAACACAAATTCCTTGTATTTCCAGTTCCTCCTCCCACAGTGCCTGACACAGAATAGGTGCCTAATAAATTTGCTTGTGGATTGAATGATTATTGATTGAGAGTTCCTTGAGGGTAAAGGCTGACTTTTGCCTCTCTTTGTAATCCCAGTACTTAGCATAGTGGGTCTTAAAGTGGCTGTTATTTGTCCAGTGAGGACCAATGAAATCACAAGGTGATGTCTTGATTGTGAAATGAATTTAAGTGAGGCAGAGTTGCCCCAAATCAATTGCCTCACTCTCCCTTCCCAAGTCATCCAAGCCCAAGTCAGGACCTTGGCCAGCTCTAGTGCTCTATAGAGTCTGCTTTCACCACCCGCATGAGCATTGAAACAAATGTTCTCATCTGCCCATTCCACCAGGAAAAGTCTTTAGGTGCTTGGGGTAGCCTCTAGTTCACTAACAGAGTGGAGGCTTGGCAGTTATGGTCAACCTGATTCAGTCCATCTGCTGAAATGGTTTATGGGCTGCTCGTGCTACAGGTTTTTGGAGCCACATAGAGCTCAGTAAATGTTTCTTGACAAAAGTCTAAAGTGAGGATTCAAGGAGCAGAGAAAGAAGCAAGTCTAGAGGAAGTAGAGGTAGGGAATAGAGCAGCAAATTTCTACATATCCGGCTGTGAAAATACAAGTTGAGTGAAATAAGGCGAGTGAGGACTTAGCAGAGACCAGAGCATGTTTGTGGGCAGTAGGGAAGAAGTACCTGTGGGAAAGGGAGAGATTGTCAATGAAAGTGAGACAGAGAGACAAAAACATACAGAGACAAAAGAGAGAAAAAGGTGGAGACAGAATGAAGAGACAGAGAAATACAGAGAGAGGAGAGACAGAGAGAGAGAGAGAAAGAGAGAGAGAGAGAGAGAGGAGACAGACTCAGAGTGATAGAGGTTAGGTTAGTAGGAGATGAAATAAGAAGAGGAGGAAATGATTGTTGGCACAGATTCCCAGAGGAGGAAAAGGGGGATGGTATCAAGGTCACAATAGAGGGTCCAGCTCCAACAGAATCATCCTGAACAAAATAGGAGGGAATAAATCATGGCAAGTGAGTTTTGGGTCTCGGGTGGACACACGTAGTGAGCACACATAACAGATGGTCCTGATTTTCTCAGAAAAATAGGTCACAACACCAGCTGGTGAGAGAAGGTCGAGGGTAAGGGGACTGAGAAGAAAGGAGAGGTTTAGACCAGCTGGTACGGGAAGTGTGTTATTGAGTTAATTAAGGAATTATCAGAGAATTGCTGGCCAGCTGAGAGGCCCCAGCCAAGATTAGATAACATATATTTGTGCTCAATTACCAATTTTGTGGCTGACTCCAGTACCAGGAGCAGGGCTGGGCAGCAAAGGCTTGGGGGCTTGGCAGTCTAGGCAGCTGGGAGACAACCGGCCAAGGGAAAAAAGGGTGAAGGTCAAAGTTGTGAAGGAAAGGGGGGAGGGGCAGGAGACCGGGAGAACCAAGCCATGGGGTGAGGCAGGTTGGTCTGGAAGTTGTAGTTTGGGTCACAAAAAGCTGAGGTGCAGTAGGACAGAGGTGAGAAGACTCTGATCAGAGAAGACAGTTTTAAGCAGCAGGAATGAGGGTGGAGAATTCTGCAGTGACTTAGCACTCCGGATGGCTGAGGGTCAGTGGAGATGACCGCCCAGGGAGGTGAGGAGGTATTGAAAGAGACAGCAGTGTAAAGAGGGAGGGAGCAAGGCTGGCATTGGTGGCAAAAGCCCTGGGTTCTAATCTCATCCCCACTGCTTATGAATTGTATACATCTCAGCATTTTATTCTCTAGGCCTTCACAAGGCCCCCCATTAGCAAGGCAGAGTAGAGCATTTGAAGGTTACCAGGTGTTTTACAGTCTCGTTTGAGTTTCACGACAACTCTGTGAGCATGTTACTCAGAGACGATTATCCCCATTTTCTGGAAACTATGACTTGTTTAAGGGCACATAGCTAGTCTAAGGCAGAATTTGAACTCAGACCAAGTCCAACTCTTTCTTCTTTATACCACCTAGATGGTGGTGCTGAACTCCTTGAGAAAGGAAGGTGAGGAAGCTAGAGGTTGGTGCTAAACTTGACGCCACTAGGATATAGCCAAAGGGATCTCTTTAGAAGGTGGGAGCTAAATGTGGGGGGGGGAGTGCTAAAGAATGGCCAGAGAGTGGTCCAAAAAATGGTGGGGGAGAGTCCCAGTGAGCCCTGGAGTGGAGGTCAAGAAGCAGGGTTGTGTGCTGGAGAAATCCAAGCTTTGAGGTTAGACAAGAAGGATGGGGAACAAGTCAGGAACTAAGAAGCAACGATTCCAGAGCCCAAAAGAAGGGATAGGCAGGGGAGAGGGACCAAGGCCAGTCAGAGAGGAGTCTCAGCTTCCAGGGCAGGAAGAGTGACCTCATCAGTAGAAGGAACTATCCATGGAACAACCCCCATGCTGGACAGAGCCATCCCTTCTCTGCAACTTGGCTATGTTGGGGATAGAAAGACAGATAAAGTTCCTATCATTACTTTGCCTTCAAAGCGCTTCCCTTTTACTGAGGGAGACAACAGGAGCATAGATACCCACCTAATGCATCCAGAGTAGATAGAAGGTAACCTGCACCTGTCTGGGACATAATGCACCTTGGCTATGTTGGCTGCACTTGAAGCTATCTGAATGGTGCTTCTGACACACATGAATGGGGATCTCCTTAGGGTTTCTTCTCCTTATCTTATGTTCCTGTCAGGAGGGGAGCAGAAGGTGGGGGCCAGAGCTTCCTAAAGGTAATTAGTCTAGAAGGAATCCTTTTTATGTTTGAGCTGAGTTCTTTATCTCTTTTCCTTAATAGGGCAGAGAGGCCTGAGCTGTATATCCAGGGTTTAAACTTCCTTCCCACTAAATGTCAATCACCTAAAGGAAATAGCCAATAAACCCATTTCTTTAAGTGTTAAGCCATACTTAGATCAAAATAAGCACATAACAAATTCACAATAGCCTTTTTCTTTGAAGATTCATTTAGGAGAAAAGTGTATAGACAAAATAAGAGATAAAATAGGCACCAATAGTGGCAAATATGAAATAAAATTGGAAGAGCTAATAGTTAGGAAGGAAAAGAATTCAGAAGAATCCTTTAAAAGAATATGCCATGAGGCCAAAGCATATCGTTGACTCTCAGGTTAGATCCACGGAGGAATTTGCCAAAGTAGAAAGAAAAGGGCACTGTGAGGGAAGACACAGACACAGACACAGACACAGACACAGACACAGACACCTCATAATGGGCTTAGTCCTGAAAAGAACTTAGCAAAGATCTTTATCATAAGCAGATTTTTTATAGGAGAAACATAACCTTAAATGTTTCTCAGGTGTGAAGACCTGGAACTCAAGTGGGAGGGTCAGAGAACTAGTTGGAATGCACCTGGCAGACCAGGTCTCAGACCTGTTTAAAAATATATCAATCAAGATAGTCTAGGAAAACCAACATCCTTTTTGTATGCAATTATGGTTGATAGAGTTTACATTATAACTGTCTTAATTTATGGTAATAAGACAGTCTGAGAAAACTAAATTCCCAAAGGTTGTTGTGAATGTCTTTAAAGATGCTAACTAGATCAGAGACAGGATGGATGAATTAACATAGACACTGACTGCATTATTCTATATGAACAGGATTTGAAATTCTTCCTAACAGGGGAAGAGAGTAAGTCATATCCTAAATTGCTATTAAATAGAAATCAGAGAAAGCATACAGAAGAGAATCTACCAAACAATACACAAAGTGAATGAGTGGAACCTGCACCTGTCTGGGACATGAAAGGCATGAAGGGAAAAAAGAAGAGATGACTAGAAAGATCAGCTGAAGTTCACACAGAGAGTGTGACCTATATGTTAAGTAATAGATGGCAGACCTAGAATTGGAAGGAAGTCCCATCCTTTTCAGTGGCTTCAGCCTAGAGGCTTATAATGTAGTGACTATAGGGAGCCACTCAATCTTCTTAAACAAAGGAGTGCCCTTAGATAGCAAGTCCAAACCACAGGTATCCTAATAAGGAATTGAGAGTTTGCTGGCCACAGAATGTAAATATATCAGCAGAGATATGAAACTTAAAGGTCAAGAAGACTTCAAGACAATGGAGACTGCAAATTCTCCCTGAAGGGAAAAACTCTAGCTCCAGCAAGGGATCTGCTTCCCTGGAGTTGTATTGCCACAGAAGCCCTTTCAAAGATCACAGCAGCTTCCTTGATCTCTGAAGAACCATGCTAAGAGATTGGAGATTTGAGGAGGGGAGGAAAAGATTTGAAATTCCTCACAGGAGTCAATCCCTGCACCAGCCAATGATCAGGAATGTCATTGTGTCTGACCAGAAAAAACCTCCCTAGAGAAAGAGGGGTGGGTCCAAGCCAAGATTAATCAAGAGCACAGACTCAAAGCTAGAACTGGTTGGGAACCAGTTTCTCATAAATGCCAAAGTCCAGGGGCTGAAATGAAAGTGGGGAAACCTGAAATAGGAGTGCAGGTTTCTAGCCAAGGATGTCTGCTGGGAAATCAGGAGAACTGAACTACATGGAAGCTTAGCAAAAACCCAAACAAAACAAACAAAATAAATCTGATTGTGCAACTCAATCTACCTTCTGTGGCATTATTTTCTGTCTTGTGACTTGTCTGAAATTTCTAATTACTTAGGATAACTTTTTGTTGAATCGTTAGGATTCTCTAAATTATTTGCAACTGGAGATGATTTCACTTTCTCTTTGCCTATGTATAGTCTCTAAATGTATTTTCTTATCTTTTTACAAAAACTAACACTTTTAACAAGAGGAAGCATGGTGGTTAGAAATCCAGCATTAGAGTCAGAATGACTTGAGTTCAAATCTTGCTTTGGAAATATGCTAATCATATGTCCATGGACATATCCCTTTATTTCTCAGTTTCAGGCAAACTGTAAGACAATGAGTTCCTGCTCTTCATCAAAGAAAGGACTTCCCAAAATAGGAGTTTCCCCTTCATACTAATTAAATCACAAATCCAAACTCATAATTAGCATTTTAGAACAATTATCAAAATATCAAATAATAGTGGAGACAATGACTATCCTTGCTTAACATCCATTTTATCATAAAAATGTCTACTGCTTCTCCATTATAAATAGTGCTAATTCTTGGTTTTAGTTAGATGTCCTATATATTAAGAAATTGTTTCTTTTAGACCTATGATTTTTAGTGTTTTTTTAAAATACCATATTTGTTCAAGACTTTTTCTCTACTGATATAAGCATGTGATATTTGTTATCTTTGTCATATAATTTATCACATTTATCAATCCCCTAATAATGAACAATCTCTACATTCCTGGCATAAACCTAGTACCTTTTAAATATATCATTATCAATTCTTTGCTAGTATTTTAGTCAATATCTTTGCATCAATATTCATTACTGAGATGTATCTATAATTATCTTTCTTTGTCTTATCTCTCCGTGGTTTGGGTATCAAGAAAAGATCACATTTGCTTCATGGGTGATTGGCAAGATGACTTCTTTCTCTGCTTTTGCAAATAATTTATTTGGTAGCTTTCATTTGTCAATCCAGTCCTTTATTTGACCCTAGTGTCATTCTGATGTCCAGCTCAAGACTATAGCTATGTGTGTGCTACAGATCTCCTTCTTGTCCTGAGGCATCCAGTGGGGGTTGTTTATCAGGATGAGGAAACAGATCTCACAAATTTCATCACCCCTGACTCCATCTAAATCTAACAGGGATAATCAGAGAGAATCTCTCGTGATCTGCTCTATCTAGATCACATTTCATTGAGTAAATGTGGGGATGGACTTGTGAAGGCCATCCCATGGACTGTATACTTGGTTCAAAGCTAAGTTCTCTTGGCTGGTTCTCATGACATATGTGCTCACTTTTAGATGACATTCCAATTCCATCATCTTAGTGATGGCAACAGAGGGAGAGGGATCAAAGGAGATCAAAGGAGACTGGCCATTAGGCAGATGCCCTGCCTAAGATGGGGTTAGAGTTCTAGCAGATCTTGGGTTAGAGTCACTTTCCCCATTGAGAGGGGGAAATTCCAGCATTGCTGGAAGAATTGTCAAATCTTGGATCTGGAAAGAGACTTTAGAATTCATTTAATTTTCCTTCCTCGTTTCACAGATGAAGAAACTGAGGTCCATAATGTCCATTTACTAGCACATTTGGGGCCAACTCTCCTGTTTCTCAGTTGAGTGTTCTATCTTTTACCCCACAATATCTCCCATATTTCTAAAGAGATAAAGTGGACAAACATTATGCAGACTTTATTTGCTTTTCAATGTTTAACTGGGTGTTTTTTGGAATGTGGGGAGAGAGGAAATACTATATAGGAGTGCTTTCTTGGTGTTAAATCTCAAGGTAAATACTTAGTCAAAGATCTATTGTGGTAAGTAATGGAGTTTCAAAGACAAAATGAAAATCTCTCCTCCTCAGGGGAGGGGATGTGTGAGAAGAACACAGACAAATCAATACAAAGTAATTTAAGAAAGGACAGAATAGGAACAACTTGCTACCATTCACCTTGTACCATGAAGAAAGAGGAAAAGAACAAATATTTACAGAATAGTCATAGCAGCTCTTTTTGTTGTAGCAAAGAACTGGATGTAAGAGAGCATCTATCATTTGGGAAATGGCTGAACGAATTGTGAACTGTGCATGTGACACAACATTATTGCACCAAAAATGATGCAAAAGATGGTTTCTGAGAAACCCTGGGACTGGTTGTACTGAACTGGTGCAAAGGATGGAGAAGAGAATGAGGAGGATATTTTATAGATGAAGAATAACGTTGCAAAGACAATAATGAAAAACTGAACAGCTGTGATCAATGTAATGACCAATTGGGACCCCAGAGACCTCATGACCTGCTCCCCCCTTCCTGACACAGAGATGAGCTTGGAGGCACAATGAGACATACAGGCATGAATGGGGCAGATGCGGGGACTTGTTTTTCTCGATTGAGCACATTTGTCCCAAAGGTTTTGTTTCTCTGTTTGGTATGGGAATGAGGGAGAGGAGAGGAGAGAAAATGATTGTTAATTGGAAAAGATAAAATAAAAATTTTAAAAGAATATAACCTTGATGCTCGGACAAGGCTTGGAATAAAAATTCATAACCCAAATTAATCCCTGAAAGAAGCTAAGCCTTCCAAGTGGAAGAGGTAAGAAATAGATAATTTCAGGCCAAAGGAATAGCCTATGTGAGGACCCAGGGGTGGAGTGCTAAGCTAAAGGAGCAGCTAATAGTCTCAAAATAGAATGTATGAAGAGAGAGGTTGTGATAGGAACAATATTTTCTACCACATTCTTTCCCCAGCTAAATGTTCCAAAAATCTGAACTTCATATACACTGGATGAGTTTTTCCTTAAAAGGTAATCCTTGAAACCATTCTTAAAACTGAATTGGCACAAGGAACTAAGACTTCAACCATTGATTTTGCTTCTTGGTGCCCCAAGTACAAAAACCAACTCATAGACCAGTTGCTCCTCTCTCAGAAGACCAGCATGGTTAACACAGAGGTAAGGAAACTACACCCAACAGAATCAATGCTGTTTCCTCAAGGATATCCTTTCCCTGCTATGGCTCAGTAAATTTCCTTTTGTTAATTGTTTAATGGTCTGTAAGTGTCTCATCTCATTCCAGTCTTTGGCCTACAAGAGAAATAATAATAAAAAAAAAAAGGCTCAATAGTAAATTTGAGACAGCGAACTGCTTTCTATCTGCAACCAGAGTTTGCCAATGCCCATCTGTCAGTCTAGACTCACTCCTACTACATATTAGCACATTTCCCTCCAGCCTTAAACCACCTCCTTCATGAGGTACTATTCTGTTCAGATGGGCTTCTCCAGTGCCAGCTTCCTGCCTTTCTGCACTGCCTCCTATTTCCTACTGCAAAGACCTTTCCTGATCCCCTGCCACACCCTGTGAGACTATTCAGACTCTCATCTCTGGCCAAGACTTTCTAGATGGGGGGAGAACAAAGCTACTCTGAACCTGTCTTAGAATTAGCTACTTCCCAAGCTGAACCATCTGCAGCAGCTTATAAAGGCTCCAGGGCTTTTTCTTCTCTGGTGAAAGAATCTTTTATTTCCACCAGTGTCTTCACTGGACTAGTGGTGCTCAAACTTCCTGCTGTTTCACTGCAGTTTCTCCTGGGTCATCATTCAAAGAAGAAACCACTGATAGAAAGAAAGAAATGAGAATCCCAGAATCTTAGAATTAGGAACCAGCCTCAAGACACATATAATCCAATGTATATCCAATGTATAATCCAATGGAGGGAATCCTCCACAAAACACTCCTGAGAAAGGATTACTCGTTTTATTTTATTTTATTTTGTGTTTTTTATTTATTTTATTTTATTTTTTATTAAAGCTTTTTATTTTTCAAAACATATGCATGGGCAATTCTTCAACATTGGCTCTTGCAAAACCCTGTATTCTAATTTTCCCTTACTTTCCCCATGCTCTCCTCTAGATGGCAAGTAGTTCAGTATATGCTAAACATATTAGAAATATATGTTAAATCCAATATATGCATATATATTTATATAATTATTGGGCCTCACAAGAAAAAAAAAGAGAAACAAATAAAATGCAAGCAAACAAACAATAAAAAGAGTAAAAATGCAATGTTGTGAACCACACTCAACTCCCACAGCTGGGCGTAGATGGCTCTCTTCATCATTGAATAATTGGAACTGGTTTGAATCATCTCATTGTTGGAGAGAGCCATCAGAACTGATTGTCCTGTAATCTTACTGTTGCACGTACAACGATCTCCTGGTTCTGCTCGCTTCCCTCAGCATCAGTTCCTGTACGTCTCTCCAAATCTCTCTGAAATCATCCTGCTGGTTGTTTCTAATAGAACAATAATATCCCATAACATTTATATATCAGAACTTATTCAGCCATCCCCCAACTGATGGGCAGCCACTCAGTTTCCTGTTCCTCGCCATTACAAAAAGGGTTATTGCTACAAATATTTTTGCATGTGTGGGTCCCTTTCCCGTAAGGAGAGGAGGGAACTTCTTGCACAAAACCTTTCCTGATTGCTTCCTCTGTCCTTGGTGCTATCTCCCCACTGGAATCTCCTCGAATTGACTTCTTTGACACATTGTTGCCTCTGTAGAAAGTAAACTCCCCAAGGCAGTGACTTCTTGAGAAAGCTCAGGGAATGTGGGTCAAATGGTCTGAATTCTCCATTACTTTTCCAATTTCTGCCCTCTGGAGTCAAGGAAAAGAAAGCTAAAGTCTGTTTTCCTAGGTATCTACTCTTCCTTCAATAAAATGAAATGGTTGTTTTCTTTGCCTTACTAATATCAAGGGTGAACATCCTCACCATAAACTGAGGCATTCGGAGTTATTATGTGTACCTTCAGCTTTTTCTTTTCTAAGCTAGACATTCCCAGGTTCTTCATTCTATTTTCCCATTATGGCTTTTCATAAGATCATAGGATCTGAAACCAAGGAGGTCATGTAAAGCAATGAGCCTATGTGTTTCGTTTTGTTTGTTTAAATAGTATTTCATTTTTCCAATTACATATAAAGACAATTTTTAACATTTTTTAAACAAAATTTTGAATTCCACATTTTCTTCCTTCTTCCCTCCCCTTTCCCTCCCTAGAAAGGTAAACAATTTGACATAAATGTGCAATTTTATAAAACATATTTCTATATTAGTAATGTTGTGAAAAAAGAAACAGATGGGGAGAGGGGAGCATGATAAAATGAAGCTAGTGAAAATAATCTGCTTCAATTCCCAGTCATCCTCCATCAGTTCTTTCTCTGAATATGGAGGACATTTTGCATCACAAGGAGGACAATGCTAATGAATGTTTAAATTACGGAACAACTGAGCTAATTTCATACATTAACAAGATTATGTTTAAAATTCTTCGAGCTAAGCTTCAGCAATATGTGAACTGAGAATTACCAAAAGAGCAGGTTGGTTCCCAAAGAGGCAGAAGAACTAGAGATTAAATTGCCAACATTAACTGGATTATGGAGAACACGAGAAAATTCCAAAAAAACGTCTGCTTCTGTTTCATTAGCTATGCTAAAGTCATTGACTGTGTGAATCACAACAAAATGTGGTAAGTCCTCAAGAGATAGAAGTACCAGATCATCTTATCTGCCTCCTGAAGAACCTTTATGTGGATCAAGAAGGAACAGTTAGATCTGAATGCTGAAAAACTGATCAGTTTAAGATGGGAAAAGGAGTATGACAAAGGTATATATTTTCACCTTTTTATTTAATATATATTCAGAGTCCACCATGCAAAATACCAGGCTGGATAGATCAGAAGCCAGAATTAAGATTTCCCAGAGAAATGATAATCTCAGCTATACAGATGATACCACTCTGATGGCAAAAAGTAAAGAATTAAGAAATCTAGATGAGGGTGAAAGAGTAGAGTATAAAAGATAATTTGAAACTTAACATAAAAAAAACAACCCTAGGATCTTGGCAATTGATCCAATTAGTTCTTTATAAATAGAGGTAGAAGAAATGAAAATTTCAGATTTTATGTTTGTGAGCCCAAAGATCCCTGCAACCATGAAATTAAGAAACTTGCTCCATGAAGGAAAGCGACGGTAAATCTGTACCATGGACCAAAAAGCAGAGATATCACCTTGCCGACAAAGGTCCGTATAGTCCAAGCTATGGTTTTTCCAATAGCAATGTTTGGCTGGGAGCGGTGACTTCTAAGGAAAGCCAAAATGCAGAATCAATACTTCTGAACGGTGGTTCTGGAAAAGGCATTCGAGAATCCCTTGTACAGCAAAGAGTTCAATTAAAGAAATTAATTCAGATTATTCAGTGGAAGATCAACTATTGAAGTTGAAGCTTAAATATTTCAGCCACATAATGAGAAGATGGGACTCATTGGAAAAGACCCTGATGTTGAGAAAGATGGAAGGCCAAAAAAAGGGGATGGCAAAAGATGAGATGGAAAGATAGTGTCATGGAAACGATGAACAGGAGCGTGGATTTATCACAGGAAATAGTGGAGGATAGAAGGGCCTGGGGTATCAAAAGAGTAGGTCATGTTTGAACAATTGAACAATAATAGTATGCCACCAGACTATCAATCCTAAACACATTTATTTTTAAAAAGAGCTTATCAAGGCCTTCAAATAGAAATGCAAAGTGATTGCTCTATCATAACAATCTGGGGCAATCAGTGACGTCCGATGGGCCTGAGTTCAAATCCAGTGTCAGACACTTGACATATCCTAGCAGTGTGATCCTAAGCAAGTCACTCAACTCCAATTGCCTTGCCAAAAATAAATAAATAAATAAAAGAATTGTTTCTACTCTATAATAACAATCTGAGGGCGTTGATGTCAGTTTATAAACCACCTTGAGCAATGACTCAATGGGGCACATTGTGCTGTGTATGAGCCTCTGGCTTTGGGTTTTCATCCATTTTCATTTCAAATTTTCCCTGAGATAATCAAATGGTGCCATATTTGACAGGGAGGAAGAGAAAGAGGGAAAAGAAGGAAGAAAGAAGGAAAGGTGAAAAACAAAAGGAAGAGAGAAGTAGTGGGAAAGAGGGAATATAGGAGGGAAGGAAGAGAAAAGGAGAGGAGAAAGATGAGGATAGAGGAGAAGGAGAAGAAAAAAAGAGGAAGAGCGTAAGACAGAAATGGAGAGAGGGAAGGAAGAAGGGGGAGAAGAAAAGAGAGGGAGAAGGGAGAGATGGAGAGAAGGAAAAGGAAGAAGGAGAGGAGAAAGATGGGGATGGAGAAGAAAAAAGGAGAAAGAGGAAGAAAGTGAGAGGAGAAAAATTAAGAGAGGGAGGAGATTGGAAGGGAGAAGGAGAAAAAAGGGGATGGGGAAGGCGGACGGGTGGGAAGGAGACGGTAGACAGACAGACAGACGGAGTTTGCTTCTCCGTTTCTGCTCCAGTGAACGCCTGGAGGAAAAGTACTTTGCCCTTTGCCTTCACTAGTGAAACTCCCTCTTCCCGACTGACGACCTGGGTGAGAGCGAGTGCGGCGCCTCCCGGGACCTAGATTAAGGGGGGAGGGAGGGGGCGGGGCCAGCCTTGGCTCGAGTCCCGCAGGTCTGGGTTAATTTCATACTTGACCCCGGGACCTGTCAATAGCGGCCCCAGATAAAGCTCCCGGACCCTGGACTCCAACGTTTGTTTAGCCGCCGCCCCCGGCCTGGCCGCGAGCCTGCGGCGGGCGGCTCGGGGTCACAGACCTGGATTTGGGAGAAGGAAGCGCTGAGGAAGCAGAAAAGGCGCCCGGAGCTCGGCCGGGCGGCTGCGGAGCCGGGGCAGAGCGGGAGGGGGGCGTTTCCTCCCAGCCCCCATCTTCCGAGCCCTCGCGCTCCCCGCCGCCATCCCGCTGCCTCCCCGCGCGCTTCTCGGGCCCGGCCCCAGCTTCCCGGGGAGACGAACAGAGCCATGGCCACCCAGGTCGGCCTTCTTGCCCGTCCGTCCACCTGCGGGGCTTTTTTCCCTTTTTAAAAAATAAAGTTTCCTTACGGATTTCTGGGTTTTTACCAAATATACTTTATCTGCCCGCAAAGAGAATCCTCCTTGTAACCAGAAATTACCGCAGCAAAGCAGCCGCCTGCGGTCTTACTTGCCCTGAATGTTCCTGAAATGGGGGATGCGATGGACAGGGATTTAGTCCACTGGCTTTCCTAAGAACTTTTCAAGAACAGGATCAAGAATGGGGGTGTCCTTGGTCAGTGCTGTCCACTCTTGGGAATCCCATTTGGGGTTTTCACCATTGGACTGGTTTGCCATTTCCTTCTCCAGATCATTTGATGAATGGGGAAACTGAGGCACAGAGGGTGAAGTGATCTGTCCAGGTTCACACAGCTAGTCTGGCTGAGGCCGCATTTGAACTCAGGCCTCCTGATTTGGGGTTCAGGACTCTATCCATTGCACCACCCCTCTGCCGGAAGAGGGGCTGGGGATGAGCCACAGATTATGTGAGAAATACCCGGCAGGGCGGAGGGGCCAAGTCCAGGGGAGACAACAGGATGACCCAGAACCAAGGAGACAAATGTGGCTTGGGCTGCATTACCAGGGGCCACAGGGCTCAGGTCTAGGGGCCCAAGTTCTCCTCTCCTGTCTGGTAACCAGTTCTGGGCTCCAAAGTTTAGGAGGGGCAATGGAACTTAGAGGATGTTCTAGAGAGTGGCTGGGTTGGTAAAGGACCTGGGAATGACTTCATACATGGAGGAGGTGGAGGAAGGATCTAGGGATGTTATTTGTCCCAGAACTAGGTAAACTGAGGAACAAGCTCATTTTAAAGGGGAGTTAGTCTTATTTTTTCTTGACTCCAGAAAACAGAAACAAAAACAATCACTACAGGAAAGTGGTATCAGGGAAAGAGTCCCAGGAGATAATTTCTAACACTTCTTCCAGCCTCCCTCCTCTCCCCCCTCCCCCCTTTACCTTTTGGACCAGTTGGTAGTGAACTCTCTCTTCCTAGGAGCTTTCAAGCAGAGATTGGAGGGACTGACTTTCTTGCTGGGGATGTCATGGGGGTTGGGACTCAGGAGCTGGTGGTATAGGGATGCAGTCAGGAAGACCCCAATTCAAATTCAACCTCAGACACTTAGTAGTGACAAATCACATGAATGCTCTCTGCCTCAGTTCACACATTGTAAAAATGGACAGAATAGTACCTGTCTCCCAGGGCTCTTGCCCGGATAAAATGAGGTAATATTTGTCAAGCACTTTATAAATTGTAAAGTATTATATAAATGCTATTCTTGTTTATTATTATTACAAATTGGACTGGCTGGCCCTGCCCAGAAGCACGCTTTCCTGCCAACCTGCCGAAGATGGCATCTTTCTGGGTCTTCCCTTCTAGATCAAGACCACCCCTTTTTTCATCTCTCCCTTCCCCACCACATATACACCCCTGTGCCTGCACCTTGGAGCTAGGAGGGACCTTGGGAAATACTTTCTGAGTTCATGGACTCACAAATCCCTGAGGGATAGGTTAAGAGCAGACCCCTGGATACCCTCTCTCCCCCTGCATCTCCTTAGAACTTAATCTGGTGAAATCCCTGGGCCAAATTTTCTCTCTCAGCTTGAGAAGGACTCCTCCGACCCTGGATCTGATTTTGATTTCCATCTATTATCAACAAGTATAACTCAAAGCCAAAATTTACAAAGGAAGAAGTCGAGACCCGGGACTTTGAGATCTCCTCCAAAGCCATTGTTCTGAAACTGGTTATTACAGCTTATTACAGCTACATTACAGCTCCCAACCTGCTGGAGTGTTAGCTCTGCCCTAGCCCTAAATGCCCCCCGGGCCCAGCACTTGGTGGGTGTTTAATAAACACTTGTTGAATGATATATGCATATGTCATCTCTCTCAGTCAAATGGGAGCCCTCCGAGGGAAGGGACCAGTCTACTTTGTATCCTCAGCACCCAAAGATTGCCTGGCAGGGGTGATTAAGAAGTATCTGTTATTGACAGTGTTCAGGTGAAGAAATTAAACCTTCTCTAATCATGAAAAAAAAAATTCTCTGAATCCCTATTGCTTAAAGAAATTAAATTAAATTTAAATTAATTAATTTATTGAATAAAAAATTTATACTCAAATTAATTAATTAAATTAAGGATCATTTCACAGCTAGTAGATCTGCTAATATGATAGGAAAGGAAACGATAGATGTTGGAGAGGATATGGAGAAATCGGAACCCTAGTGCATGGCTGGTAGAGCTATGAACTGCCCCAATGATTCGGGAGAGCAATTTGGAACTATGCCCAAAGAACGTACTCTTCGATCCAGCAACACCATTCCAAGAGGTTGCATCCCCTCTAGGATCCCCAAATGCTAGGATCCCTAGAATCCCCAAAAAGATCATAAAAAGGAAAAAGAACTACATGGACACAAATATTTACTGCCGCTCTCTCGGTGGCAACAAAGGATTGGAGATCAAGTGGATGCTCATCAGCTGGGGGATGGCTGAACAAGTTGTCATATAAGACATGATTTTGTCCTATAAGAAATGATGAGCGGGATGATTTCAGAAAGGCCTGGAGAGTCTGAGTGAAGTGAGCAGGACCAGTGAACATTGTACCCAGCAGCAGCAGCAGCAGCAGCAGAACTGGGTTAGGACCAACAGGGATAGAGTCAGCTCTTCTCAGCAATGCTGCCGTCCAAGACAGTTCCAGGAGACTTGGGATGGAAAGGCCATCTCCCTCCAGAGAAATAACTGGAGTCTACATTCAAAGTGTGCAATTTTCACTCTGGGATTTTTTGTGGATTTTCCCTTTTCTTCTGATTCTTCTTTCACAAATGGAATTTGTTTAACATGATTGCGCGTGTATAACCGCCATCATATTGTTTGCTCTCTTGTGGGAGGGAAGGGAGGAAAGGAGGAAAATTTGGAACACAAAATCTTCCAAAGATGAATGTTGGAAATTATCTTTACATGTAATTGGGGGGAAATAAAATATTATTAAATACAAAAATACAGAAAAAAGAAAGGTCCATTATTTTATTTATTTGTTTGTTTTGCTGAGGCAATTGGGCCTCTGATTTTTCTTTCACAACACGACTAACTTGAAAAAAATATATTTTTTCCCCCGTGAGGCAATTGGGGTTAAGTGACTTGCCCAGGGTCATACAGCCAGGAAGTCTTAAGTGTCTGAGATCAGATGTGAACTCAGGTCCTCCTGACTTCAGGGCTGGTGCCCTATCCACTATAGCGCCACCTAGCTGCTCCATGTCCATTATTTATTGAATAAAGCAATGTGCTACATAAATGATGACCATGATTATGATCTATGCTCCTGTCAACAGAATCCCCCAGAACCTTGAAGCATTGCCAGGAGCAAATTGTGTCCAGATGAATGCAGAGAAGGACACATCACTTCCCCAAGCAAATGAGATTCAACCCTGTCTGAAGGGAAAGCTGGCTTGCTTCCCTCTTCCCCTGATTTTCATCTTCACCTTCTTTATTACTGGGCAACTTCTTGAGCAATCTGAAAGGGGCGTTGAGGTAACGCCACAGTACAGCAGACTTGAAATCAGGAAGACATCTTCATGAGTTCAAATCCAGCCTCGGATACTTACTAGCTGTGTGACCCCGGGCAAGTCATTTTACCTTTTTTGCCTCAGTTTTCTCATTTGTCAAGTGAGTTGGCAAACCACTGTAGCGTCTTTGCCAAGGAATCCCTGGGTGGGGTCACTAAAAGTCAGACAAGATTGAGACGACTCAACAACATGGGAGAGTCCAGAGAATGGCTTCCAATCTTCCCTAATGCCTGTGGGAACAGTGGAGGGTGAGTTCCTTGAGGGCAGCCGCCATTTTGATTCTTTGCTTTGGCTCCCTGATGCCTGGGAACTTCATAAAGGCCTGTGAGATGATGGATTGATTGAATCTCACAATCTATAGCTAGAGATGATGTTGAGGTCATCTGGTCTGACCCCTTTGATCCCCAGAGGAGAAAGCTGAGGTTCTGTGAGGATAATTCTCAGGAGCCCAGGTTGAAGAGGCCAGAGAATGTCAGAAGCAGGAATTTGCATCTGTCTTCTGCCTCCTGATCTAGCCCTCCCTTAGCTGCCCTTCAGTAGGAGAGGGGTAGCTGCCCGGGGGGGGGGGCTGAGGGACCCCCCCATTGGCCTTGGTGCCAGTGGGGGCAGGGGTGGTGCCAAGCTGGAGGCTGGGTACTGGCTGAGGAGCGCCAGGGCCCCCTGCCTCCTCTCCCCGCCAGCCTCCCGGGGAGGCCGATGCCCACAACAGGGGACTGCATGCCTGGGACCAAAAGGCTCCTTCCCTTTGATGCCCCAGCGCCTTTCTGGTGGAAGGAACCGTCCCGCTTTCTCTAGCAACAGGGACTGCCCCTTCCAGGCCTTGGCTGGGCCCTTCTCCGAGGCTCCCTGGGCTGGGGAACTGGTTGTTGATTGTGTGACCCCCGCCCCCTGCCCCCAGAACACACTTGTTTTCTTTAGGCTTTTTCTGGAGCTTGGGGCTGAGAAGAGAGGATTTTTATTATTGGGGGGGGGTGTTCCCAAAGGCAGCCTACTTTTGGTATAGATTCCACCTCAGGAAACGGAGGCTACGCAGGAAGCAGCAGAAATGGGGTTTGTTACCGGGTTACTGGCTGAATTCAGGCTAGTGTCTTCCCCTCTAAATTACCTTGGAGATATCTATCTGTATATGTACACACATACATATTATATATACCTATACATACATATACACAGATACAGACACACACATACACACACCATAAACTTAAAGGGCTTTTGTTGTCTCCCAGATTGAGGCAGGGTCCTGGGGGCAGCAGTTTCCGAGACTATTTTACTTTCTCCAGAACCTAGAACCCAGTGGGGACTTCCCAGGGGCCTGGGACTGACCCAGCACAGAAGTGTCTGCAGCCTCCCAGGCTCTCCCATTCTGGATCTCCCCCGGCCTTAGCCCAGTGCCCTGCCCAGGGCTCCATGCTTGTTTGTCATCGATTGACTGATTGATTCCATTATCCATATTCCCTCTAAGGTCTCCTCGGGCCAGAAATCTAGAATCCCAAAGCAACTGAGGAGCCTCGAAGCCGCGGGGATCGGACCCAGATTGTTCCTGCTTGTTACCAAGGGCGGCCACTTGATTTTCTGGTTGTCCTAGGTCCCACGTTTGGGCAAGATTCTCTCCAGGGGCCCCTTGGGCAGCAGTGGGAACCCCTTCTCAGAAGCATGCTTTGAAATACATAAAATAAATCCATCACATTAGAAAGGAAACCAAAGACTACTTCAAAATCAAGTTATTTTTGTAATTTTTTTTTATCAAGTAGTTCTTTCTTTCTTTCTTTTTTTCTTTCTTTCTTTCTCTCTCTCTCTCTCTCTCTCTCTCTCTCTCTCTCTCTCTCTCTCTCTCTCTCTCTCTCTCTCTCTCTCTCTCTCTCTTTATCAAGTAGTTCTTTTTTTATTTTTTTTTAATCAAGTAGTTCTTTTATTTTCACCACTGCAGTTCAAGGAGCCCCTGAAATCGTCCCTAGCGGCAGTTTAAGCCGCAGTCCCAGGATGCATTCATCGGGCTTGACTGGCTGTTGGCTTCAAAGCGAAGGGTGCTGTTTCCTAACCCTTTCCCTACATTTGGGGAGGGGGAGGAGGAGAAGGAGGGCCGGAGGAGGGGGGGTGTTTACTTTCCCCGGATTACAGGATTTGGCTGGCAGAAGGGGCCAGGAGAGGCCTCCAAGCCCGGCCTGGTTAAGGGATTTGCCCGAGAGACCCCCGAAAAGGAGCTGAAGCCCCGGGTGGGAGACAGCAGCACCTCTTTGGGGACTGGGCCGAGGGGCAGACGTCCTAGTCCTGAGGCAGCTGGGGAGGGTTCCCCTCCCCTTAATGGGAAATGCCTCAGGCTCGGCCTCCCCCCCCCCAGAAGGGCTTGGGGACCCAAGAGTGGCTCATCTGCCAGATCAGAGTCCCCCTTCCCCCCTTCTTTTCCTCCCCCCCGGCAGGCTGGCTCTCCAGCGCTCTCATTTTACAGATGAGGAAACTGAGCCGGGGCAGGAGCTGGCTAGTCCAGCGTCATCCAGGAAGACTGAGTCCCTAGCCCGCGATTTGGGGCTCCGAGCCTCCCTGAGTGCTCCTGCAGGGGCGGGAGGGAGTTCTGGCTGGGTTCGAGGGAACCCCGGACCAGGCACGTGCCTCGCTTTCTCCCGGGATTCTCTGGGGGAAATGGAGAGAATGAATGAGCGAGCCTCTGGGGAGGAAGGCGCGAGGGGCCCCAGCAACGCCCTCGCACGGCCGCTTCCCCGCCTGCCGGGTCCCTCCCCCGCCCCTCCAGAGCGGGGCCCCGGGAACGGCCGCAAAGTGGGGTGGCACGTGAGCCCCCGCTCGGGAGGGGGCGAGGGGTTGGTGCGGGGGCGTGTCCCGGGGCGGGCATCCCCGGGCCCGGCTGAGGAGGGGCCAGCGCGGTGGCCGCGGAGGGGCCGGCGGCGGCGGCCAGAGACGCGGCGCAGGGCGGCGGGCGCGGGGCGAGCGGGCCATGGAGCCGGGGGCGGCGGCGGCGGCCGGGCCCGGGGACCTGCTGCAGGCCCTGCTGGAGGGCGCGGGGGGCCGCGGCCGGGTGCTGCTGGTGGCCGAGCTCTGGGAGCGGGAGCAGAGCCGCAGCCTCATGAGGGACTTCGCCCGCCACGTCTTCCCGGAGCCGCGGGAGGAAGAGGAGGAGGAGGAAGAGGAGGAGGAGGAGGAAGCAGGAGAGGAGGAAAAGGAGGAGAAGGAGGAGGAGGAGGAGAAGGAAGAGGAGGAGGCGCGGGCGACTGGCAGCAAGCCCGGAGGCCCGCAGGAGGCGGAGGACTGGGAGGCGGGCGGCAAGCGCGGAGGCCCTCGGGAGGCGGCGGCCGCAGCGCGGGCTCCCGGCCGCGGGCCTCCGGAGCGAGCCATCTGCTCCCCACTCGTGTTCGTGCTGTGCCGAGAAGCTTCCCTGCGGGCCCCGGAGCCGCGCCTGCGCCTGCGGGAGATCCTGCGGGACGTGCGCGCCCGGAGGCGGCGGCGGCCTCGTTGGCGGCCTAGATGGCGGCCCCCGCCTTGGGGGCCCTCGGGGGACTGCGGCGGAGGGGGCGGCGCAGCGCTGGTCGGGGTGCTGGTGGAAGAGCCTGGCGACGGCCGCGGCGAGAACCAAGGCGCGGAGGAGGGAAGCGGAGCCGAGGCCATGCACCTGCTGGAGGCGCTGCTGCGCTCCGTATTCGGCCGGGACGCGGGCGGCCCGGTGCAGGCTGCCTGCTACTGCCCCGCGCGCCCGGACAGCGCCGCCGACGTGCAGAACGCAGCCTGCCGGGCCCTGCGAGCAGCCGCCGGCCAGCGGCCGCCAGGTCAGCGGGGCCGGGAGGAGGGGCGGGCCAGGAGGATCCCGGAGGCCAGCCTGGCCGGCAGCCTCCTTCTGCAGGGGAGGAAACGGAGGGCTAGCCCGGCGGAAGCCGCGGACTCGCCCAGGGTCACACGGCTAGAGAGACGGTGGCCGGGACCCGGTTCTAACCCAGCCCTCTTAGAGTGTGAGGAGGGGTCTTAGAGCTCCTAGAATTCCCCCCAGCTTGTTTGACAGAAAGGGAAACTGAGGCCTAGAGAGATTCAAAACCTGGGGAGCTAAAGTTCGGGGCTCCAACATTTACAGCGGGTCTCGGGCCGCTGGGCACTGGACCTTTGGTACTGAGGGGACAGTGTCGGGCTCCGGACGCCCCCCCTCCATGCTAGTAGCGCCCCCTCCCTGTGGCCCAGTGCCTCCCCCTCCCCATGGGCCAATATCTCCCCCCTCTCCAGGCCCAGTTATGCCCCCACCCTCTGGCCCAGTGGCCATGGTGGCTCTCTCCCTCTCTCCCTCCCCCGCCCCCCCATTCCCTGCTGGAGCCCTTTCCCGGAATGGCTGCGTCTGGGGCGATGCGGCCTCGCGGCTGTGACTCGCTGACTCTACCTCCCACCGGCAAAAGCTGCCGCCCCGACCCAGGAGACAAGCGGCCAGTTTGAGAATGAACTTGTGTGTATGGTTGCGGGGAGGGAGGGAAGGAAGGTGGGGGGTGAGGGGATAGGGGATGTTCAGGAAATGGAAAGTTGGGAGAGTGGAGAGAAACCTGCCTTTGCTCGGTCATTTATGGTGTGACCTTGGCCACGTCCTTTCCCAACTCTGGGCCTCAGTTTCCCCTTGTGTAAAATGAGGGGGCGGATGGATCAGATGCTCTTTGAGATCCGGTCCCATGAGTACCTGGACCCAGATTCCGGCCGTGGCTTCACCACAGTGTGTCGGGGTTAAACTCCCTTAGTTTGTCCCCTTCTCCCTCTTATCGGTGCGGGGGCTGGAGTAGACGGGCTCTATCCAAGGTGCTGCCGAGCTCCCTGATTCCGGAGACGTGGCGGGACTGGGGCCTGGAGCATGCGGGAGGAGGGGGACGTCTCCGGCACTGAGGGCCGCTCTGGGATCCGGGGACTGGAGGCGAAAGGCTCAGGGCGCAGGCAGGCTCTTCTGCCGCGGAAAACCCTGGAAAGCAGCGACAGTCCCCGGCTCCTCAAGGGGTTTGGCCCAGTAGAGCAGGGATTCAGAAATGCGGGCTGGACTGCGGGGAATGGAAGGGGACGCTGGGAGGGCTCGGACAGCCCCCAGAGGCCCCTGTAGCTAAGTATCCCAGAGGCCCCTGATTTCCTGAGAAAAGGAGCTGAAATGAGAGCAACTGAGGGATGGTTGGGGGAAATGAGTCCCTTTGTGCATGATACAGCAGATGAGTCTCAGTTGACTTAAATTCAAATCCAGCCTAGCCATTTACTGCCTGGGTGACCTTGGACGGAGCCCTTCCCCTTTCCCAGCCTCAGTTTCCTCCTTTGTAAAATGAGAGAATTGAGATAGACGGACTCTGAACTCCTTTGCTGAGCTCCATCTATCTTCCTAGCTCTTTCACCTTATTTAACCTTAGTTTGCTCATCATCTATAAGGAGGAGGGAGTTGGGCTAAACGGCCTCCGAGATCCTTCCTCGCTTGGGTCTAAGCTCTTACACGCTCTAGAATCAACCATTTTCTTTGGAAGTGGAAGGGCTGGGGCTGCATGAAGCGAGGGGGAGGTTCCCTCCAGCTCCAATGGTCTGGGACTCAGGGAGCTGGAGAGGGAAGGCGTCCGGAGACAGGAGGACCAGGGAGGCACGGAGCCAGCTCTGAGGCTGAAGAAGTGTTGAGGTCTGCCCCCTCCCCCATGCTAAAGTGCCCATAGGGCATGGGTTTCCTACTCTGGGATTTGGGAGGCTCGGGGAGCCTGGAGAAGCAGGTTCACATCCATGCAATGAGGGATCAGCGGAAGAGGATGGCGACTTTAGCCCAGAAAAAAAAAAAAAAAGGGCAAGGATGGCCTAGAGCACCTGATGCTGATGGTGAGGGCGCTGGCCCCGGAGCCAGGGAAACCCCAATCCCAGGCCTTCCTCCCATGCTCATGATGGGAGGGACCTTGGACCAACCACAGAGGGGACCAGGATTAGCTTTGTTACTCTGGGCCTCCTGTCAGACTGAGGGAAATTGTGGCCTCGGGGTCAAGGGAAACCCCACAGCTCTGAGCTTTTGTGAGCGCACCGGGAGCCCGCGGAGAGCCGGCCCGCACTGGCACTTCACCCGCTTGTCCGGCTCGTTTGCCCTGTGGTGGACCGGGGAGCCTTGCCCTGGCACCGTGGGACTAGCGCGGTTGAGATCCCTTGCGGCTGGGACAGGCTGGGATTCTGGGAGACAGGGGGCTGTGACTGAGCAGCAGCAGGGGCGGCTTTCTGGGATGGGGAAGGACAGGTGGTCTCTTTAGCCCGCCAGGGGGGGCGCAATATTCATTCTCTATGATCCAGCGAAATCATCCTTCACAAAGCGCTTGATAAAGCATCTCGTTCTCTGCTGGTGGAAATGATGAGGGCCCCGTGAGAATCCAATTCGGCAGATTCAGAACCGTGGGGGGTAAATGGCTGAACCCAAAGAACGCTGAGTCAGTAAATGGCAGCTGGGGAAGGGCCCTCGCAAGCTGGCCTGGGGCCTGTGAGATTTTTATGACTGGAATGGAAGCCCAGAGAGCATCCTCACCCCAGGGAGAACACAAGCATGGAAACTCGGCCTCACTTCTGGCTTCAGACTTGTCCCAGCTCTGTGATCCTGGACAAGTTCCTTCATCTGTAAAATGGATCATAATAGCATCTCCCCCCGGGGCTACTCTGAGATCAAATGAGATAATTGTAGAGGCCTTTGGGAAACTGAAAGTACCCTGTAAGCATCTAAGTACAAGTCTAAGAAAGTCCATAAATGTTAGCTATTATTATTATAATTGTGGGGAATTGCCTTCTAACAATAGAGAAGAGCCTCTGTACTTTACTCCCCCCCCCCCCCCCCCAGCCCTAATGTGGAATGGAAATCCCCTGAGGGCAGCCGGAATTTCCCTTTTGCCTCCACACCTGGACTTCCAGCCCTTAGTAAGCCCTAAATAAAACTTGTTAATTAAATTCTTAGGAAACTGCTTAGGGCTAGGAGGTGAAAGGGGAATGTAGCCGATGTGTCTGCGGCCCTAGTTCTCCTAACTGCGAACCCTGCTCTCTACTACATCTACCCCTTTTTCTGCTAGGTCGAACCCACTTTAATCCCCTCTTCCTCTTAAAAAAGAAAATCAAAACAAACAAACAAACAAACAAAAGAAAAAGAAAAAAAAAAAGAAAAAGAAAAGAAAAGAAAAAAGAAAATCCAGTGGCAGCTAGGTGGCGCAGTGGATAGAGCTTGGGGCCATAGACCGGTGTCCACGTGTCTCAAAAGAACTTGCAGGATTGAATCTATTTCTTTAGCCAAAGGACAAATGTTATTAAACTGGCTGAATTTCCAGACGAAATTAGCAGCAACACAAGCAAGGAGACCCATTTATCCAGCTTTCAGTCACTGACAGGCTCATTGTGTAGCCCGTGGGTCGGAGGAGGGTCTCTGGACTTTGGTTCTTGTGGAGCAGAGTATCACTGACCAGACCGTCAGTCAGCAATGAGTTCGGTTCTCACCGACCGACGGATCTTCTGTGTGACAGTCGGCAACGATCTGAGGACTAGTCTGTGCACTTCAGTCTCAGTTCTGTGGGTTATCCGGAGGCCAGGGGCTATGTGACTGAATCAGACAGATTGTTGTTCCTAGATTATGGAGTCTGAGGCAGATTTAGGATTGCTGATTTATTAGTAGAACAGAAACCCCCCTAAAATCAGGGGCTCACCAGATCATCTTCTAGCAGTGTGAAATGGCAGCCTCCACCATTCGGGGTAGCTCCTGATTACCTCTAGGATAGCCTCTCACAGACTCCAGATTTGTTTCCTAGCGCTCCCCTTAACACACTCTACCATTCAGGTAAATGAGTTTGCTTGCTATCCCCAGTGCATGAGAATCCAGCTCCCACCTCTATCCCATCGTCCCCCTCTCCTCTGCCTCCCAGGGTCCATAATATCTCTCAAAGCTCAGTTTGAACGCTATGCCCACACTAGGTTTTTCTTGATTTCTCCAACTGCCAGTGACTGATCCCCCAGACACTGATTTTGTACAAAATTTAGTAAATATTTAACAGGCATCTGAGTTATAAGCAGCCAGATGGCCCAACAGATAGCGTGCTGGGCCTGGAGTCAGGGAAATCTGAGTTCAAATCTGGCCTTAATAGTATAACTGAGTCACTTCACCTCTGTCTGCCTCAGTTTCCTCACCTGTAAAATGGGAACAATCACAGCACCTATCTCCGGGATTGCTATGAAGATGAAATGAGATAATATCTTTCAAGTGCTCTATAAATGGGGCCAGTGTTATCCATTCCCAGTTATCATTTCCTCTGATCAACTTAAAGAATCCCTGAGGAAAGGGCTGTTTGATTTTCTATCATGGGTAAGTACCTAGGACAGTGGCTAGCATACAGTTGGGGCTTAATAAATGCTGGCCGATTAATTGAGCTGACTTGAGACCAGACATCTGGAGATAAAGCGATAGCCTTGCGTTTTTATGTCCAGGTGTTATCGTTCTCTCACTTCCTGTAACAACCATCACCTTGACCACTTTTGATCTGCTGTGAGCTGGGGAATGAAATAACCAACCTTGTAAAAATTACATTTGAATAGAGAGAAAATAGACTTTAAGCTGTATATATATATATATATATATATATATATATATATATATATATATATATATATATTTTTTTTTTTTTGGCTGAGGCAATTAGGGTTAAGTGACTTGCCCAGGGTCACACAGCTAGGAAGTGTCAAAGTGTCTGAGATCAGATTTGAACTCAGATCCTCCTGAATTCAGGGCTGGTGTTCTATCCACTGCACCATCTAGCTGCCCCTGTCTATATATTTTTTGACCCGGCAGTCATAATGTCGAGGAAGTACAGAAACAGGATAGACCTGCTATAGGCTGAAAGAACTGGGGATGAGGGGGGTGCCCACAGATTGGGTTATGGCTGCAAAGAAATGGCTGTTTTATGTGAACAATGGGGTGGTATTGTACAGTAAGGCGCGAAATAGGGAATAGAGGACAGTCTGGAAGACCCAAAGCCTTAGTCTGTGATGTGACCCCTCAGGGTCGCTGAGCACCACGGCTCTCCATCGCCTTCGCCTCCTGCTCATCCGTAACCCCTCACGCATCCCATGGAGCCGATCTGCTGCCAAATTTTGTTTCGATCTTTGGATAACTCAGGCGTACTTTTCTCTCCATTCTTGTCATCCAGACCTCCTCACCTCCCACCTGGAGGGATGGCAGTCCACCTCTCTGGATCAGGTCGGCTTGCCTGTAGTCTCTGCGAATTTTAGTTCATGCTCCTGCCCCATGGCCTATCTTCCTAAAACACAGCTCTAACTATATCCCTCTCTGGCTCAGTAAACATCAGTGGCTCCCTATTACCTCCAGGATCAAACATAAAGCTAAAGTTTTCCCTATGTGACCCCTTCCTACCTTCCCAGGCTTCTTATGTTTCATTTTTTGTTCAGCCGCTTCTCATCCTCCTCACTCCATCTTCTAAATCTATGCTCCCTGTCGTACTGGTTGTCTGTCATAAATGCCCCCCCGTCTTCCCTTCTTGTTCCCATTGCTTTCCCTCGGAGGTTACTTCCTATTTATTTTTTCTGAACATTTATTTATAAATTCTCCCCTTCCCCCCGCCACCGACTAGAATGTGAACTCCTTGAGGACTTAGAAAAAGGGATTGGTATATAGTAGGTGCTTAATAAATGTCTCCTGATCCAGTTAGATGCAGAATATGAATTAAGGTACATTTGGAGAGGGGGAATTCCTCAAGGTGAATTCAATGAATTCCCAGGCCCTTTTATTTTTAAAGGGAGAAATCTGGAGATTTCAGAGAAATATAAGAAGATAGATAGGAACTGATGTTAAGGTTAAAAATAGAATCAAGAAATCAGTTTGCTCAGTAATTGCAACAATAGAATGAAAATAATTCTAAAGGAAACAAGATTTTGAGCATAGGAAAATCCTGGAAAGCCTTGGGGAGGAAAGAAGGAAATCCTGTATCCCACCTTTGGCAGAAAGGTCACAGATGACCAGGGCAGAACACCGGGGAGATCATCAAATGCTTCTCTCAGACACATTTTCCTTTGATTCCATCGGCATTGAGGAAAAAATTGAAAATGATTGTGAGATAAATACAGGATACAGAGGCACCAATAAAATGCATCATAAATATATTCTAAGTGAACAGACTCCTTCCTAGAGAGGCTGGGAGGAAACACACAGGTAGGAGTGGCCTATTAGGGGCTAAGCTCTGTACAGATTGTCTCATGTGGACCAAAGGAGCTTCCCTGAGAAGCCGAGGGCTTGAGCTACGAGGCTTGGGGGTGTGAAGAAGGCTGGTGGGCCTAGTGGGGAGCCCAAAGGGGAGCTCTGGGCACCTCCCTGCTCCTTCACTGCAGGGGCCTCCTGTTGAATTCAACTGACTGGCCCCGGACTTGGAGCTTCTGGTCAAATTCTGAATCTGCTGCCTCCTTCAGGCTCTGGACAAATCCCCCTAGTTTCAATCTAACCATCAAGGCCCTTTGTTTATCGGCTCCTTTCTGGGCAGACTCCAGATAACGGAGGTTGTTAGAAAAGTGACCTCACGTCCCTTGGTGTGTTCTGTCTTCCAACAGAGGGGATGCGAGAGAGGCTGGGATTCCAGAGGCTGCTAAGATGCCTTTCCTGGTCATCGTGGAGCAGGAGGAAGGGCCGGGCTAACAGCCCCACCGACAGCCCAGAGGAGGGTAAGTGTGATCCATCCCATGATGCATCTGGAGGGAACAATGCCTTCCCTTCTCTGGGGCATCCCCAGGGGGTCCACCCATCTGGCTTCAGGCTCCCTGGACTTTAGGTTCCTGCCTAACTCCTTTCTGTCTCCACATTGCCTACCTCTTCCCCCCAGTGGTTTCTATTCTGACCTCTGCAGAGACCTCAGTTTCCTTTTCTGGACATTTCTCTGTCTCTTTTTGAATATAAGTGGATAACTGAACACCAAATATTCATTAGTAATCCACTGTGCCAGGTATTGTGCCCAGCCCTGGGGGAGTGGGGGCACAAACATTAAAGCCAGACCCACTCTTGACTTAAGGAGTATACATTTTAGTAGCGGAAGAGAATGCATACAGGGGAATGGTGGTAATGGGAGTCCGGGGAGTGTTGAATGGAACCTTAGAAAGGGAAATAAGCATTTATTAAATGCCTACTGTCTGCCAGGCACCACGCTAAATGCTTGACAAATATTGTCTTATTAGGGCAGTTGATTGACATGCCCTTTCTGGGAGTAAGCATGATGTTGCTTTTATTATTAGCCTTGGATTAAGTTCATTCATTCATTCATTGACTCAGTCATTTTTTCAGAACTTTTCTTTTGGCATCTTTCTATGGAACTCGATCCCAAGAGTATCAGAAGTATAACTTCCAAACTGGCTGAACACCCCTCACTTTTTTTCTCTGTGCCTCATCTCTCCTCTGTTTCTTGGTATCTTCTTCAAAAACTTGGAAAGCCAGAATCAAGAGGAAAGTACGAGAAGCCAAAGGGCTGAGGTGGGCGTCATGGAAGGAAAATAAGCTTCCTTGTAATCAGAGCCATTCAAAAGAGACCCGATTGCCTGGTGCTGAGCTCACCGTCACTCAGTCTTCCAGCAGGGACTAAGTGCCAAAGATTGAGGATAGTCTAGAGAGAACAGGTTCTTATTCATATAAGTTAGACTGGAAGTCCCTTCCTGCTCTTGATCTATCATTTCCTTTCCCCGGACCTCAGTTTCCTCATCTGTAGATGAGAGATTTAACACCAAGTGCTGTGGGGGGTGGGAAACAAAGATGTGGCACAGGAAAGATCACTGGCTTTGGAATCTGAGAAATGGGCTTGAATTCAGGCTCTGACATTTATTGAATCATCTTGGGCAAATCAGTTTCCCTTCCCTTCTCAGTTTTCCCCTTCTACAAAATGAAACAATTGGACTAGCTGAATTCCTGCTTCTTACAGTGTGAAAAGAGGACTGGACTTGGAGTAGAAGAACTAGATTCAAATCCTGACACGGTCATTTACCATCTGTGTGACTTTGGACAAGTCCCTTCCTTTCCTGGCCTCAGTTTACTCATCTCTCAAATGAGAAGTGGGGTTAGATCTCTTCCAGCTTTGACATTCTGAGATTCTTCCATGTTTCCTTCCTCAAGTTTCTCAAGGTCTTTTAGTAGTTCAGAGCAAAAGAAGCCCAGACCACCCAGACAAGGTGCAGAACACAGAGGAGAAACTTTTGAGATTTCATCAAGGGAGTCCCTTGATCCTGAGCATCACAAGGGAAAGGCTCTGTCCCCACCTCACGAACACACACATTTCATTTCCTCCCTCCCTTCTTTCCTTCCTTCCCCCTCCTTTTTTCCTTCCTTCCTTCCTTCCTTCCTTCCTTCCTTCCTTCCTTCCTTCCTTCCTTCCTTCCTTCCTTCCTTCCTTCCTTCCTTTCTCTCTTTCCCCCCTCTCTCCCTCTCTTCCTCCATCCCTTCCTTTCTTTCTCCTTCCCTCCCTCCCTTACTCCCTCCCTTCTTTTCTTACTCCTTCCTTCCTCCCTCCCTCCTTCCTTCCTCTCTTCCTTCCTTTCTTCCTTCCTTCCTCCCTCCCTCTCTTCCTTCCTTCCTTCCTTCCTTCCTTCCTGTCTGTCTCCCTCCCTCCTTTCCTTCCTTTCTTCCTTCCTTCCCCCCTCCCTCCCTCCTTCCTTTTTTTCCTTCTTCCCTTCCTCCCTCCCTCCCTTCCTCTCTTCCTTCCTTTCTTTTTTCCTTCCTTCCTTCTTTCCTTCCTTCCTTCATCTCCTTCCCTCCCTCCCTCCATCTCTTCCTTTTTCCTTTTCTTCCTTCCTGTCTTCCTTCCTTCCTCCCTCCCTTCCTTCTTCCCTTCCTCCCTCCCTTCCATTTTCCCTTCCTTCCTTCCTTCTGTTCTTTCTTTTCTTCCATTCTCTCTCTCTCTGAGTCTCTGTCTCCTCCCCTTCTCTTTTTTCTTTCTTCCTAATTGTCATTGATATAGTTTTAAGATGATGTTTAGAGTGCTTGCCATCTGGGGGAGGGGGTGGAGAGAGGGAGGGGAAAAATCGGAACAGAAGTGAGTGCAAGGGATAATGCTGTAAAAAATTACCCTGGCATGGGCTCTGTCAATAAAAAGTTATTAAAAAAATAAATTTAAATTAAAAAAAAGATGATGTTTAGAGCTAGCTTTATATCATGCCAGGAGATAATAATGCCTGATACATGTGATGCTTTGGGATAATAATAGGTGATGTTTATATAGCATTATCATATAGATGTATTTCAAGAGAGTAATAACTGATGTTTGGATAGAAGACTTTAAGATAATCCTAATAATACCCGACAATCCAGCTGACCTACCTGCTGACATAAGATTTACAAAGGGAGCCACCCCCTTTGAAGACCTTAATGTGAAGACTACCTTAGTTGCCACATTGCCTTCTTCTTGAAGTCCGGGAGTCTGGGCGGGCTTCTTGATGTCCAGGGGGTGCATTCTAAAGTAGCATGGAAGTCCCTTCATGTCTTAGCATCTCACTGATTTTGATGCCATTGCGCACTTTTCTCCTAGGGGCCCAAGAAGGAAAGACAGACGAATGTTGAAAGATTTCTCTGTCTGTAAGACCAGAGCCCTTGAGCGAGGGCATGACACTCAGACCATTCCTTAGGAATGCCCAATCTATTGAAATACCACTGAAGATTATACAGAACTCTTGTTTTCAGTTCATTAATAATACCCTTCTCCCCTCTCCCCCCAAAATGCCCAAGGTTCAGATACTTCTAGATCCAGCTGGGCCTCACATCCTTCCTAACTTCCTCACTGGGTCACTTGCCCATTGTCTACTGTTTGATCCTCTTTTCTTTTTCTTCCTCCTGGCCAATCCCCTCCCTTTTTCTCTGCTATAGATGGTTTCCAGAACCCCTCAGAAGAGCTGGCACTGACAGTTCTATCTCCCAATGGACACTGTGAGGACATCGAGGGAAGGATAGGAGCCTAAATGCCCTAGACCACCGCCCAGATCCTGGATTGACAAGTTGTGAGCACCAGTGAGACTAGGACACTTGGGTTCTGTTCCTGCTTCTGCCTCATCTTGAGGACTGAAGCTGGGCCTTTCCCTGTTCCATGCTCTAGTCTTATCCCCATGTCAAGTGGAAGGTGATGCTATCTGTCACCTCTATACCTTCCACTAATGCGGTGAGACTGGGCTGGTGATCGAAGAGGAAATACGTCTCATTGGCCTGAGCAGCAGATGGTAAAAATGGGCTCTCTGGGATCTGCTCCTAATCCAGAGCTATCTTACTTTGTGATCAAGGCTGTTACTTCATCTTTCTATGCCTCAGTTTACCAATCTGTAAATTGAGAAGACACACTCACCTCATAGTGGTGTCATGTGAAGTCCCTGCCTTGGGAAGGGTAACCTAGGACTTTGTAGATCTACAGTGTTATAGCAATCCTCCATGTTGGTTAATATGCATGATGGGCTTGGTGTGTGTACACAGTCGTACACATTCCTCCTTTCCACTATCATGTAGTGGAAAGAGCATTAGCCTAGAATTTAAGGCTCTGATCCTATCTCACTAACTAGAAAACTAGAGGCCTCGGTTGCCTTATTCGTAGAGTGAAAGGAATGGACCAGATGACCTTAAAAAGTCTTTTCTAACTCTGACATTCCTAGATTGCATCCTTGAGGATCAATAAATATACCTTGAGGACAAATAAATACAATATAAATAAACATACTGTTAAAAAAAGATTCTTATAAGCACTGGAAGTTTAAGCCAAGTCTATCCATAATTTGTTGTTGTTGTTGTTTTAATGTTTAATTGATGCCCTCTGTTTTTTTTTTTTATCACAGTCATTTTCTTTAGCCTGCTAGCTCACTCTTAACCGAGAAAAAATATTGTCATGGAATCGATCAGCACCAGGAGCTGTCCCCATGGCAGAGCTCTTGGGCCCTGAGCCATTTAATAAGATGTCTTATGCAATTCTTCTGGTCCTGCTGGCCTTTTAGGGTCTACAAGTGTTTTCCCTGATTGCAGTCACTGTAATTTCATTCATTTTTTTTTACTGAATAGACTCCTAAAAGACTATAGCACACGCTTCTAAATGTGTTTTTTAAAAAGAGTCCTGGTACGAACCCCATACTGCATAGCTGATTCGAAGCTGTACTTTGCCACAAATATTTGGCACCTCATTTTTCTGAACTTCAACTTCCTCCTCTGTAAAATGAGGGTTTGGATTTGATCTCTGAGGCCCTATCCGGAGAATCTTTTGTTTTTACGTCTCGCTCATTTCAGAGGCTAGCCCACCACTCTGTTCCCTACCCAGACGCTCTCCTCTATGGTGACTTTCTGACTGAATTTCCCAGTCAGGCAAGTGACCTTTCCCCTTCAGAGTTCCAAGTTCCTGAGAGGTTGAGATATTTCTTTTCTATCTCTTTGGGTTGGGCCCCCACCAGCTTTGTTTTTCCCTACTAGTAGGGATCTAAGGCTAATGCCCTATTTCCATTAAACCACTTAAAATCTTTTAGCTTTTACAAAGGGGCTTTTTACTTCAAAGATATAGCCAGAACAGAATGTACAAACATTCCCCCAAAGCTCCTTTGGCATCTTCTCCTTATTAGATCAATTCCTACATAATACTGGTACCATCAGGTTTATATCCAATGACATTATCTCTGCTGAATGATCCTTGTCTCAGAACCCCAAAGCTATTTCTTTTTTTAATAGCTTTTGATTTTCAAAATATATGCAAAGATAGTTTTCAACATTCACTCTTGCAAAACCTTGTGTTCCAAATTTGTCTCCCTTCCTTTCCCTCTCCCCCCTCCCCTAGATGGCAAATAATCCAATATACGTTAAATATGTGCAATTCTTCTATATGTATTTCCACAATTATCACACTGCGTGAGAAAAATCAGATCAAAAAGAGGAAAAAAATGAGAAAAAACAAAAAGCAAGCAAACAACAAAAAGGTGAAAATGCTCTTTTGTGGTCCACACTCAGTCCCCACAGTCCTCTCTCTGGGTGCAGATGGCTCTCTCCATCACATGTCTATTGGGACCCAAAGTTACTTCTAAAAATGATCAATTCCTCTCCTTGTTCTTCAATTCTGACTGAAAAATTGAACTTGGATTCGTGTGACTCAGTTTCCCAATTTTCTGAAACTCCCATGGTTGAAGTCTCTGCTGTCTACATCCCAGTTTGAAAAGTGCACATGAAAAAGCCAAAGATAGATGTTTGTTTGTTGGGTCCCATGGCTTTGGAGGGGTCCCAAGGTCTTTCTCTGTATAGCATGGACTCTGTGAGCAAAGCAGCCTCTGAATAAAGCAAAAAAAATGATGAAGAGCAAGTGGCCAATGGCAACAGGTCAGGAACCTCCCTTTCTGCATTCAGTTTGCCACTGGAATCAGTTGCAAGATGTCTATACCTGCCCAACCCTCTTGCGAGAGACTTCCCATTCCTATCATCACAATTCTCCAGGAAACAAGTTCCCTAAATACCTTCCACGTGGAGAGGTTATATCAGCCAAAGAACTGATGGAGTCTGTGTGTCAGACTCCAATGACAACAAAATAGAAAAGAAAAATAAAGCAGATTTGTCAAAACCAGCCCATCAAATCAAGTCCGATAGTGTATGCGATGTTCTTCCTCCATTGGCCCCCACCTTGAAAAGATAGGAGGGAGGTACATCTTCTCATCTCTTCTCCATGGGAAAGCTTGGTTAATGATCACGACTGTGATGACTTCCTGAAGGAGCAGCTCTACTTAGACTGCTTTGTAGAAAAGAGACTGAAGGTAATCTCAGCTCTCCAGTTCCCAGATTCTTCTGGAGCATAACGGAACTCATCTGGGAGCGTTCTGGAGGTGAGAGTCAAGATGGGGCTGTACTGAGAACTCAGGAGGGGAATGACTCTGCAGCCTTGTGAGGAGGGAGCCTTCCATTCTATGGCCCATCATCTGGAAATGGTGGGCCCGAGAGTCAAGCTCCCCATGGAGCAGATTAACTGAAGAGGAGATAAGTGATTGGGGATAATTGGAAACAGGAACCGGGTTGGAGCTATCATCTGGGCTTTTCAGCCATTGTTCAGAGTGACAGAATTTTTTCCTCGGTGTCCAAGAATCGGAGCTGGCCTTTTGTGAAAAGCCAAGAGAGCCATTTCCCCGGGGAAATGAAGCGTTCCTCTCTGCCCTGCCCTCCAGTTTAGAAGGAAGAGAAACGGGCTAGAGTCCAAATCCAGCTTTCTGAGGAGACACAGTCTGATGGAAGGATGGGCAGCTTCTGCCAAGGCATTTCAATGCTCTGGGTTTCCCATTCAGCAAATGAATTGAAACCAACTTCCATCTCTTAAAGCTGTCTCAAGGGAAAGAGCATGTGCCAGGACTGGCTTGGGGACCGAGCGATTTCTCCACACACAAGAGCGGCTTGAGTGAAACCGAGCCCGGCATTTTGGTGTGTGTTCAGTTTTTGTGGCTGAGATCTTTTGCTTTTACATTTCCCGTGGGAAACGAGGCAACGCGGTAGATTGAGAGCTGGCTTTAGAATCAGGGAAACCAAGATTCAAGAGCTGCCTTTGACCCACACAGGCTTCATGCCCCTGGACAAATCACTTCCTGGGTCAGGCAACACTTTTTAAGATGAGAGGCAGATTGGGAGCTGACCTACCCACTTACCAAGTTCAGGGTGGACCGTCTCCTTGTCTGGCTGTTCCTTATACCAGTGAAATCATATGTAGACCCTATTCCTATTATTTCCTAATATGTTCTTCCTCGAGAGCCATTCCTTATCAGAGGGGGAAAAAAGGCAAAAAATCCAGCAAAAATAACCAAATGTTTGACATTTCACAGGGAATTGCACACTATAGTCTTCTACCTCTATGAAAAATGAATGGATGGCATCATCCAGCTCTTCTTTGGGGCTGAGTTTTCAGGATCTTATTTTAAAATGGGGACGATTGGTGTCTCTGAGATTGCCCAGGAGGTGGTGGTGGGTAGATATTTCTAGGGAGCTCTTTCCGTCCTTTTTTCTTGATCTACGTCTTGAGTAGGGGAGACTTGTCTGCTCCAATCTCTCTCTTGCTCTCTTTTTTTTGTTGTTGTTTTAAAGTTCTTCTTCAAAATCAGTCTTTCTAGATAAGACTTCTCCCGTCCTTCCCCAGCGAACCTTCCCTTCTAACAAAGATGTGTATGTGTGTGGAGAGGGGGGAAGTTGAACAAAACTAACTGAGATATTGATCATGGCTGACAATGTCCACAATATTCCATACCCATAGTTCCCCAATACTTTCCAGTATTTTCTGTGAAAAGAAGCCATTTTAAATTTACGCCATCCGTGGCTGCTCATGGGGTGTCTCTTACGGGCAGAAAACTGGGCTGGGAATAAGAATCCAGCTCTCCCAGACTCCTGCTGATCTGAGGCTCAGCAATGAATACCAGATGGGGTCTAGGTTCTGCCCTTTCTGAGCCACAGCTGCTCTTAGAACTTTCTGGAGCTTCTATTCCTCATCTTATTAAAGGGTGGAGAGAGGTAGTAACACTTTCATTAGCACTGACCTTTTAGGGCTAATGGGGAGCATGAGACTTTGGCGACTAATAGTATCAGGCGTCAGAGCACCAAGCTATCGCTCTTGTCTGTTCACCTCCCCGACTCATGAAGGCCAACGGCCTCCTCCCAACCTTCCTGACCTTGAGTCTTTTCCAAAATAATAAACTCGCCAAGGTTGCTGTACCCATTCCCCCCACCCCCACCCCGAGGAGATGGTTGTTAAACTCAGAAGGAGCTTCCTTTTTGAGGTTGACCATCTCGGAGATCTTTAAAAATGGGAAGCATTCCTAGAGCATCCCAGTGGTTCTCAGGCTGGGATGACGAGGGTCTTCTGGGAAGCTCTGGTGCCATTGTTTTCTGGTTTATTTTCTGGTTTTTATATATCAATGTTTAACTTTTTCCAACATGAAGGAAGAACCTACTTATTTAATAAAAATTAGATAATACCTTATTTTTGTCTTGTTAACATTTATTAATCATTCGTTTGAGCAAGAGTGGCAGTGCAGTCTAGTGGTTGGAGAGCCAATTTCAAAACCAAGAAGATCCAGGTCTAATTGTAGCTCTTACACGTATTGCCTCCATACAGCAAGTCACTTAATCTGGAACCACAGGAAAGTCAATAAATATTTGTTTTTTATTTATATTTATTTAGTCCCAATTATGTACCAGACACGATGCTAAGTTTTGGGAACAACAACAATACCACACACACACATACACACACACACACACACACACACTTACATTCACACACACACTCACACATTCACACACACACACACTCACATTCACACACTTACATTCACACACACACTCACATTCACACACACACACACACACACACACACACACACACACACACACACACCCCTCTGCTCACATGCAAACACTGTACAAATAAGCAATAAAGGCAGGCTGTACTTTGGAGCTCATCGGCCCAGGGAAATCCCCAGCACTGAAAGGCTTTGGGAAAGGCTTCTTCCCAGAGGTGATGGAGGGAAGGGGAGAGGAGAAAGAATTCTGGACCTGGGGCAGAACCCAGAGAAATGCCAGAGTCGAGGGATGGGAAGGGGGAGCCAGAAGCGACCTCAGATGCCTTCTAGCACCGCCCCCCTTTTAACAGATGAGGAAAACCCATTTTGTTTTTTCTCCTTTTTTCCCCTCTTTTTGATCTGATTTTTCTCGTGCAGTGTGATAATTGTGGAAATACATATAGAAGAATTGCACGTATTCAAGGTTAAATGGCTTCCCCACGCCCCTTACCCCTCTCAGTGAGCTTTTAGGCAACCCTCCAAGGTAACCCATTGCGGGAGGGCGCAGAGCTTCTGGGTGGAAGGAGTTTCCTCACTGAGCCCTCCCTAGACCGGGGCTTCTTCAGCGTTTTCCACTCATGACCCCTTTTGTGCCTGAGAAGGTTTTACATGAGCTCAGGTAGATAGAACAGGTTATACAAACCAAGCATTTACTGATAATAAATCACGATTCCATCCCCTCACGTTCAATTACGAGACCCTCTGTGGGGGACCCCCAGTTTGAGACGCTGGGCCCTAGATCTCTGGAATCCCAGCGGAGCAGAAGCGGGGGAGAGGGCTCCGTGTTTTTGCACTTCGGTGGGGTTTCTGCCCCTTCTGCGGCCTCTTTAGTTAGTGCGCCTGGGACACAGAATGCATCGATTGACTCTAGGCCCTTCCTTTGGACAAGCCTATCTGAAGCCCCCACCGTGTGCCGAGAACAGCCCGCTCAGGCGCGGGAGCAGGACAACATGAATGAGGTCCCTGCCCGCAAGGGGCTTCCGTTCTCCTCAAGGAGAAATGACCCATGTACGGGGCCCAAAATGTACAGGTCTGGCCCTCTCTGATCAAATGGGCTCTCACGGCCTCCAAGGGCAGACTCGGGCCAGGAGAGGCGCTGGCAGGGCAGGGGGGTCCCAACCGTAACCACCACGCCCTAGAACTGGTGGGCGCCGGGCCAGGGGGCGCCGGGCCAGGGGGCACCGCACACTGCTCCCGGGAGGGGGGGGGGAATGTCCTGCTTTCTGGCAACAAAGGAGAATTGAAAGGGTCTCCCGTCCTCACAGAAGGTCAACCCCGGGGCCCGGAGGGGGCAGAGGCCCCCGCCATGATTAGGGAACTTTTCTTCTTTCGGGCCGGCTGGTTCCTTGCATCAAGGCCGACGTTGGCCAGAGCCATTGCCACAGCCATTTAAGGGACGGGAGCCCCCGGAAGAGCTGAGGGACCTTTCCACCCCGGAGCCGGTGCGGGAGGAGCCAGCGGGAGGGAAATCTGCGCCGTCTGCGCTCTGCGTCCTCACTGCTTTCCGGGGGGCGGAGCTTCCGTGCTGCCCAAAGCCCCGGGCTCCGCCAGGGGCAGGATTGTGAGCGGGACCCAGGAAGACAGACAGGGAAACTGAGGCAGGAGGAGGCTTGTTGCGCGCTTAGGATCCCAGCCCTGCTCGGACCCTTGCCGGGTAGGGATCCAGCGCTGACCAGGGATGCTCCGGCGCTGGGGGACGCCCCTCCCGGCTCTAAGCGCTCGGGGGTCCCGGAGAGGGAAGGCGAGGAGTCCTGACGGGGCAGAACCGGCCGTTGGACGCGTCCCTCGTGTCCAGCCCTGCAGCCCACGAGTGTCTTCTGAGCTCAGTTTCCTCTTCTGTAACATGAAGTCTTTTGCAGCCTCAGTTCTATGATCCCAGATTCTGGGCCTCAGTTTACCCCTGTGACAGGTGGCAGAGGAGAGATTTGGGGCCCGAATGGTCTCTGGGCTCCTCCCATTCAGTGACTCAAGTTGGAGGTGCAGGGAGTCCTCCGGATCTGCAGGGGGCGCCCACCTCGCCCATTCACCAAGAATCGGGCCATGACAAGGCACCAGCCTGGACCGGCGGGGGTCCTCGCCCTCAGGCTGTCCAGCTTTCCGCCTGACTGTAGGACTCCGTGTTTCTTCCAAAAAAGAGCCCGAGCTCAGGCGGCGTGGCCGTACGGAGGGGCCCGCGTCTCTTCTAGGGGGTCGGGCGGGGGCGGTGGTGGCGGGACGGGGTGGGGGCCGTGGACAGGTGGCGTGAAGCGTCAGGCTTCTTGGTCGCCACCTCTAAGAGCGTGGGGTCCTCCCTGCCGGTGGCCTCGCTCCGTCAGTCAGGCCGGGGCGGCTGAGGCGGGAGCGGCGAGAGCGGCGGCAGCGGCGGCAGCGGCGACCCCGGCGACCCCGGCAACCCCGAGCCCTCTGATCCCGACGACCCTGACTCCACCCCTCGGCGACGCGCGGCGGACTGAGTAACGCCGCCGCCATGATCACCTCGGCCGGTGAGTGCGGCCCGGCGCGGGCGCCTATCGCGCTGAGTCAGGCCCGGCCCGTCTCTGCGCTCCCGCCTGCGTGCCTCTATCCGGGCCCGGGCCCCCCACCTTTCCCCCCGGCTCCGTTCGAGGAGCTTCTCCTCTCTGATTCCTCCAGGCCAGCACGAGGCTTCCGCGGGGCCTGCGGACTCAGTTTCCTCCTCTGTCATTGGGGGGGCGGGCGTTCCTGAGGGGACTCCCATCAAAGGAAACTCCCTCTACTGAGGCAGGAAGCCCTCCGCGGCCCCACGGGCGGGACTCCGACCCAGGCCTACCTGACCTCTGTTTGGGGCCATCCTCGCCTTTGCCCAAGCTGTGGCCCCCACTCGAGGGCAGAGACCTGGCAGAGAAGGACATATTCGAACCTGGGATGGGGAGGTGGGCGAGCCCTACTAGTGGGGAGGGTCACAGTGCTGGCTTTACAGATGGAGAAACCGAGGCTCCTGGCAGGCTGACTCAGAGCAGGACTGGGATTGAAACGCAGGACCCCGGGGCCTCGCTGCTGCCCGGTCTCATTTCTTGGAAATAAGCACAAGTCCCCCAGACCGAAGGAGAAAAGACATTGTGGGAAACTGAGGTGCGACCCTGCCTCCATTTCCACAGAAACAGAAGGGTCTCCTTCCTAGCAGCTCTGAGGGTAAACTGAGTCCCAGAGTTCCTTGTGCCCATTGCCTTCACTTTTCCGGGTATTCATGTCAGGGCACTCCGGACACGAGTCATCAGGCCGCGGAAGGTCCATCTTTGTCCCAAAGCCGGCGGTCTATCCCCAAGGATGGAGCTGGATAGCACTGGAGGCGGGGTTCTGAAGGATGCCCCTCCCCTTTTCTTTCCCCCCCACTTTCATTTCTCACCTGTTTTACCTTCTTCCCTGGACCTTTTGTGCCCTGGCCTGTTCTTGGGTGGCCGGTCACCTGTCCAGCGGGGATGGCCGGGTGCAGGGGACCAGAGAAAGGACATTGGGAAGCATTTAGTCACTTCCTTTTTGTTTTTTTTCCCAATAAAAGCGTGCAGTGTGTTTTAGGAGATACTTTCAAAAAAAGTCCTGTCTTTCCTTTTCCTCCGCTGCCTTTTGAGGTGCTCAGGAGCTCCCTTTTTGGGTACCACTGTTGTTCAGGACCCTCTCCTCCCAGTTAAAAGTGCACAGAGAAGTACGAGCAGACAAGACACCCTGGCCTAAAAGGGCTGTCTCTGGCCATCCTCTGCCCCTCCGGTGGGAGCTGGCAGCGGTCTGCTGCATCACAGGCCCTTTGACTCGGGGCTCCTTATCACATTGACCATAATTCCAAAATTTCCAAAGTTGTTTTTCTTTACAATCTTGCTTTGGTATAAATTTTCCTGGTTCTTTACTTCGTTATGTATCACTTCCTAATACCCAGGATTCTTTGACATAGTCTCCTTTTTCATCTCTTACCCCTGTTATATACAAATACTGTTATTTGTTCAGGTCTAGTTGTCCGAGAGATGATTTAAGGCAATCCCTCGCTCCTCAGGTTCCGGTTCTTCACTCTTTTTTTCTTTCCTCTTTTAATCCCTCATTCTGGACTAGGAAATTTGATTTTTCTGTGATTATTCCCTCTTTTACATTCCTTCCTCAATTACATCCCCTTATCCCCATTTCCCTAATTTTTAATGTAATTCTATACATATATTTTAAAATTCAATTTTATTTTGTTTTTAGCTTCAAATTGTTTTTTTCCCCATCCATTGAAAAGAAAACAAAATACAAAACCTATTACAAAAAGGAAATCGCACAAAACACATTTATATTACCTGTGTTCCCCTAACCTCCCCATTCCCCCCAAGAAAAAGAAAGAGGGGAAAAATATGTCCATTTGTGGTCTGAGTCCACCAGCTGTCTCTGGAACATTTTTCATCATGAGTTCTTCAGAACTGAACATCACTGTTTCCTAGAATTACTACGTTTTTGAAGTTGAGTATTGATATCATTGCTATTACTGGTTTCCTGGGTTTGCTCACTTCACCTTGCATCAGTTCATCGAAGTCTTCTAAGGTTTCTCTGAAGTCGTCACTTTGCTCATTCCTTACACATAAATGTTCATCTCCTTCATATACTGTAGCTTGTTTAGCCATTCCCTAGTTGATGAGTGTCGTTTTGATTTCACATTCTTTGTCATCACTGAAAGAGTTACTATAAATATTTTTGTACATTATAGGTTCTTTTCTTCTTTCTTTGATCTCTTGGAGATATAGATGAAGTCATAGAATTTCTGGCTTAAGGGATAGGAACAGTTACATCAATAGTGTTTTGGGCATAATTATCAAGTTGCTCTTCAGTATAAATGATCAGCTTATAGTTTCATCAATAATGCATTTACTGTCCCTATTTTCCCACATCCCCTCTAGCATTTATCATTTTCCTTTACTTTCATATTAGCCAATTGGATGGATAATACTTCAGAGATTCTTTAATTGATATTTCTCTATTATTTAGAGCATTTTTTTACTGACTACTGTTGAGTTTGATTTTTTTTTCTCTGAAAACTACCTGTTCATTTCTTTTGACCATTTGTCAATTGGGGAAGGACTCTTATTCTTATTCATTTGCTTCTCTTCTTAATATATTTTAGAAACAAGACCTTTATGAGACCCTTAGAAACTTGCTGCCAAGATTTTTTTTTCCTGCTTTCCTTCTAATTCGCAATTTTGGTTTTGTTTGTGCAAAAACTTTTTATGTTATCAAATTATCCATTTTGCATTCAGTGAACCTCTTTGTTTTGTTTGCCATCTCGACAGGTAATTTCTTTCATGCTCCACTAATTTGCTTTAATCAGTTTGTGAGTTCTTGCCCCCATAACTGGAATTACTGTGCTCATTTGCTCCTGTATATTCCATTCCATTGATTAACCGATATCAAATTAATTTGATGATGACAGTTTTGTAGGATAGTTTGAAATCTGCTATTGCTAAACCACTTTCCTTCATTTTTAAATTTTTTTTTGATTCTCTTACTATTCTTGACTTTTGGTTCCTCTGTGAATTTTTAAATTATTTTTAATATCACAAACCAATTCGGTTGAGGTGGTGATTCAGGTGTTGCCAGACTCCCCCCCTATTTGCAGGTGTTTTGCCAAAGAGAAGTAAATTTTGATCCCTGAAACTTTGCAAGATATCTTGGGGTTTATGGGCTAGAACCAGACTTTAAGCCTAAATCACTCTGACTTATTGATTAGCCAAAAATAGTTCCCAGGCCAAGTCCTACTCGAATCCTGATTCCTGATTGGCTCAAAGTGACTAGAAATAGCAATTGTTTCTTTTTTTGGCCAGAAACCCTGAGGATCTTCCCCTTCCAGATTTTTTACTGGTACTGCTAAACCACTTTCCTTCATTTTTTTAAATATCCATGTTCATGAATAAAATTAATCTATAATTTTCTTTTTTCTGTTTATACTTTTTCTGGTTTAGTTTTAAGTAACATTGTTTCATTAAAGGAGTTTGGTAGAGCGCCTTCTTTGCCTTTTAATTTCAGATAATTTCATGTTGGAATTAGTTGATTCTTAAATGTTTGATAACATTCACTGCTAAATCTGTCTGATCCTGGTGTTTTTTTCCTTAGAAAACTCATTTATGGTCTATTAAATTTGTTTTTCTATTTCTACTTTTGCTAATCTAGGTGGGGAGTGTGTGCTTTTATAGATATTCCATTTCACTTGTTAAATTTATTGTCATTGATCTCCAATGATCTTGTGATGAAGAGAACCATCTACACCCAGAGAGAGGACTGTAGGAACTGAATGTAGATCACAACATAACATTCTTACTCTTTTTGTTGTTGTTCGCTTGCCTTTTTTTTCTTGCTTATTTACTTTTTTAATCTTATTTTTCTTGTGTAACAAGAGAATTGTATAAATATGTTTGTACATACTGGATTTAACATATTTTAACATGTTTAACATATATTGGATTGCTTGTCATCTAGGGGATGGGGTGGAGAGAAAGAGGAGAAAAATCTGAAACAAGGCTGTGCAAGGGTCAGTGTTGTCAAATTATCTGTGTATATATTTTGAAAATAAAAAATTATTGACATTTAACTGAGCAAAATAACTCTTTATTTACCCTTTTTCATTTTTGATAATTTAATTTAATTTTCTTGCCTTTCAAAAAATCATATTAACCAACGTTTTATCTATTTTATTGCTTTTTTTTTATAATACCAATTCCTAATTTTATTTATTAATTTAATGGTTTTCTTACGCTCCATTTTATTGATTTCATTTTTACTTTTAGGAATACTATTTTAGTGTTTCGTTGGGGATTTTAAATTTGTGCTTATTTCTTACCAAATTCATTGGTCTGTTCTTTCTCTTTTTTATTAATATAAGCACTTAGAGATAAATTTTCCTTTAATTACTGCTTTTGCTGTAGTCCATGAGGTTTGATATGTTCTTTTGTTAATTGTAATTTTCTTTAATGAAATTGCTAATAATTTCTGTTATTTGTTCTTTAACCCATACATTAGGTAGTTTAGTCTGCAGTTACTTTTATTCTATGTTACCATAATCCCTTTTAAAATATTATTTTTATTGCATTCTGATATGTAAAGGAAGCATTTAATATTTCTGCTTTTAGCGTTAAAATTTTTGCACTATAATATATGGTCAATCTTTGTAAAGATGCCATCTAATGCCAAGAAAATGGTGTATTTCTTTCTATTTCCATTCAATTCTTTCCAAATATTTATCCTTTCTAGCTTATACAAAATTGTATTCACTTCCTTAATTACTTTCTTATTTATTTTTTGGTTAGATTTATCTAGTTCTAAGAGGGGAAGATTAAAATCCTCCTGCTATCTATTACTATTTCCACTTATGATTCATTTAACTTAAAAAAAATTTTAGATTTAGATGCCAAATTTAGATACTAGATGGTATTTGGCACATTTAAGTTTAGTATTAATAGTGCTTCATTGTACCTTTTATCATAACATAGTTTCCCTGTTTATGTTAATTCTTTTCATAATTTTTTTGCAATTTTCCCAATTTTTCCTCTGTGGCTCTTTTTTTTTTTTCTTATCAGGTGCTTTTTAAAAAATCTTTTAATATTTTTAGAATTCTTGTTGGATAGATAACCAATCTGACTTTGTTTTTTTGGAGTCTTTGCTTATAGATATTTTCAAGTGACAATTGAAAACTTCTGTATCTTGTATCTTGAGTTTCCTTGCCATCATATTAACTCCTTATCATCAGGTTCTTTTTTGTTTGTTTGTTTGGTCATTTTTTTCAGCCTTCATCTTGATTTTGGACATTAGTGTCAGGATGTATTCAATTTTTAAAATTTTCTTATTTATTTTAGTGGCGGGAGATATCTAGCCTGAGCATATGTCCTTTGATTTCCTTCTGCTATTTTAATAACAATTGAGTTGGAGAGGGGGACTTCAAGCTTTCATAGTACCATGATTGGGAAGAGGTCTGCAATTCCTACACTGCAGATTCCTGACCCAGATTTGGGCCTGTTGGCTTGTGTGGTTGAATTTCAGTAGACTCCTGATAAGGCTCTATTGGGAGATTCTGTCAGTTCAGAGAGACTGAACTGCTGGCTCCCCCGTGGTCTGGGAGTCTTCCCTTGTTTATTTGCTGTTGGCTGGTGGTCTGTGCTGAAGGTTAGGCCGGAGGTATCATTCTACTTTTACATTCAGGGCTTCATCTTTGTTTCTTTCTATGCCCTGGCACTGGGCAGTTGGTGACATTGCCAGATGGTACCTAATGCCACTCCCCTGGGATCTCTGTCCTCCCTGACATTCAGTCTCCCTACTATTCCTAGGTGTTAGAATATTGCTGTTGTGCCACAGTACTGGCTAGCCTCTGTCCCAGTGTCCACTTTCCAAGCTTCCCTGAGCTGGGAAAAAAATCACTTCCCTATGACTTTTTTCTTGGCTTTCTAACTTAGAAATCAGTCTGGCATTCTTACTGTGGAGGAGATAAAGGAAAAATGCTACCTCTTACCCTGCCATTTGAGAGTCTTACCCTGGCTCTTGAGTGTGTGAGTGTGTGTGTGTGTGTGTGTGTGTGTGTGTGTGTGTGTGTGTGTGTGTGTGTGTGTGTATTTGTGTGTGTTTTCAGATAAGAGCATGTAGAGGGCTGAAACTATGTAATCAATGCACTGAGATCAGGACTGCTGAGCGTTTAAGGCTAACTACTGATTGGACAATACTCTGTGGGCATATGCTTGGGAAAATGGTCCTTTCCATTATCCATACTGGCTCAGTGATTGGTGTATAGAGGATTGTAGGAGGGATGAGGGGGAAGAGTAAAGCTAGCCAGGAACACACTCTTGGCAGTAGAGGAGGGGGAAGGCAGTCGTGTTGATTCTGCTTCCATCCTGTTCAATCCTGCGTCGGGGGCCACGAATAAAGGTTAAGGACTTTTGCTTATCCTGACTCCGGCTGATTCTGGAGTGTCCTGGGTGCTAGCGTGGTCATTACAAGAGCAGAGGTTCTCTTGCTGGCTATTCTCTTCTTTCATGTTTGTGTACTCTTATCATGTACCCCATTTTACAAGTTCTGACCCCTTTATCTCTGTTCTACACTAAAGAATTTTGACTCAGCTTCCCTTTTCTTCCTTTCAGATCATGAGATCCAGCCTCTCTCCCATTCTTCTCCCCCCCCCCCCCAAATTTGTCTTAGATAATCCTTTCTGTACCCTTTGAAAGTCTTATGAATCTGGAGGGACCTATTTGAATGTTAGCACTACATCATCAAACAACTTCCTAGGTTTCTCTGGAGTGCTGTATTTCAGAATGCCGGTTTTTTTCTATCGGAGATGCTGCAAAGAATTTTAATTTGCTTATATAGAATTACATTCTATGCAGAGTATAAGTGATTCCTGGTTTTAAGTCTGTCTCATTTGCATTCTGTCATTTAGAGGGAAGCTGCCAGGTGTTTTCTGATCCTGAGTACACAGCATGTCCCTTTGTACTTGAACTTCTTTCTGGATCCTTGCCGCATTTTTCTTTGGCAGTGGAGCAAGGAATTTTGTCTGATTTTTTGGGAATTTTTCCTTTGGGGATTTCTTTCAGGTTGTAATTGGTGGTTATTTCTACCTTTACTTTGCCTTCTGGTTCTGGTAGCTGTAGGAATTTTCGTTTATGAGTTCTTTAATGTAGTGCCCAGGCTTTTACAAAAATTATAGTTTTCAGGGAGTCCAATCCCTGAATTCTCTGTCCTTGAGCTGATTTCCAGATCTGTTGCTTTTTAGATCTGGCATGTTCTTTCCCCCCAACCTTTTAATTTAGTTTAACATTTTTTTATTTGCATGGAATCATTAATTTCTGTTTGGTCCATTCGCATTTTCAGAATTCATTGCTTGAGTAAATTTTAGCACTTTCTGTTCTAAGCCAGTTAATCTCTTTCTAGGCCTTTTCTCCAGAGCTTTTAATTTTATTTCCTATCTCTTGCTTCATTTCATCTAGGTTTTCATGTAGTCAGTAGTCACTAAGCATTTGTTAAGTGCTTATTGTGTGCCATAGTCTTTGTGGAACATCCATTTTATCTTTTTGATCTTCATTTATCTCTTTGGTTTAGTTCTCCTTTGGGGCTCTGTGCCAGAACGTGGCTCTACCCCTTTGATGAACTTTTGGAGGAGGATGGGTGGCCCTGCTTCCTGTCCCACTCCATCTCTTTGGGATAAGCTCCCCCCAGGCTTAGGTCCTGCTATTTCTTTAAGATCCTGAGCATTTTGGCATCTCAGGAGAGTCTCCGGGCTCTGGCTCTCATCCCCGGGCAGCTGCTCATGGCCTCTGATTGTACACCGGGGTCGGTGGCTTGTTAGGCTTCTGGCTGGCTTCTCATGTTGCTCTGTGATGGGTAAAATCTCTAGTGTTTCTTATTGGATTCTCATTGATTGTCTTGTCTGGAGTAAATCTGTGGGAACTGGTCCCTCTGCCTACTGAGCAGTGTAGCCTTCTTGGCTGCAAGTCTGTATGAACTCTTCTGACCCCTCAGCTGATCTCCGTGTTCTGGTCCTTGAGCCTAAGCAGACCCTCATTTCTTCTTCTAGTCATGTCTGTCTGACAGGACAAGAGGCTGATTGTGCCTGCCAAAAGTTTTGGATATTCTCATTGGGCTTCCCTTAGTTCCTCTTGCCTGGTCTTTGGGGGGAGTGTGTTGTTTCTGATGCTGCTGGGAGGAGAGTCCTGGAGCACTAACCCCCGTGGTCAGCTCCACTCAAGTCCAGCCCCAGAGCTTCCAGAGCCAAGGCCAGGCTTTGTTCTCCTCCTGTTGTTCGGCAATAGTTTTTCCTGGCGGGGACGATCTCTTAGACAGCATCCCTGTCAGGGCTCTTTTTCAGACAAACATTGTCTTTTAAACCTTCAACATGAGGCTCTGGCCACCGGAGGAGACCTGGCCTGTCCCTGAATTCTGAGCAGAGCCTGAGCTGGGCAAATTATAGGGAGCAACTCCGATTTCTGCTTTATTGAGTTGACTCTGCTGAAAAAAAGTAGATCTAAGCTGTTGGTAAGTAGCAAGAATCATATTCATGTTAATTGATTCCAAGTGAACAAACAATTCTCTTTACAAAAAAAAAAAAATCCACAACAAAACTGTAGCCTGTAGCGAGCATTTACTTATGATGTGCCGGACACTAAGTGCTGGGGAATTAGAGTAGCATGAAGCCGTCCTTTCCCTCTAGGAACTCCCTTCACACAGAAAGCAGTATCCACAGTAGGCAGACGTTTAGTCCAGAGGGATGCGGAAGGGGCTGTTTCTGTCTGGAGGGCAATGTGACGAGCGTGGGGAAGGGCTGGAAAAGTCAAACAGAGCAGAGTAGAATTGGAGTTGGGTGAAGAGGGCTGGTGCTGGAGCCGGAGGAGCTGCCTGCAACTCTGCTATCGACATGGCTTACCTGTGGGACTTTGGGCAAAGCCGCCAAGTTGTTGGGGCTTCGGCTACTTCGTGTATAAATGGGCGCCTCCCAGCTCTGCTGCTGGGAGCCAGGCAGGACCAAGTTCATGAACATAGGCCCTTCTTGGGTTCTGGTTTTTTGGCCTTTCCAGGATGACCTAAAGTTCTTTCACTATTCATTAATTTTTTTCCCCTTCTCTTTTAAAAACATCATTGTAATTGGTGCTCAGAGAGTTCAGGTTCTGCTGATTTTATTCTGAAATCCCTCTTAGAAGCCTTCATGTGTTTCTTATGCTTCATTTTTCTCATTAAAAAATGATATTGTGATGTGCAAGCATCAATGTAGAGCCAGGAAACGCTTTGTGGGCTGTCTAGGCCGATCTTTCTCATCTCACAGATCAGGAAACCGAGGCTCAGGGTCCTTAAGTGACATGTCCAGGATCATCAAACCCAAGACCTGTGATGGCGGGCCTGGCCAGGACAGGCTGCAGCATTGGGCTAAATCTAATACAATAAAATCAATGAGGGACAAATGTGAAATCTTACACTTGGACACAAACAACTAACATGAAAAGTGCAAGATGGAGAAGGCAAGGTTAGATAGCAAAGATCTGGGGGGGTTCAGTGGCCTCCAAGTCCAGTAAGGTGAACCATTGCAGTCTCGGGGCAGAGCTGCCCAGAGGTAGGCATCTGCTGCACTGCTCGGACCCCACCCGACCCATTGTGTTCGGTTCTGACCTGTCTGGAGTGCAGGGGGAGGCCGGAGAGTATCTGGGAACAGACAGCCGGGATGGCCAAGAACCTGGAGGCTGTGCTCTGGGTGAGAGGCCACCTTTGCCCCACTGCCCAGGAGTCCCAGACCTCATATTTCTAGTCAAGCATTCTTCCTGTTTTAATGAATTTCAGGCTCATAACCACAACAATCTTCTGTTTTGCAGCTGGAATTATTTCTCTTCTGGATGAAGATGAACCACAGCTTAAGGTAGGTCTGTTCTTGTTCTTGCCGGAGCTCAGTAATCAGAAGGGGGATCTTCGAGTTGAGGGTCCAGGTCCAGGTCCAACTGCAGCCTTCTCTCATTGCAGCTTCTCCCACTGTCCATTGACCTTAGAGGAAAGGAAACGTCCCCTCTGGAGTCATTCAAAGCCAAGGAAAAAGCAAACTTCAGATAGTGCTTGGAGAGAAGGCAGTTTCTTTAGGAGCATTAAGGGGAAAAAAACCTATTTATTGGTTAAACATCATGTTCAGACATACTTCTTTCATTTACGTGCAAGTCTCCCAGACGCACCCCCCTTGCCACTAAATTTTAAACTCCTCTTTAATCTTTGTAGCCCCAGGACCTAGTGAGCCAGGATTTTACCTCAATCTACTTCATAAATGGTTCTTGAATTGAATTTGATGAAAATTTGGCAGTTGTTAAAATTGGCCTTTGTGCAGTTAGATCACACCCAGCTAAGGGCTCTTAGTGCCTTGCCCAGTTTCTGGTCATGCAAATCTGAGTTCCCTTTAGGAAGAAGCGGTATTGAGCAGTGCTGCTGGCCAGATTTCCCCCAAAGAGACCCTTTCTAGCTGTAGAGAATCAAAAAGGGGAAAGAAATGGGGAGATTTGAGAGAAGACAACCAAGGGCTTGTAGTTGTCCAGACTGTCCTGGCCTACGGAATATTTAGACCCAGCACTATTGGGTGGCATTTCTTAAAACAAAACAAAAAGATGACTCTGTCTGGGACTGAACGTCGGTCTAATTCTCTTCTCCAGGAGTTCGCACTACAGAAACTGAATGCAGTGGTCAATGACTTCTGGGCAGAAATTTCGGAGTCTGTGGACAAGATGTAAGGAGTCTTCTCGTTTTTGGCGGAGGGCACCTTGGGCCGCAGGGGGCATGCGGCTCCGTCTCTTGCGCTTTCTAACGTGGCCTCCCTGCTTTTGCGTTTCTTTCAGAGAAGTCTTGTACGAAGATGAAGGTTTTCGGAGCCGGCACTTTGCTGCCCTTGTGGCATCCAAAGTGTTCTATCACCTGGGGGCTTTCGAGGAGTCTCTGAACTACGCCCTGGGAGCAGGCGACCTCTTCAATGTCAATGACAATTCCGAATACGTGGAGACCATTATAGGTGACCGGCCTTTTCTCTGACATTGATGCTCTCCTCTGTTTTGTTGTCTTGAGAATGTTCCGTTATTGAGTACGGGGAGTTGGAGTAAACACAGCACCCGCCTTTTCTGGGGAAAGGGGAGGGTGTTCTTTCCTGAGGGAAGTGTGGAAATTCAAATACTTTCTATATTTTATTTGCATCAGTCAGAGTTTTAGAGCTTCCCTCCAATACCTTGTTTTACTATTTGGGTTCTTTAATCATAAGCAGCATCACCATCCATATAAGGATAAATCTGGGAGTACATATCAGAACACATTTGCTTCAAATTATACTAGGATAGAGCCATAGAAACAAACCAGAAAATTGTGGCAAATAGAATTTTCTCTTTTGGAATTGTGTTCAGAGTCCTTCATTTGAGTATCTAAATGATGGTAGGATTTTACCACCAAAGGATGATTTAATTTTCTGAAATGGATAAAAGTCTTTTGCAGTTTGGTCTGTTGGATAACATGACAGGTAATCAGGCAGGATAATCCCATAAACTTATTGTTTAAAAGGAACTTTATTTATTATCCAGCTTTGCCAGCCTCTGCTGGGGTAAGTCTTGGGGGAGAGAAGCACATCAGTCTCTGTAGCACTACAGAAGGTAACTCATATGGCCTTTGCTTGAGACTCTCCAGTGAGGGTCCTCGAATCGGCAGATGGGGCAGACCATCCACCCCAATTTAGGATAACTCATTATTAGGAAGTTTTTCCTATTATTAACTTAAAAGTACTTCCTTGTATAGCTTCCACCCATCCTGTCATTTACACCTTCTGCCTCGGGCCAAACAGAACAAGTCTTATGTTGTATTTTGTTAAAATTGCTATATGATTAAAGTAGCGAGACTAATGTCCACACGTAACGTAGTTTATATGAATTCTCCAACGTGCTCTAGACACTGGCAAGATCACCTACACTCCCTCCTTTGATTTTTTTCCCCTCCCAGTCTCTTTACGGCCCTTGGAATCTGGCTTCTAGCCCGGGCCCTCCACTAAAATGGTTCTTCCCATGTTGCTAAGACTCCAGAGAGTCTTAGCTGCTGAGTCAGACAGCCTTTCCCAGACCTCTGGCTCTTTGATTTCATTGCAGAAAGACATGGCCCTGGCTTCTCCCACCTTGTTATAGACAGCCCGGCCTCCCACAGGTCCCTCCGCCACTCCCAGTACTCTTGTCTTTCTAGCCACTTTTCCATCTCCTTTGCTGAGTCATCATCTCCCTCCTCTCCAAGGTGGACTGGACCCCAGTACTTAGTCTAGAACTTTTTTCCTCTTGCTTCTCTCTCTTGGTGCTTTCATTGTGATTTCTGCGCAGGTGACTTGTGCATTTGCACATGCGGGCCTTTTCTCTCTCTCAAACTCCAGATGTTTTCTGTTGGACTTTTTTTTTTAATTAAAAATTGTTTTCAATTAAGGTGATTTTTTTTCTCTACCTCCTTTCCCTCTCAAAAAAAAAAAAAAAGAAAAGAAAAGAAAAAAAAGGATAAACAAAACCTTGGCAATATCTCTTTATAATCGGGCAGAACAAAAGCCTGTGTTGGGCATTTGTCAACACGTAAAGTCTTTAGTGACATGGTCATGACAGGGCTAGGTCACGGGTTCTTTCTCATTGGGCATTGGCCTCTGAGTACTGCTCACTTACTCTGCATCAGTTCACAAACATTTTCCCAGTTTCTCTGAAACTGTCTCATCATTTCTTATGGGCCAATGATATTCTGTTACATTTTTCAGTCATTCTCTAACTTATGGGCACTCCCTTAGTTTCCTGGTCTCTGCAGTAAGAAAGAGAGCTGCCACGAATATGGTTCTGCACATGGGTCCTTTTTCTCCTTGATCTCTTTGGGGGTGTCACTGGCTCAAAGGGCAGAGCTCTACACTGTCTAAAGCGGGAGCTCGTGATAACCTCGCCTTGGCCCTAGGCCCTGGTTGTTGGCAGCCCTGCCACTCTGGTAGTTTAGCAGTCTTGGGCAGCCATTCTCTCTCCTCCCTGCCCCTAGGAGCCTTTGTCAAGTCTTGGGACTTCTTCTGGGGTCTTCACCCTTATTCGCATCTTCCATCACTTGGACCATGGCAGGAGCCTCCGAATTGGCCTCCCTGCTCCCGGCTGCCAGAGTCACTTCTTTACTCCGGAGCCGTTGGGGCCTGTCTCACAGAAGTTATGGCCACTCCTCAGCCTGATCTTGCAGGTGCCCTGGAAAGGTCTTCACCCTCTCCAGTCTCAATCCTGGCCGAACAGCATAGAGCTGCATTCTGCAGGGTGGCTCCCTCTGGCTCCCGGCCTCTGCCCTTCTTTCTGCTTCTCCAGGGCCCATGTGGGATGTTTCTGCTTAATGTCCCCAGAGCAGGGCCCAGAGGAGGCAGATGGCCAGTGGTGGAGGCTTGCGCACAGGAGCCCCCTCCCGGCCCAAGAGCTCTAGAGGCAGCGCTGACACTCAGTCACGTGGTTCTCTTCCTCCCCAGCCAAGTGCATCGACCATTACACCAAGCAGTGCGTGGAGAATGCCGAGCTGCCCGAGGGGGAGAGGAAGCCTGTGGACCAGAGGCTGGAGGGGATCGTCAACAAGATGTTCCAGAGGTGTCTGGATGACCACAAGTACAAGCAGGCCGTCGGCATCGCCCTGGAGACCCGCCGGTTGGACGTCTTCGAGCAGACCATCCTGCAGTCGGTAGGGACCCATCCTCAGTGGGGGATAAGGGGGGTTGGCTTGGGGAAGAGCTGCTCATTCTCAGCCCCTCTGAGGCTCGCACTGACCTGCACCTGGTTGGGTTGTCCTAGAACACGCCAGCCTGTGAGCTTGGGGATGGGACAGCTGGTGGGTCCACTTGCACAGTAGGTCTGGGCTAAAGAGCCAGTTCTGGTTTGCATTGTGGGTCGGTCATCTCGTAATTGGCCAGATGGCTTAGCTGGATTGGTGAAGACACTGGTCCCCAGCACCAAGTTCAGTTGGCATTTCTCTCAAAGAAGATTTCATTACATTTTGGGAGACTTTGTGGGAAACCCCCTGGCTCAGCCAAGGCTTCATCCAGAGCCCAGTGGCAGGGGGCAGGAAGGTCCCCAGCTTCTAGGTGGTCCTGCAGAGCCCCTGGCCCTAGATAAATGTGAAATTGAACAAGTTCTTTGGGATGTATTTGAGAAAGAATGGCAAATCCCTAAGGATGCTGGGTTTTACTACCAGAGGATTTGTATTTTTGGAAGCATTTGCTGTTTGTGGCCTTAGACTGATAGCACACAGGTCAGCACCCTGGCCGTGGCCTCTGACCTGGTCCTAGGCGTTAAGCTTCTGCCCCCCCGGGGATTGTCCTCTGGACAGGGTCTCCCTGAGAAGGAGCCAGCTCCACAGTTGGCGCAGTGTCTCATCATTCGTGCACTTGACCTTTGTCCACCACACTCTGTGCCTTCCAGACTCCTTTCTGAGCTTTTTGGCCTGGCCTTCCCAGCCAGATGCCATTCCCACTGTGCCCATCTCTGCAGGTTGGGCAGTCTTTCCTCCATAAAATTATTGACAGGACTTTGTGGTCTCACCCCTGGGCCCTAGAATTCAGTCATTCTTTTGGATCCTGGGTAGTGTGACCTGGATCCTGCCCAGCACCCCTCCTAGTGCCGGGGGTCCGCCATGTGTTTGTAGGGAGGCCAGGGATTCCTGTGCCTCCATTGGGAGAGGAAGCCTGAGACTAAAGGGAGTCAGGAGTGACCCGAGGTCCTATAGCCAAGTGCAAGGATCAGCATGGGAGACCCAAGCTTGGAGGATCCCAGGCACCAAGAGGACAGGTCACTGGTGAATTAGGAGGGAAGACAGGCCCTGGGCCCGAGCCCTCCTGGACCTTCGGTCTGCTGTCTAGCCACCTCTTGGTCTCCCCACAGGGAGTGGCTAGGTCCCTAGCCTGGGAACCTGGGAATTTTGATATGAGGGTTTCTTTCTCTTTGGGGGATACTACATGATAGAGGGCAGACACAGAAAGGAGACCTAGGGGCCTCTCCACCAGGCTCTTGAGACTTCTCTGGTCAGAACCCCAGGGGTATAGGCTTTTTCCTTTGGGAGTCTAGCTGTCCCATCTTGCTTCGGCTGCAGCTGCAGGGACCACTCCCCGACCTGGCCCAGTCCAGGCAGCACAGGAGGCTTAGGCTCGCTTGCCCTTGGTGTCCCCTGCCCTCATTGCCAGGGGCCTGACCCTGCCAGTGCTGAATTTAGTTCCCACTTCTGACTAGCTCAGCCTCCCCAAGGTCTGGGGATCCATGCGTGCCCCTTCCCCTCAGCATCACAAAAACAATGAAGAAATGCATGTTTTCTTTTAAATGTTATTCACTTACCATTATTCCAGCTGTCGTGTACATTGTAAAACAAGTTTTAAAAGGCTGAAGTAAACCTGATTTGGTTATTGAAAATATTTTATTTACAAGTGATACAGTTCCCTTTTTGTTCCCTATTATTACTCTAAGATTATTAATAATGATATTAATTAATTAATAACTAATAATGATATTGGTGATGAGAACTGTCAGTCTGAAGTGCTTCCATTCTTTTTGAAGATTTTGTTTTCACACTTTGCTCCGAGGATCCCAAAGCCTGGTTCTCATTTTATTTTAGTTCCGTGCCTGATCTTAATGATTGTAGCAGTTGAATATTATGCCTCATAAAAATAACCTGGCTCTAAATGGAGCCAGCACATCATTGATGGGGCCTCCTAAACTGCTCCTTTTGTAATCCCCTCCACTCATCATGCAAAAGGCCTTTGTCCAACTTCATCATCTTTCTTGATGTCAGTTTTCCTCGTGTTTTTAAGAAATAGGTTCAGAACTCCCTGAAACTCTTCATATGGACAGTTTTTAAATGATTAGAAAAATTTCCAAGTTTTTGACATATACAGATAAAAGATTTGTTTAAAATAAATTTTCTTTGATATCTTTTGTTTCTACATCACGTTTGCCTCCCCCTATATTCCTTCTTTCCCCTCCTCCCAGAGGAGACAGTCGTTCCTGTCTCGTTAGCATCCCAGAGGCGGCGAGGAGGCCTGGCCCCGTGCAGGGTCCTCCGCTTAGAGAGGCCAGGAAGGCTGATGCCTGAGCAGTGGCTACCTGAGCCAGCCGCTAAAGACACCATTGGTCACTCGGGAGAGGAGAGTCAAAGAGGAGGACCTGAGAGGCTGGGATCCCTTCTGCAGAAAGAAACAGGAACAAAAGGAAGAGGGATGGGTTTGGATGGGTTTGCTCTGCTTCCTTGTATATGGCAGAAGAATTCCTAATGAGAAGTTTGCTTAGTTCATCCTGCTGCCTCAGCAGCCACCAGATGACCCGGCAGAAATTTTGTCTGAGTAAATGTCCTCCTTAAACATCTTCTGGTCCACAAGTGAGCACAGTCCACCTCCACATAAGGTCTGACATAGGGAAAGCAGTGAGACTCTCAGCTCCATATTCTTTAAGCTGCCTTGAAGGTCCCCAAGGCAGGATCAGGCTGCTGCAGCTCAATGTGGGCTCAGGGAGCTTGCAAATCACCAAAAGGCCCAGACTTTTGCTGTCTGAGAGGCCTCGGAGGGGCGAGAAAAGAGCTCAGCAAAATGAAAGGAAAAGCCCAAAGCTTCCCATCCTCCAGCCCTGTGAGTAGCAGCATTGTTGGATGTCACCACCATTCAGTCAATGGGCTGCATAAAGGAATCTCTGGATCACAAAGAAAAGTGTATTCCTGGCACCAGGAGTGGTAGAATTGGTGAGGGAAGATTTTCATTTATAATGATTACATGAAACTTTCAGTGTTTAAAGTAATGTAAACCCTCAGTATCTATAAAAGTAAACCAGAAAACTCATCTGCTTTGCATTGCCGCCGTTTTAATATATCTAGGATCTGAATGAAGTCATATGAGATTGTATGAGCTAGCTCCAAGTAAACTTTTTTCACTGGTAGCCCCATAAAGATGCAGCGTTTCGATGGTGTCTTTCAGAATGATGTTCCCGGGATGCTGGCCTACAGTCTCAAGCTTTGTATGTCTCTAATGCAGAATAAGCAGTTCCGTAATAGAGTCCTAAGAGTTCTGGTTAAAATTTACATGAATTTGGAGAAGCCGGACTTCATCAATGTTTGCCAGGTGAGAGATCGTTTTTACCTCTCTGTTCTCGGCTGTATTGAAAGCCAACGTGCCCTTTGGCCTGTAGTGGATTGGAAGGTCTCCCAGTGTCCATGATTGGGCATTGCTAATTCTCTAATGATTGTTATTGTATTGTACAGCCGAAACTGAAACATCCTAATCTTGTCTGCTTTCTTTAAAGGTTAAAGTTATTGACTTTTTTCTTGATCTTGAGAACCACAGGCACATTTGGTTGTGTTGCCGTTATAGCTCGCTGCATATGATCACAGAAAAAGCAATTGGTGGCCCCTGTTGTCTCCATAGCCAACGTGAAAGAAGTGACTTTTGCTTTTTTGATAATAGCAGTCTCTTCTGCTAGTATAGACAGGAGGTGCTCATGTGCTTTAATCTAGGAATTTAAAGCCCAATTGGCCCATGTTTTTGTATGAAAAAAATAAATCTAAGTTAGATGGAAGCAGGGGAGACATGGAGTAATCACGGGGCTACCACAGAAAATTTCATTTAAGCAAAATGGCGAGTAATCTCTTTAGGTGATCTTGGTGCCAGAGTGGGTGGTGAGAGAGAACCACAGACAAGCAGCTGCCCCGTAGGTGGCATCTAATTTTATTCCTGGAAAATAAGCTTTTTTGGATGCTTCCTTTTAATGTGTTCTTAAAGGCACCTTTTTCAAGGGCCTTTTGATATTGTCAACTCTTGGGTTGCTTCGTTAGGTATTAAGGCAGAAAAGGAACAATAGGACTTGGACCTGGGAACTGGTGTAGACTGGGCCAGGTAGCTCTAAGCCAGGGCAGGCAGCTTGAATGCTCTTTCTCTGCAGACCTTTTGTCATTGAGAGGTTGAATGACTTTCTTTGGAACCCTAGGCCAGCTCTTTTTAACTGTTTCAGAATGCCCACACTGTTGAGATAGACAAAGAATTTACATTCTTCAGAGTCTGCCTTCTCCCCAGTTTTGAGGCTTTAGGGTAGAACAAGGGGAAAGCTTCCCAGAAGGATCGGGTTTGAGTATGGCTCCTGTTGATTCGTGGCTCAAGTTTGCTTTTATCCTGTTAAGTTTCTCGTTTCTTTTCTTTCTGCCATTTTAGTGCTTGATTTTCTTAGATGATCCTCAGGCTGTGAGTGACATCTTGGAGAAACTGGTCAAAGAAGACAACCTCCTCATGGCATATCAGATCTGCTTTGACCTCTATGAGAGCGCCAGCCAGCAGTTCCTGTCCTCCGTCATCCAGAACCTCCGTACTGTCGGCACCCCCATCGCTTCAGTGCCTGGCTCTACCAATACAGGGACTGTGCCTGGGGCTGAGAAAGAGAGGTAGGAATGTGCAGAGGGCCACAGGCAGTGGGGGAGCTCTGGGTGAGGTGTAAAACTCTTCACCCAGAGGGAACCTGCTGACAGTGTCTGGTTCGGCTCCCATCTCCCCTAAGGGCTCTTGGCCTTCCTGAGAAGTCAGGAGGCAGTGACAACCTGTGTTGTGATTGAAGCAGAGTGATACCAGGTGGCGAGCTACATACAATAGCAAGTTGTTTATGTGGTCTTCGTACACAGTATATACTTAGCACATGCCCAGTATTATTTTGGTTACATAAAGGTAAGAGGGTATAAAAGAGAGAAAGAACTTGGAATAAATTTTTCCGCCATTCTCAGAGTCCTACCTCATCACTTTTCTATTAGGACAGTATATTTTAATCAACCCAGCGTGGGGACTCTAGAAAGCACAGTAAGTTTTATCCCCTCAACTTGGGAGCTCTGAAAAACAGGACACAACAGGAATGGGCCCTGATGCTTGCTCTGTTTAGGGATGCTAACGAGGTACAGGAGGTCATTCACCACATACTGCTCTGACTTATTGATATGTCCAGGGTGTGGTTCAGCCTTCTTTAGAATATAAGGGAGAAGGCAGTGTGGATGGAACTGGGGCAACAGGGGGCTCATTTATTTACTTGCCTATCTACTAATTGATTAATTAGTTAATATATCTATTTATGTTCCTTTTATTTTTTCCCCTTTTTTTCTGATTTTACATGTACATTAATTTTTAAAATACACATTTCTTTATGAATCATTTTGGGAGAGAAAAATCAGAACAAAAGGAAAAAATTGAAAGAAAAAGAAAAAATGAACATAGCATGTTATTGATTTACATTCAGTCTTAATAGTTCTCTCTCTGAATGCAGATGCATTTTCTTTTTAAAGTTTATTGGAATTGCCTGGGATCACTGAACCATTGAGCAGAACTTAGCTTTTCATAGTTTATCACACAATCTTGCTGTTACTGTGTACAATATATTCCTGGTTCTGTTTGTTTCGCTCAGCATCAGTTCACCTAAATCTTTCCAGGACTTTCTATAATTAGCTTGTTCATCATTTTTATAGAATAATAATATTCCATTACTTTCATATACCACAACTTATTCAGCCATTCTCCAATTGATAAGCATCTACTTATTTTCCAATTTTTGGCCACCACAAAAAGAGCTGTTTAGAGCCGTTTTCCCAAGCTTGATTCTGTGAGGCAGAAGGGAACTCTGAGCCTGCTGAGTTGACAGAAGAATCTCTTGCAAATTGGAGAATTAGAGGGACTAAACCTCCCAAGATCACCTAGTCAGAAGCAAAACTACCTAGTCCCAGGACTGCCTTTCCCACAGTGGGAAAATGGAGATTGGGAGGTGGTCCTGATGGAGGTCAGCCATGACTTCTGTAAATGGTAGTCATAAGGGAAGAGCCCATTTGGAAAACAGTTATTGACCACATATTAAATTTCCCCATTCTAACTCTCTGCATTCCTTTTATTAAATTGCTATTATCAATTCCTTTTCTCCTTTCTGTCATTGTTTAAATAGGTGAGGTTTGTTTATAGTTATTTGCTAAAAAGGCTTGATTTCTAGTCCTGCCTTTGTCATTTATTGGCCTTGTGACTCTGGCTGGGCAAACCAGCCTCTCTGACTGTTAGTCTACTTATCTGGAAAATGATTTAATAATGAGTATTCTGCCTTGTAGGATGAGTGGGAGTGAAGTGTCTTATAGAAAGTGAAACTGATGAGTGTATAGAACAGGACCAGGAAAACACTGTATACAGCAACAGCAAGATTGTGTGATGATCAATTATGACACACAGAGACCGAATGAGGATTGAAGCATACTGTTTTTACCTTTTTTTTTCTTTCTCTCTTTCTCTTTCTTTCTCATGGTTTTTCCTTTTTGTTCTAGTTTTTCTCTCCCCACATGACTCATATGAAAATATGTAAAAATAAAGAAAGATCGAATGTTACGTATAACTTGAAAAAACAAAATTTTAAATTAATAAAAATGTAAAGCCAGTTAATTATAATTATAAGCTCTCTTCTCTTCCCTGCAGCCTTCAAACACACTTTTTTATCCTAAGATTTCAGAACTGACCACAGTCTCATTATATAGACTCCTGGAGCTCTCACATCTGCTCTATCCTAATGGAACACTTGCTTCCTATCTTCTTCAGTGATTCGGGCAGTAGAGTCTCGTTTTTTAAGACATGTCAGATGTGTCTTGTACACTTGGTATTATGATTTACGGGAGTGTTCCTTTTCTCTTTGTCCCTTTCTTCTTTGTTTATTGGATTTTCAGATGAGTGACTTGTTACTCTATCCTTTCTTTCAGTGAGAGTATGGAAACAGATGAAAAACCAAGCCACACATTTGCTGGGAAGTCCCCGGAAGTGGTGAGTATTTTTTCTGAGACATTAGATTGGATGGAAAGAGCATTATTTATGAAATTGTCTCCCATGCTCTGTGCCTTCAGTAGATCTCTTAAGTGCTAGATAATTTGTGTGGAGGAATGTTATGTTTTTACAAGTAGACATACAGCATGATTCTGGACCCACCAGAAGATTGGGTCTGTTTCCTTGCAGAGAAGAGATTTATACATAATCCACAGGTTACATTGCAAAGTGACAACTCCCTGGGAGGTGACGAAACACTGAAATATGGCTGTTGGTTTGGGGGTCTGAGTGGGAGGGGGATAATGTTTTGGTGCAGGTGCCATTCAGGGAACACCTTCTAGACTGAGGTAAATCTTAGAAGCCAATGGAAGTGTCCCACTTAACCTTCATTCTCAGAGAGAACCAAAATGATATCACCATGATAGAGCCAAGGTACAATGTGTCCAATTGTGGCCAGTCAGACCAAAATGAGCACAATAGTCCCTGTGAACATTTGGGTGGAGATGTCCCCAAATTTGCACATCTCGTGTTTCTTTTGAGCTATTTAATAACCTGTAGGGGAAGTGGAGATGGACAGAAAACCAAAGATGGCTGCAGATACATGATGCAGATTCTGTGAATATTCTATAGTATTTAGATAAATCAGCAGAGCAGTAATGAACGTAGTTATTAGGGATGGCTAAGCACAGCTCTGCCAGAGTATGTCTGAGAATCTGCAGGAAAAGAGCAATAAGCTATTAAGGTACCCAAAGAAGGACCACAAGTATTAGACTTTCCACATCGACCAGTCTTCAGAGGTGTTCAGGAGCCACCTTGTCCAAAGGTGCCAGGAAGCTCCCAAGTCAATGTTCTAATAAACTTTTCTATTCTACCTAGACCGTTTGAACAGCCAGAGTTGTTTCAGCTTGGAGGCAAATAGTGTACAAATGGGATTCCCAGAAGTGGGCCTCCTACACTGTCTATAATTTCACCTTTTGACTCTGTAATTGGTTCCCCTGGATCTCCTTAGATAGGGATGGATTTTTGGAAATGTCTGAATATCAAGAGGGTGCACGAAGAACAGGATGAAGATGCGGAGATTGTTTTGTTTTAAGATGGAATATCTGAGAATATCTTATATAAAAGAAAGTATGAATATAACAATGTCATAGATACTGGTTAGTGAAAAGAGATTAAGGGAAAAAATTAACAGTTGAGCTTTGTCGTTGTCAGCTGATAGGAAAGCCCTAATAATGAAGGGATTTTGAGACTTTAAAACTGCATAAGGTAATCTGCAACACATATTAATAATGTGCTGGTTGTGCCCATGACAGGGATGTGAGAGTACCCAAAGAATGTGGAATGGAAAAAAGGGTGACTTGGATCTGGGAGATGAGTTAGAGAGGCCTTATCACAGGACAGACGGCATTCCCATTGAGTCCTCTCTCATATATAATAAATTCAGTAAAACAAAATCATCTCCTGGCTGTATCTGAAAATGTGCTTCCTTCCATTCCTAGTCCTGAAAGTGTCTGCGTAGTAGTGGGTGGTGGGTCTCATCTTTGGTCTTCTGGACCGTTATTGTAGTCCTTTAATCACTTGTGGTTTGGGTCACTTCAATCTGTACCAGGTCCTGCAGGTTTCTCCCAGGTTTTTCAGGATTCTTCCCTTTCATCATTTCTTTTAATGTTGTACTAAATCCCTCTCTTGGCTCTTCTAACTCTCCTCTGGTCCATACCACCCAGAATTGTTTAAGATGATCTCTCCCACCATTTCTCACAGCACAGTACTGTTCTGTCTCATTCATACGCCACTGTTTGTCAGCCATTCCCCAGCTAACATCATCTCTTAGATTTTAGTTCTTGACGTCTTTTTTCCCTTTCTTTATAATCAGGGAATTTGTTTTGCCTGTGACCATTCCCTCACGTTTAATGTCCCTCGCTTCTGATCCTTGCTTATTCCCTGTTGAGTTTGGTGTATTTCTACACTGAACTGTGGGTGCATGTGTTTGTATGTACAGGGCACCCAGAGTGCCCAGCCTGAGTCAACAAGGCTCCTCTCCAAGTTCAAATCCAGCCTCAGACACTTCCCAGCTGTGTGACTCCAGGCAAGTCACTTAGACTATTTGCCTTAGTTTCCTCATCTGTCAAATGATCCGGAGAAAGAAATACCAAAGCATCCCAGCATCTACCAAGAAAGCCCCAAGGGGAATCACAGGGAGTCGGACCCGACTGAAATGACCCAACAACAGGGTGTTCAACCTCCTTTATTTCATATAATGAGGTCCATCTGATTTCCAGGAGCTCTTCCACTCCTTCCTCTTTGTATGATCTTCTCACACTCCCCAATTTTGAGAAACAGCAGAATTCCCCACTGCTTCTCTTTTCTATAGAAGATTTGTTCACTTTTTACCCTCCCTTCTTTCTTTCCTCTTCAGGCCCTCAGAACAGAACTAGCCCATCTCCTCCTTTACCCCCAATACTGGGATCTCTGCTCTTAAAAAATTTCACTCAATAGGTAGATTTTTGAAGAGATAGTTTGTGAAAGGAGACATGAATCATCTCCCCCTATTAGAGTGTTAGCGCTGTATCATCAGATAGCTCCTTCTAATTGCTCAGTTTCAAAGTTTTTCTGAATTCGTGTTTGTATTTAAAAATTCCAGCTCAGTTCTTGGTCTTTTCATCAGAAGTGCTCACAAGAATTTTATTTCATTGGCAATTTATTCCACTTCCAGCCTCACCCCTGATAAGATTATATTTAGCTTTTCTGGCTTAGTTACTCTTAGTTGTAAAACTGTCTCCTATCTTGGAATATTATGTTTCAGATTCTCATCTTTTTTAGAATAGAAGCTGCCTGGGCTCTTGGGATCCTCACTGTTGCTCCCTTTTATTTGACTCCTTTCTGCACACTTGCAATATTTTGTCTTTGATAGGGTAGATCTTCGTTTTGGCTTTTACAGTTCCTGGGGTTTTTCTTTTTGGGTTTCTTTCATGAGGTGATTGTTGGAGTCTTTCTAAATCTACTTGGCCTGGTAGGGTGGAACCAAGGTTAGAGAATTATATTAATGGTCACAACTCAGCTGAATTCTCTCTATATTCCCCTCCGTATAACTTTAAAATAAGGCCTCAGATCAAATTTTGCAGTGGCAGAGCCAACAAATAGAGTGAGACATTTTTTCTGACCTAAGGAAAAATTAGAATCAGCAGGAGAGGTCACTGCTACCGGATTGGAGGCTTGAATGTACCTCATGTATTTGGTGGTAGCAATTCCAACAGCAGTTTTGGGTGCTCTCAGTCCAAGACAGAAAGGGGACCAGATAGAGATCACAGGGGATCCTTTGTTGGCCCTGGGTGCAGCTGGTACTGATTGGCAGTCTTATCGCCCAAATACAGTCTAGGTTGCAGGTCCGGGGGAGAGGTGTGTTTGTGATGGGTCACAGGGGGAGCAGAGGCGCTAGTTGTAGTTCTGAGGCAGAGGAGTGCTAGTGTTTGCGGCTGGAAGAGGGCTGGTCACAGTACCAGGGCCAGGAGGAGGACTTTCTTGAGTAAATCCCAGACCGCAGACCAGCAGAGTAGTGACCACACCCCTCCCAAGCTTGCCCTGCCTTAGGAGCACCTCTAGAATTAGTTCTGAAAATAGCATCGCTGGTAAAGCTGAAGCTTGGGACATTGTTTTCCCATCCCCAGGTGAGCAGAGCCTAATTTTAAAGTTCAAAATCAGGAAATGGGCTGGAAAATATGAGCAAAAGGCAAAAAAAGGATCTGGAGTATGGTTGGGGTGGAGGGGGGAGACCAGAAGACAAAATCAGAAAACAACAATGTGACGATAACTACAGCCAAAGCCTTAAAGAACTTGACACAAGCCAACATGAATTCCTGGAAGAGTTAATGGTGAGAGTAGTAGAAGAAAAATTAGCAAAAGAAATGAGAATAATGCAAGAAAATTATGGAAAGAGAATGAACAGTTTGGTAAAAGAGGCAGGAAAACTCACTGAAGAAAAGACCACCATAAAGTAAGAAGCAGAATAGAATAGGTCAATAGAAAAAGAAATACAGAAGCCCACTGAAGAAATAATTCTTTAAAAATTAGAATTGGGCGTTTGAAAGCTAAAGACTCCATGTGACGTCAAGAAGCAATCAAAGACAAAAAGAATGGGGGAAAAAAGATGCAAATGTAAAATATATCATTGGAAAAACAACCGATCTGGGATACAGATCAAGAGAGATAATTTTAAAATTATTGGACTCCCAGAAAAACACGATCAATAAAAGGGGCTAGACAGCAGCTGCAAGAATGCCCTGATATGTTGGTCCAGAGGGCAGAATTGCTTTGGTGGGTGGGTGGTATCATTCTCAGAGGACCAAAGTGCATTACTGTGTTTTGGGTTCAGTGCTCTGGACTTTTAGAGTCTCCTTTTGCATCTCAGAACCCCAGTGTTCTGATCTGCTCGGTGCAATACCACTCTGAGGCTTCCAAAGTCCGGGCCCTTTCTGCCCACTCTGAGCCTTTCTTAGAGGGAAGGGGAAGGGTGTCTCTAGTCATGCTGGGAGTTTGGCAGCAGCCCTCTTTCCTCGTGCCTGAGATTGATTCTCTGTATTTCTGGGAATAGAAGGAGTCGCTTAGTGTTTCTCATTGAATATCCTGATCACTATTGATTGTGGTATGAATTTCAAGTTTTTGCTGGAGCTAAGAGTGCAGGAGCTGGACAGGAAGCCCTCTAGGCTGGGAACATTTCTGTTCTTACAGCTCTCTCCTGTCTGTCTTTGACCACTTTGGGATATAAGCCTTGTGAGATAGAGTCAGGCCATCTTGCTGGAGGTGGGGGATGAGCCATCTGTACTCTGAGGTTTAACACATGGTGCTTCTTCCCCTGTGGTGGGGTCAGTCTGTAGGAATCCCTAGCTGGGCTGATGGTACTTCCTGTGGTCATTGTATTGGAGGCTCAAGGGTAGAGGAAGGTGCGGTCTCCATCACCCATTTCCTTTCTTTCTACAGAATCCAGAACCCAAGGACCAGATATCAAAAATGATTAAAATTTTAAGTGGTGAAATGGCGATTGAGTTACATCTTCAGTTTTTAATACGGAATAATAACACAGACCTCATGATTCTAAAAAACACTAAGGTAGGAAATATCATGTGATTCTCCTTGGAAACCATGTTTTCTTTTAGATGCCTTTCTGTGTTAAATGTCATATATCACTCCTGAGCCCCGAGATGAGTATGTTTCATAAGAGTGAAGATTAGGCTGCTGAATAGTTGCTGTCCAGTCACCTTGCTCCTTTAAAAGCATTTTCTTTTCTTTTTTTTTTTGTTATGAATTTAGTGATCTGCAGTGACATAAAAATACTAATGGTCCATATGCACAGAATGATGTGAACATGTGATGTTCTGTTATAATTAGTCATTTTTTCAAAAGTACTTTGCTTTTTTATCATCACCCTAATAATGAATGTAATAAAACTTCATTAATTTGAACAAATTACAGTGGGAGAACAACCTAAATTCATGAAAATGTAAAGAAAAAGATTCTTTTATTAAATGCCTGACTCATAGTGTTCTTCACGTTGAATGTTGTTTGGTGTGCTTGTTCTTGAAAAGTTATATGTGTAAGTATGGTGTTGTTTTCCTATTTTGCTTCCAATTTTAGAGACTGCTTTATTTTTACCTCTGCTTACCCTTTGGCAGTGTTTCTTACGTTAGCTTTCATTTTTACTGTCTGTGCTCTTTCACAGTGATCACATAAATAATCAAAGGAGAGGCCACTGTTTAAACAGCCCGTCTATAATTGGGAAGAACTGCTTTCATTTACAGTCTCTTAGCTGAATTCATTCTTTTTTATTTCCCATCTTTTCTTAAAGCTGGCCACGCATGCCTAAACCAGCTTCTCACCCACATCCTCTGGGAGTGACATTACCGAGTCCCTTCATAGTAATAACTTGTTCATCCAGGGGTTATTTTTGGAGAATTGAATTTTTGCCTCTGAGGACTCATGCATGTATTTGTCCTGATATATTAGTCATAGTCGGAGTGTTTAAATATTTGAGGACTTCTGGGGTGGTTCATTGGCCTTCCTTCACCTGAGGCTTCCAGGTGATCTATGGCATTGATCTATGACATGTGACATGTAGTCCTTAGGTTTCTCTGACAACGTGTAAATTTATAATTGTTGATTATTGGCTTATAGCCAGCCATCCTGAACGGTAGGAAACACGGCTTGTTAGCCTTGGCTGGATGGCCTTTCACCTTGTGAATAGGCTTTCTCCTTCTGGGCCATCATCTCAGTTTAGGGATCCTTTCCCTTTTTTATGCCACAGGTCCCTCTGGTTGAAACCTTCCTTTCTCTAAATAATGTTTTTAAACACATGAAATAAAACGCAAAGGATTACTAAGGAAACCAGTAATATTGAAGTGCAGTTAGCTAAATGTTATGGCAGTTTAAAAATATTATATGATTGCAAGAAGTAATACAACCTCTGGCTTTAACTAAAGTCAAGGGACTTTGTAATGGGTCAGAATAGGTTAACTGGGGACCAAAATTTAATTTTGCTTTGTTTTGATGCCTTGTGCATATTTTTTGATGACGAGGCAGCGAGTTAGAAATGCGCAATTATGGCTTACAGTCCTGGGTTTGTCATCTTTAGACATTTCCTCCCTGAATTAGAAGGGGGGGAGGGTCTGTTCTCTGGACAGTCAGGTTGTCTGAGATCCTGACTATGGACTATGACTAATCTCTTTGAGCCTCAGTTTCCTCACTTGCAAAATAGACATAAAGATGTCCCCTTCCCTCATAGGATAGTGATGAAAGTGCTTTGCAAACCTTAAAAGTAATTATAACTACAAAATAATTATTTCACATCATAATTAATATACTCAGCTCTGATGTTCAAAAAAATTTCCATTTTCTAAACCATCTGGCTCATTTGGTCAAAGAAATGTTTTTCCCCCTTTTGCTGTTTGTTGACTGTCCTGGATAAAGCTCTGGCTTTGCCTTTCTAGGATGCGGTGAGGAATTCCGTATGTCACACGGCCACAGTCATAGCCAACTCGTTCATGCACTGTGGGACGACCAGTGACCAGTTCCTTAGGTAAATATGGGAACCTGACTCTGCTGTGTTTGTTGGAGGGACAAAAAAAAGGAGACGAACAAAAGCTGCTTATTGTATGTTTGAAAACCCATTTGAATTATTGGCTCTTAAATTATGAGACTCTCATATGCTGATGGGGTTGAGTTTATCTGTAAAGGAATCATGTGATGTTTTCTCTGTCATGAAAACACAACCCTCCATGAAGCGTGAATTGAATAGTACCATTTGAGGTCGTGACTGTGACCTCCAGGGTGACATGACATGTGGTAAAATAAATACTTAGTGAAGGACGCCAGAGTCTGTCCTGATGACTGAATTGTTGTTGGATGTTTATCCTAAGCACAAGATTGCAACTGCAGAGTAGGAGATGAACAGCCTGTTCCCAAATGCAGGGGATAAAATAGCAAGCTTTGACTCAAGGATCTGAGTTTATGATTCTTGGAAAGGAAAATGACACTTTTGCAGACTGGAGTTTCCTTGGGAGCCATTTTGTTGGGGTTTTCTCTCTCTCTTTTTGTGAAGCAAATTAGGTTAACATAGCTACAGGGGTGTAAAGTGATTGAGGTTACATTTGAACTCGGGTCCTCCTGACTTCAGGACCGAGGCTCTATCCTCTACGCCGCTGAGAGCCGCTTTCCAATGGCCCTGAACTTGGCTTGAACAAATCTCTCTAAATCTGTGTTTCAGCCAACATTACTGACTTTTCTTTTTTTTCTGCAGAGATAATTTGGAGTGGCTCGCCAGAGCCACGAACTGGGCAAAGTTTACTGCAACTGCCAGCCTGGGTGTGATTCATAAGGTAACTGCAGGCTGGGAAATAATCTCCAACAGCTGTTCTTCAGGTTTTCTGCTTGAGAATGCACATGAAGCAGATTTGAGTTAGTTACCCACACAGTTTGGAACTGCTAAAGGCCCCAGGAGACCTCTGGGCGCCAGAAGTGTTTGTGGTAGGCTCCAGTCCTTAGGGAATAGCTTCCCTTCGTTCTCTCCACAGATCCATCCATCAGAAAGAGTAGTCTGCCAGAGAATAGTATTTTCATCTGTTTTGTGTTAAACTCTCCAAACAAACATGTGTTAAGTGCCTACTGTATGCCGGGCGTGAGCCAGGAGCTCAGAATTTGAAAGGGCTCACCCTGAGACAGCTCCTGTTTGATGTCCTTTCCAAACTTTGCCCCACTTTTTTGCCTTAGCTAGTAAATAGCCTGCCTTTCTGGCCTTTCCATCTCCTCCCGGCAGAAGATGCCTAAGGGTGGCACATGGGTAGCACGGAGCAGCATCTGCCAGAGCGAAGTCGCTCTGTTTGATCTCACCAAGCAGCCTGGACTTACCACCCTTTGGTTGGCATCCTCCATGTCTGGGAGCTCGATTACAGCTCTGGGGCCGGTGCCATGCCAAGGGTTCTCTTCCTGCCAGGCTCTGTGGGATTGCAGGACTCACTGGTACATGTTCCGCAGCAAGCTCAGCAGAAGGACAGGAATTCCCCTCATTAGGGGGCCATGCACATCGTGAGGAAGCATTGGGGGTATCCCATTTAGGTTCAGTCAGAGCTTGCCAGCAGTAGGGGTGAGGTGTGATACACATTCGTGCACTAGGAGCTCATCCCCAGGGAGACTGAGAGAGGCATTTCTATTTGGTGGGCATCTGGGAAAGCTGCATGGTGGGCATGATGGCCTTGAAGGATAGGAGAAATCTCATTGGCAGTAGCATGAGAGAGAGGAGCGATAACCAGGAACCATCTGTATAAAGCTCCAAGGTTGGCAAAGTCCTTATGAGCAGTCAGTGTCAGTCTGCCTCCCCCTTTTTGAAGGGTCTGGAGAGGAAACATCCATTTGGAGAATGTTTGGGAGTATCATCAGGTGGAAATTCCTCCTCAAATCCAGGGCCAGGGAAATGTTTGTTTTAGCTTAACTTCTCTGTCCCCTTTTAACTGGAATTGAAAACTGTGCAATTAATGACAACGAAATGTTTCCCTTTTTGCCTTAAGGACTGTGAGCTGGTCAGCTCCAGGAGCCCCTCCTTCTGCAGATCTGCTCTCTTGTCTTTCAAGAGGATTTGCAGCATTTTGGTTTTTGGTTATTTGGTTATAATTTAGTTTTCACTGGGTTGAGTTTTGGGTGTCTCTGCCCTTCAAGTCCTTGGTTTTTGTCATCATGCTCTCCATTGAACTCTGGGTCTGGGGATAGGGATAAGGTACCAGATAAAGCCTCTGAACTCTTGGAAAATTCTCTACAGATCTCCTTTTCCCAAGAAGATGAAGGCCTATTTCCTTACTCCAAAGCTGGGTCAAGATGAGAAAACTGGCATAGCGTGAAGAAAGTTTGGGAAAGTAGTGAGACAGAAACAATATCCAGGCACACTGGAACCTCAGGAGTCTCCCTGAAAAGCACTCCCGTCTTTATTTGTAGAGAAAAGTTTTAAAGAAGGAAACTTTTATTTTTGGCCTCCACATTGGTGAAAAGGTTCTTTATTAGATCTTAGAACATTTTGTGCTCCACTTAATGCATATCATATAGTCTCGATTTGTGCTCTGAGTGAGAGGCTCGGGCCAGAGTGCGTGGACACCCAGCCTCGAGTCACCTGGTCTTGGCTTATGAAACCTCTTGGAGTATGACTCTGAGTAAAAGCCTTAACTTCTCAGTGTCCCGGGCAACTCCCAAGAGCCGAAGTAACCCCCTGCACTGGTAAAGGGATTTGCTTTCCCAGGAATTCCCCTGCACCCATGAATTCACAGGTCCTCCCTGCCCTTCACAGCCCCAAGTCTGTATCTTAGAGCCCCTTTCAGCTTTTCATTTCTTTTGTATAGTTCTTTTAGAGTGTAGCACAGTATACTTAACATGTAGGACAAGGTGCTTATTGATGAGGATTGGTTAAATTCATGAAAAAGGGCCCCGCTTCTCCAGAATGAGCTCATTTTGCCAGATGTCAGTAATAGTAACACACTAAAATACGATGTTTTTTTCCTTATGTTTTTGTTGTTTAATTTACAGGGTCATGAGAAGGAAGCATTACAGTTAATGGCAACCTATCTCCCCAAGGACACCTCACCGGGGTCAGCCTACCAGGAGGGCGGAGGTCTCTATGCATTAGGTCTCATTCACGCCAATCATGGTGGTGACATCATTGACTACCTGCTTAACCAGCTCAAGAACGCCAGCAATGATGTGAGTACCTGAAAGCACAGGGGGTGACTGATGGCAGCTCCTTATGAACTGGTCTTAGGAAATGGAAGTTTTCAATTTCCCAGAATAGACTAACTTCCTTGTTCATGAAATTGTCAACAATGATCCTGGCGGTCTTTGTCTCTCTTATAAAACTCAAAAATTCATTTCTCATCCCTTTAACCATCAAAACAAGGCCCTGGGTAGTTTATGTGTACACGGGGATGTGTGGACACGTGGGGACACACACGTATAACTAAAAAGGGGTGTATGGGGTGGGCTTCTGGGTGCACAAAGCTACCCCTTCCTACACAGTGGAATGTATTGGCTAGAGCGCTGACCCCAAAGCAGGAACTCTTGGGTTCAAGCCCGGCCTTTGCCACACACTGGCTCTGTGACCCTCAAACAAGGCACTGGGTCTTACCATAGTGGGAAGATGCAGTTCTTATTGCTCATGAGCAGACTGAGGCCGTCAGCCAGAGCCACACAGCTAAAGATGTCTGACGCTGGACTTGCTCCAGGGCTTCCTGACTCCCTGGTAAACCCTTCCTTCATGGGACCGCAGCAACACCACGCTGCCCTTTGGCTGTGCACTTCTTAGGAAGCCGCTTTTAGTGACTCGGTCTGATTCTCTTTTCCCTTTTGGTCTGAGAGCTCTCCCTCAGGACCTGTCATTAGACTTCTAGAGTCTGACCTCCTTGGGTTTTTTGTCCATCTCACAGCATAAGCTGTTCATGTTTGTTTTAATGCCAGGGGTCTTCCGAAGGTTGGGTGAGAAGGGCCCAGTGTGAACAGAAGCTATTCTTTCCCTAGATTGTACGGCACGGTGGCAGCTTGGGCCTCGGATTGGCTGCCATGGGCACTGCCCGCCAGGATGTCTACGATCTGCTGAAAACAAATCTGTACCAGGATGATGCTGTGACAGGTGATGCATTTCTCCCCAAAGTAGCAGAGCTGGGGCTCTTAGCTGGGTGTACTTTTGAACTGATTTCAGGGGCCCCTCAAGGTTGAAATTGTTATTATTTGGATCACTAGATCTCAACATAATTGTTCTGTGCTTGCATTTGGAAATATGGTTCAGAGAGGGGTTCCCAAACTTATCCTGCTGCTCCCTGAGGTTGTTATCTAGCTCATACACAGACACTCAAGAGCACACACACACACACACACACACAACACAACCTCCTCTGAAACCAGTAACCATTAAGTCAGACCCATCGTTTCCTTAGTGTCAGGAAGTCTGGGGAGCTGCCAGGTTCTCGCCAGTGCAAATTCACCCCTTCTCAGTAGCCCCAAGCCTTCGGGTACAGTGAGGGGTGATGAGGGGCATCCCCAGAATCCCCCAGGCAGGATCCAGCTGAAGCAGGCCTGTATCTTGACTCTGAGGCCAGCTCTCTAGCGTCTCATCAGCTTCTCTACAAACTTTTAAACATTAAGGAATAAATATCTTTAATTTATTCCTCCAGTTGCATGGAAATATAACATCAAGGTGATTTCTAAATTCATTGTTCCCATTCCATTTGTATTAGAAAAGGGAAAGGATCCTTTTTCTCAGGCTCACTTTAGAGACCTGGCTAATGCCACATTGTCATGGACATACATGGCAAGGAATCTGTCTAAAATAGCCAAGGCCTAGCTGTCTCCTGGCCAGCTGGACTGGCTGGACTGGCCATGGCTGGATGGGGTTTTATTATCGTTGTCTCTTGGGATATTTTCTCGCTGGCTTGCCTTTGATGACTTAATTAAAAAGAGGGAATTTCGAAAATAGTTTAATCTCCTCAACTCAGAAAACCATATAGGCTTTGGAAGTCGTCAAAACGTAGGGTCCAATTTAAAATTAAAAGTTGAACTTGCCAGACTCGAGGATCCCGCCACAGAGATGGTCCAGCCCTTTTCTTTGTAGCAGAATGTTTGAAAAGAAAGTAGCAACAGTTAGAGGTGATGGGGGTGTTCCATCCTGGTTTTTGACGGTACCTTTTGTCTCGAGTAGTCCGTGATGCTTTGTTGAGTTGATATAAAGAATATCAGCTCTTAAATGTAAGTTACTAACAGATTGCTTCTCAATGTCCAGGAGAAGCAGCCGGCCTTGCCCTGGGCCTGGTTATGTTGGGTTCCAAAAATGCCCAGGCTATCGAGGACATGGTTGGCTACGCCCAGGAGACCCAGCACGAGAAGATCCTGCGGGGGCTGGCCGTCGGCATTGCCTTGGTGATGTACGGGAGGATGGAGGAAGCTGACGCCCTCATTGAGTCTCTGTGCCGGGATAAGGTGACAGCATCTCCTGCATCCCATGGCCTCCTTACTGTCCTTGTAGTCACCTCTCACAGGCTTTCCCGCTTTGCTGACTCGTCTTCCTCCTCTCCCCTGAGTTATTCTCCATTTAGTACTGCCTTATCTTCCCTTTGTCTTTTATCTTTTATGATAATGTACATTTGCTCCCATGAGTCCTCTGCCAAGTCTATGAATTGATTTGGATAAAAGGAGAGAATCCGTGGTTTACAAACTAGCCTCTGCAGGCTTTCTAGGGAATCCACAAATTGATCGAGGGAAGAAGGTGAATATACCTTTTAGGAAATTATAGTATTTTTTTTAGAAAATCATCTATATTATTATCATATGTCTTCTCCCTTTCCCACAAATCCACCTCTGAATCAGAAAATAAAATAGAGACAAAGTTGGTTTAACAAAACTAATCAGCCATCGGTCAGATCTGAGTGTGAGGTCCCACCCTCCTCCGCTGGGCTGGTGGCCTTTTATGAATTCATGTTGCAGACAGAGTGAGCCCAGCTTTCGGGGATGAATGAAGGACTGGTGTCTTCCCTGAGTTTTCAGCAAATACAAAGCCGTGCTCTTGTTTTTAAGTAAGAGGTTTTGCTGCTGTGTGGATGCCCTTAACCGCTCTTCCATCACGGTCTCACTTCTCGGGCTGATCTCCTCTCCTTCTACATGCTCACTCTTATCACAGGCACCTCCAAGTCAACCTCATCAGCACGGCGGTGGGCCTGCTCCTTCCTCCCCCTCACCGTCACCTCCTCTTCATCCCTTCCTTGTCTTGTTCAGGATTCAGAAGCCTCTTCCTGCTTTTTTCCTTGACATTATCCTTCCCATTTGGGAATTGTTGCCCTGGATCTGCCGGCGTCACGTGGCAATGGTCCTTCCCCCACTTTTGCCCCCATTTCTCTGAATTATTTAAACTTGTCATTTTCTCACAGTGTCACAATTCCCCATGTGAAGCAACATCACGTGATGGAGAGGTGTAGTCAGGAAAGCCAGAGTCAGATCCTGCCTTTGATAGGCCTTGGGCAAGGCTCACCCTGGGGCAGGCACGCCCCTTTTCCCTGGCACAGGCAGCTCACTGATATGATAGGTTGCCCAGCACTTGCTGTTTCAGTCGCAGGAGCTTTCTCACTAGCAGCGCCCTGGGCAAATGGCCATGGGTATGAACCTAGGAAGAAAATGACTGACACCATTTGCATACCACACAATTCTTAGCTGTTTGCCCGTCGTTGGGCACCTGCGTCCATTCTCGCTCTCTGCCATTTGGCTCTGGTGGCACGGCCTGGCTCTCCGTCCCTGCCTTCTGGGGTGCCCTGGAATGGTCTGGCTGGGCAGTTAGACTTAGGCTAATAGTTTAGTGACTGGTACTCTAGTTCCCCACTGTGTTCTCGAGTAGCTGGACCCGTTCCAGCTCCCGTGCCCAAATTCATCTTGTTCTGGCCCAAGTTGTTGGGGTGTTGTGGGATGGCGGAGCAGAGCGTGGTCAGTACCAGGTCTCCCTTATGAGGGGGGATCACAGTGAGCTTTGGGCTGAGAAAGGTGGGCTGGGGTCGTGGGGGGTGGCAGAGGAAAATGGAACAAGCATTTATCGCTCTCCCCCTTGGGCCAGGCACTGCCCTGGTACATCACAAATACCTTCCAAGGCTGGCAGCAATCGTAGATCCCGAGTAAGACAGTTGCCCAGCTAGGAAGCGTCTCAGAGCAGGTTTGGCGCAGGCTCTTCCTTCCCCCAGCCTTTCGTCTTGTCCCCTCTAGCTGCTGGCTTACCCGATGAGCTCTTCTCCCAGCCAGAGGGGGGCAGTGGCATTGATCTGATCCCCTCCGGTCCCCCCCAGGGTAGCTCCACTCTTCCACTGGCCTCCTTCTGACTTGTGGGTCCGAGTGCGCGTTTTCTCTGCCTGTGTACCAGGCTGGCCATCAGGCCCTGGCCGGACTCAGCATGGATGACAAATGGTGACTTCCTCCCCTCCCCCCTCTCAGGACCCGATCCTCCGTCGCTCTGGGATGTACACTGTGGCCATGGCTTACTGTGGATCCGGGAACAACAAGGCCATCCGGCGCCTGCTGCACGTGGCAGTAAGTACTGTGGCAGGTGGGAGTGCATGTGTCGGGGAGGGGAGGAGAGGGGAGAAGATGCATCTGTGTGCATGTACGTAGAATCTGAGAGGCACTCGTGGTCTGCAATGGAGAGAGCCTCATCCCAGGAAAGCCCCATTTACGTGAGGATCTTTCCCAATCACATTACTTTTGGTGACACGGTCTTTGCCGTCGCTTGGGGTCATATGTTTTCGTCACCTCCTTTTACCTTTCCCCGCAGGTCAGTGATGTCAACGACGATGTCCGAAGGGCTGCGGTCGAGTCCCTGGGCTTCATCCTCTTCAGGTAGGAGGCTGCCTGATTCCTACCCTTGGCTTTCACGCTCACTTACTTGGCTTTTTTATCTTCCTGGGTCACTTAAGTACACAGGAAGGGAATAAATACCTATACAATCTCTACTGTGGGCCAGCCCCTGTGCCCAGGATCTCTCAGACACTCACGACCCTGAAGAGGGAGGCGCTGTTGCTGTTCCCAGTGTAGAGATGAGACTGAGGCAGGCGGCAGTGTCCAAGACGAGCTTGGGGCCCACGTCCTCCTGAGTGGAGGCCCACAGCAGCCTCAAATGGGGGTGGATGGGGGGGGCCACACTCAGGCCCTAGGACAGCATAGCCTCTGTTTCTGGGAACATTTGTAAAGGGGAGCAGTTCTCCTGGAGGGCGAGAGTTCCACGGAGAGTGGCTTTCACGTTTCTGGTCTTAGAAACAGATGGAGACACATTCCCTTTTGCCTTGATATCTTTGCTGGATCCCTGGGGGTCCCTGTGGACCTCTCCGTGCCTGGAGAGCCGGTGCCCGGCCCCCTCTTGCCAGTTGGAGGCCCTGCTGCAGGCCAGGCTCTTCTTTTTTACGCGGTGCCCTCAGTACCCATGAATCTTGGTCTGTGGCCCCCACACTGATGGAGCTTAGAGCAGGGAGACAGCAGATGGCATGGCCTGTGCTCCTGGCAGGGGATGGATGGGGGCAAGGGGTTAGGTCTTCTTCTTCCTCCCTGGAGCCCTTGGCGCAGAACAGCACCAGTGCCCACATCAGCCTAGACATGACCCTACTTTCTGTGGGCTTCGGCTTCCCCATCAGTGGTGTTCTAGCAGGGAGCATGTCTGAGCCTGAACAAGAAGTGACCTCTGTAAGGGGGGCCCTGACAGATCAGGACAGTGAGCACTGTGGTCTCAGGGCAGAGGGGGAAGGGGCCCAAGTTTTGGTCAGGATACCTCAGAGCCAGGCTAGGCTGAGATTGCTGGGGAGGGTGGGGATGGAGTGCACCCCTGTTAGATGAGAAAAGTCAGATGTGGAGATGAATGAGGCACAGCAGGACTTCCTTTGCTCTGGACCCTGTCCTGGCAGAAGGAAAACCTGAGTAAATCGGGCATGGAGGAGAGCAAGGGCCCACTCGGGCAGAGGGTAGAGCAGAAGGGGCACATCCTGTGGGTCCGGGGCACTGAACAGGGGGAGCCGTTGCCAGTTTGGGAGCAGCCTGCTGCTGCCCATGGTGGGGGAGATGTATTTTGTAGTTAGCTTGGGAGGAGGCCTCTGGGAGAGTCACATGGGAGGTGGGACACTTTAGATGTGGGGGGAAGGGATTGCCAGAGGAGAGTTGAGAGAGCATAAGCCTTTGGGCACAGGGGCCAAGAGCAGGAAGCGAGAAAGGAAGCAGGATTCTCGGGCCAGACCTCCCACCCAAGGCAGGCCATGGTTGACTCTGCTTCAAAAGCGCTGCCTTGCGTAAAAGAAAGTCCTCAGAGTTTGGGGTCAGATCTGACTCCTGCAACTTCTCCCATGGGTCCTGGTTCCCTTGTGGAGGCAAAAGCATCCAAACCCTCTTCCTTTTTGTATTCAACTCTGAACATTTACTAAAGTCCCACCGTGGGAGAGCCAGTGAGCGAGGGATACCTATGTGTTGAGTCCTTCCTGAGGGCCAAGGGGCACAGCCCCTGCTGGGGGGTCTTGGGAAGTGATGTTTATTCTGGTTCTTAAAGGAGAGACATGAAACCCAAAAGGGTCCCAGCTTTCTGGGCTTGTTGGGGGAAGTAAAGGATGTGTGTGGGGAGGGGGGGAAGGGAGGCTTGGAGACTGAAGAAGGGATGTCCACCCAGAACGTGGGGAGCCAGTGTAAAGCAAGAGAGCCTGGGTGAGGAGCAGTCTGGCGGGGACTGAACAGGTGCATTTAGCCGGGGGAAGATCACAGGGGCAGCAGGGAAATGGGGGATCGAGAGGAGGGATTTCAGGCCTGGGTGTCTCACTGGGTGTGGGCAGAAAGAATGAGTCTTTGGGACCGCGAACTGGAGCGCAAGCACCTGGGAAGTGGGAGGACACTCGACACAGGTGGGAAGGTAGCCGCCCATTTAGGTAGGCCAAGGTTAGGGCCCAGCCCTTCCCAAGTAGATGGGCCCAGGCCACTCTTCTCCAGGGTGAGCTGGGAACCCTTCGCTGTTCGGGTACCCTCCCATGGAGTTCTCTGCCCTGAATAGGGCCCCAAATTGAAGCAGCAATGAACCCCACTGACCCCCATCTCTCCTTGTGGCTGTCGGGTTGTGGGGCTAGCAGAGCTCTGTCTTCTGCTTTCGGGGAGGTATTCCGGCTCTTTTCTAGAAAGAAAAGGAGTTTCCAGCAATTTTGTCTTAAGTTTTTACAAATTCTAGGTGAGTGGGCCGAGTGTGGCCCCAGGGCCTCCGGGAAAATGTCGGGTGCTCTCATTTTCTTCCCTGATTCTTATTTTGACACTAGACTGATGAGAGCTATTGGAGTCGTTGCTGCTTTTGGCTTTTGTAGTGTCTCTCTCTGTTTCTCTCTGTCTCTATCTTGTCTCTCTGTGTCTCTTTCTCTATTTCCTTCTCTGTGTCTCTGTCTCCCTCTTTCTCTTTCTGTCTCTCTCTCTGTTTCTCTGTCTCTATCTCTCTCTCTTTCTCTCTCTCCTTCCCTCCCTGTCAGCAGATGTCTCCCTAGAGCTGCTCTGTTCAAGGCCTTCCGATGCCAGGTCATGCTGGCGAGGTCCTGTGACCTCATTTGTCGTCAGAGGGAGGGAGCTAAGTGTGTTTCCCATAGTCTGCAGGCCCTGGCTTCCCTAGGGGATTCTCCAGGATGTTTTTCCTTCCACATATCATTGTTTGCCCTCTCCACGTGGGGAAGTTTCCATCCCGCCAGCCCAGATCTTTGGGTTTGTGTCGGCTTTTTGTCAGCTTCTAATACACAACTAAGTAATAAGTAACTTTTTTACAGTTACTTTTTTGGTTTTGTGTGTCTTCTAAAATACCTTTTTAGATAGTTGGGTTATGATTGTTCTTCTGGGCCTCTTTCATATTTATGCAATTAAATCACAAAATTTTGTTTAAGTACCTGCTGTGTGCTAAGCACTGATAGATACTAGAGATAGAGCCAGTTGTCAAATTTTTACAGTTTGTGTTTACATCTCAGAAATTGGCGATCCTAAAAATCAGGACTTGATTTGTTGTTTTATTTTTTTTAATTATACTTATTTTTGTCATGCCTTAGTGATGGAGAAAACATGAATAATCCGATTGATTTTAAAGGTGTCATGTACACATTTTTCCCCCTCTAGAAAGCTGGTTGTTAAGTATTTACCAGCACTTTCCTGTATATATCTCTGGGGGAATGGAAAGTGGAAGTAGGCTGCGGGGCATATTGTGCTGGAAAACAGCAAGATTTGGCCATGGGAGCAAATGCAAGGCTGGTGACCAGCTTTGGGCAGAAATAATGACATTAAGAAAGGAGAGTGAGCATTTTTTCCTCTTTTTGATCTGATTTTTCTTGCACAGCATAATAAGTCTGGAAATCTATTAAGAAGAATTGCACGTGTTTAACTTATATTGGATTACTTGTTATCTAGAAAGGGAGAAATTTTGGAACTCAAGGATTTTGCAAGGATGATTGTTGAAAATTATCTTTGCATATATTTTGAAAAATAGAAAGCTATTATTATTAAAAAATAAAATAAAATTCTATCATCAACAAAAAAAGAAAAAGGAGAATGAGGGGAAAAATCATGTGTTCAATTCAGAGTTTGAGATTTCTCTGGGACAACCTGTAGATAATTGGTGGCACTGGCTCAGGGCAGAGGCAGGAGCTGGATATATGTGTATCTATATGTGGAGATAGATTCCTATGTATCAACCTTACCTGAGAGGATATAGAGAAGACAGACATTCGGTCTCTATGCCATGAGGAAGAACTTGCAGTTGGACCCTGTGTTGAGGGCCTGTTGCCCTCTGCAGATGAGATGGACTGAAGCGTCTGCCTCCTATGCAGGAATTGTGGGAGAAGCCGTGCAGTTTAAGGACGGGACTGTTGATCAGCCCTTGTCTTTCACCCCCACCCTGGCTTTGATCCAATCCTTCTCTCTCCTTCTCCTGTACCACACTTCCCAGTCCTGGGCTTCCAAGTGAGGACAAAAAAGGAGCTGATGAGGGCTATCCAAGGAGAATTTTTCTAGGAGATTAAGATGGAGTGATGAAATTGGTTTTTGTTTGTTTTTTGTTTTGCTACCTAGGGGCCTACTGTGATATTTGAAACCTAGTGGGGCCATATTTAGCCATGACACTAAGCAGTTCAACGAAGTTATTAGGTCTACTATATCTAAGGCAATGTGCTGGACCCTGTTGTGCCAACAAAGAAATACACGGCTCACGTCAAGGAAGTGCCAGGTACGCTGCCATGATAGATGGTAGCATCAGAGAAACCTTGGGCTTGTGGGCAACCTATGTATCATGGTCATTTGCCTTAGGACTCCATTGGTAAAGGACAGCAGTTTCCTTATTCTGATTGCCAATCCAGTGGCTTCCTTCTCTTGCCTTTTCCATGAAACATTTTAATGTGTTCTTACTGTCACACTCATGCTGACTCTAATAATGGATAAAAATCTTCAGACAAAAGATTGACTCGTATTTATGGGCCAGCAAAAGATTTGATGTCCAAGGGCAAAAGAGTGTAAAAAATTTTAGAAACAAGAGCATGAGGAAGGTGTTGTGATTATACCAGCCTCTGTGTTAGCCTGTGCAATCCCCACATGGTCTTTGGTTGACAGGGTGAGGGGTAGGGTGTTAGGAGGGGGCGGCAGATTCAGTTTGGACTTTGAAGAAATAGTCCCTCTGACTTACTTTTTCCTGCTCTGTTAAAGCAAATTCCTTCTGTCTTAATGGTGTGATAGATTCACACTCCCAAATTCTTTCTGGAAAAGGCTTGGTGGAGCTTTATGTTCTCTAGGTTATTTTTATATGGCATAATGTGGTTTGGGCCCTGTACTTATGTATCAGCTTATTGAGCATTGATAAAAAAATGATTTTTGAGATCCAGTAGCAACTTTATTTATTTGTTTGTTTGTTTATTTTTAGCTCGCATTGCTTTATGAATCACGTTGGGAGAGAAAAATCAGCAAGAGGGAAAAACCTTGGGAGAGATTTAAAAAACCCAAAAACAGAAAAAAGAAGTGAACTTAGCATGTGTTGATTTACATTTAGTCTCCTTAGTTCTTTTTCTGGGCTGCAGATGGCATTTTCTGTCCAAAGTCTATTGGGATTGCCTTGGATCACTGAACCACTGAGAAGAACCACGTTTTTCTTTTTTTTCTTTCTTTTTTTTTTTTTTAATTTTTATTTAATGATTACTTTATATTGACAACATTATCCCTTGCACTCGTTTCTTTTCTGATTTTTTCCCCCTCCCTCCCTCCACCCCCTCCCCTAGATGGCAAGCAGTCCTTTATATGTTGGATATGTTGCAGTATATACTAGATACAATATATGTTTGCAGAACCGAACAGTTCTCTTGTTGCATAGGGAGAATTGGATTCAGAAGGTATAAATAACCCTGGAAGAAAAACAAAAATGCAGATAGTTCACATTCGTTTCCCAGTGTTCTTTCTTTGGGTGTAGCTGCTTCTGTCCGTCATTTATCAATTGAAACTCAGGTCTCTTTGTCAAAGAAATCCACTTCCATCAAAATATGTCCTCATACAATATCGTTGTCGAAGTGTATAATGATCTCCTGGTTCTGCTCATTTCACTTAGCATCAGTTCATGTAAGTCTCGCCAGTCCTCTCTGTATTCATCCTGCTGGTCATTTCCTACAGAACAATAATATTCCATAACATTCATATACCACAATTTACCCAGCCATTCTCCAATGGATGGGCATCCATTCATTTTCCAGTTTCTAGCCACTACAAATAGGGCTGCTACAAACATTTTGGCACCTACAGGTCCCTTTCCCTTTTTTAGTATTTCTTTGGGATATAAGCCCAATAGAAACACTGCTGGATCAAAGGGTATGCACAATTTGATAATTTTTTGGGCATAATTCCAGATTGCTCTCCAGAATGGTTGGATTCGTTCACAACTCCACCAACAAGAACCACGTTTTTCTTAGTTGATCATGGCACAATTGTGTACAATGTATTTTCCTGGTTCTGCTTGTTTCTCTCAGCATCAGTTTGGGTACAGCTTTCCAGGCCTTTCTAAAATCAGTTTGTTCATATTTTTTATAGAACAATAATATTCCATCACTTTCATATACCATAACTTGTTCAGCCATTCCCCTATTGGTGGCATCTGCTCAGTTTCCAATTCTTTGCTACCACAAAGACAGCTTCCGTCAGCAACATTAACCTTTGTTTATGGTCTAAGAGCTGTATGATACTTAGCGCCCTCTGTTCTTTCTCAATCATTCTGCTGCCGTCTCTTGCAAAGCAAAGGGGCTGCTTTGGACTGAGGATCCTTTTGTATTTTTCTCTTGTTTTTTGTTTTTTGTTTTTTTTTTTTTTTGGTAGATATCTTTTAAAAAGCAATAATTGTTCTCTCTCTCTCTTTTTTTTTTACCCACACTTTATCCCATTTATTTATTTATTTATTCTGAGGCCGGGGAATATTTATTTATTTATTTTTAAGTTTTATTTCGTAATAACTTTTTATTGACAGAACCCATGCCAGGGTAATTTTTTTACAACATTATCCCTTGCACTTGCTTCTGTTCCAATTTTTTCCCCTCTCTCCCTCTATCCCCTCCCCTAGATGGCAAGCAGTCCTAGATATGTTAAATACAACAATTGTTTTCAATGAGGGCCACCTTCCATTAGCTGGAACAACACAGGCTATATCTATAGTCTTTGAAAACCTAGGAGCACCTCTCTTTTGTTGCCACAGTGATCTCTCTTTTCATTGATCTAAACACAAATTGTTATGGAAAACTTGGAATTTAAAAAAAAAAAGTAAGTTTTGAAAACTTGAAATTCTCTTGACTTATTGTATCATGAACAGAAGTGACTTTCAGAAGCATTAGAAAAAAGGAACTTGGCTATTTAAGCTCCCAGAGAGTTGAGAAATTGAACTGAGAGCCCTTGTCTAAATGTTCCTTAGTGAGCCTGTGACAAATCTAGAAATTCAAGCTTGTTTGAAGGGTCTTCCTTTCATGCTGAATAGAATCATAGCAGAAACACAGGTTTTCTGCTCTGATATGATAATAGAATTTCATTTGAGTCCTTTAGTGGAAAGGATGTTAATTGAGTCATGTGAAAATGACTGAACTGCGTGAAACCTGGATGGTGTAGCTCTCTGGTAGCTTCAATTCCACACAGGAAGCTAAAAGGTCTTGGGGGAACAAATACATGCTTTCATTTTTTCCAGATGACAGACATGTGGCCAAAAAAAAAAAATGTGTGCAACTAGGGAGATAACTGGGTCATCAGATGGTATCAAGTAATAGAGATTTGTTTTTTGGATAAGAATAAGGAGATTTGGGGGAAATATGTCTGACTTTCGGGAAGTATTGGAAAGAGTATTGTGGTACGGGATTGACCAACCTCATCAGTATGGCTTTAGACCAGAATTTGAGAAATGACATGAAAGCCCTTACTTGCATCTGAAAAATCAGCTTCTCTACAAGATAACATGTCCCATTTTAAATGGTAGAAAGAACTAATCTTTTTCAGGAGAACATCACTGCGAGGAAGAAAGGGAAGAAGGAAGATGAGAGGGGCAGATCTGCAGACAGAGCATGGTGAAAGAGCTTTGCTGTATTAGAGACCACAAGAGAGTGATTTTAGTGACAGGGAACTCCAAGGAGCTCCGTTTCTGCTCCATTTCATTTCACTAATGTTTGATTTGTTTAAAGTTTTCTCTTTGAAGTCTGAGGAAGCAGTGAGGGAAACACCTATTGTCCTTGTGAGTGATAAGGGAGGACTTGGTCTGTGTGTTTGGATAGAACTGGTGATAGAAACCTGGGGGAAAGTAACTGACATTTTGAAATATGGTAAAGGAGATGTTGGGCTCGGTCCAGAATGAGGCTTAGACTGTCAGAAAGGAATGATTTAAGAGACTAGAAAGGTTTCTTTTCACTGGAGGACCACCTTCTGCTTAACTAAGGAAGCAGAGGCCACATTTGTCCCTGGATCTTGTTCAGAGATTTCCTACTTTGGAAGAACCCTTTGGAGCTTGCAGGATTTCATTCAAGAAGAATGATCCACAGCAAAGTGGAGGGAGTTCTCCAGCGAGGACTGGGGGAGGTGACCCAGGGACCTCTGGGTGACCATGCTCACTTTGGCAGTTACTACGGACTGCGGCCTGTGTGGTTCTGGGCCAAAGGAACGGGTCTTTGTGTGCTCTCGGGAGAGGAGTCGAGAGGAAGCAGAACCAAGCAATTCCTAATCTGTTTTCATTTATGTTGATAAGAATTAACTCTTCATTGAAAATTATTTTATTGACTTAACTGTTTTAAAGTTGGGCAGTAGGTGGTGCAGAGAGTAGAGTACTAGACTTGGAGTCAGAGCAGGATTCAAATCCAGCCTCAGAACTCATTGATCTAGTCACTAGAAACAACTTCCGTCATTAGATTGTAAGTTTACCTCAGTTTTCTCTTTTATAAAATGTAGATAATAGTAGCAGCTCACTCCCAGGATTGTTGTGAGGATCAGATGAAGTAATAATTGTAAAGTGTGAAGTGCAGTGCCCAGGAGGTGCTGTGTTAACTGTGACTAAAACTTTCCCAACCTCTTTACCTCCTTTTGTTATTTATTGTTATCCCTATTATTTACTTTTCAAATGATCTATTTTGAGTGTACCCAGTAAAGCAGAATAGAGATTAAATCTGGTTGTAGATGTGCAGGCAGTTCTTTGTCAGTAGATAGAGAAAATGTACGCCTGGAGATTCATGCGAGAACTTAGGGCTGGAGGTCTAGGTTTGGTCATCACTCACGTGTGTGTGTGTGTGTGTGTGTGTGTGTGTGTGTGTGTGTGTGTGAATCTGATTGTGTCTGTGTACATCCACAGAAGCAGATAGACAACGAAAGACCAAGTCTTGGGCAGTGACTATGGAGACTGTGACCAGTGATCTCACAAAGGACCTTGTTCGATTTCGGGCTAGATGTCATTGTCAGAAAGTTTATATATGAATTGAGTCTAAGACTGGCTCCTCATAAATCGACCCCTTGTCCCTAATACTGTCTTCTGTCCTTTTCTACGAGAGATTTGGGCAAATTTGAAGTCTGCAATAATGATGTTAAACCTCTTAAGTTTAAATCTCCTAATTCCTTCAGTGAATATTAATATGGACTGGTTTTGAATGCTCTCGATGTCTTTATTGCCCTGTTCTGAATGTTCTTCCTAATGTGCAAGGTATAGAACCAAATCCAAACTTAGTATAGTGGGCAACACTTCCTTCGTCCAAATGTTCTGTTTGGAGTAATCCAACCTTCCACCATGACAGCTTTTTAGTGGCTCCTCCTCACTGTTGGATCTTTAAGCTAATAGTCAACTAAAGGCTTTCACATAAGACTTGACCCATATCTATGAGAGCCCTCACCGCTCCCTTCATCACCCTGGCCACATCACTCACTCAGCTTCTCGCTGGATGGATGGACCCTGGCAGGTTCCTCATCTGTCAAGGTGATGGGGGTGAACCAGGGGCTCTTCCAGAGCTCTTACAGCTCTCCATCCTAGGAGGTCATGTAAATCACCTCATGATTCCATGATCCACCCTGGCAGTTGTCTAGTATGGTGGCATCTGCCAGTTTGATGAGTGTGTCATTGATGTTGTATCCCCAAGATGACCAATGAAAATGATGACTACCCGGAGTTGAGGACAGAGTCCTCCCTGTAGAACTTCCCTGAAAGTCTTTCTTGTCAGAACCTCCCTCTAGAACCGCTCTATACCTTAGTTTTTTAATAAATGGTCCAGATTTTAATGGTTTCATAAAAGAAGACAGGGCCAAAGTTGTTGATTAAATAGTTGACTGAACTTTATTTGAATCTTTTGACATTTTAATTACCGTATAGTGCTACACGTTCTTTATTTCTGTGCAAATTAGCTATTTCATGGAATTGTCTGGCCAAATGGAAGAAAACTTGACAATACTGATATTTAATCTTGGTCTTCAAGAAGATGAAGTATCATGGGTTCTGCAGTTCTTTTTATCTAGTGTTTTTTAACGATCCCAAAGGGTTCATCCGCCTACTCTTAATTCCGCACTTTGCATCATTCAGGTGAAGATAAGACGGATTCCGCTATACGTAGCTGATTTGCTCTTCCGTTTTGTCCCCTTCGTTTTCAGTGAGAAGTAGTTTGTCCAGTAGAATGGTAGATGGGGACTGGATGGGAGAACTGCAGAGTCTCATGGGGCTCTGGTACATGACAGGGTTAATCCCATTCCGTACTCCTTGTCTCACAAAGAAGTTGGAGTTCTCTGCCATGGCGTTTCTGAAGGACATCTTGCTTGAGCACTTCCGGAGGGGCTTCCCTGCCTTGGTGGCCTGATAATTGCACGTGATGTAACGACCAAATGCATCACGAAAGGTCTTATTAAAGAGCGTGTAGACCAAAGGATTCACCCCTGAGGAAACGTACCCTATCCAGACAAAGATCTCCAGAAGCTTTTGGAGGGTGCTCTGACTACAGGAATCACATGAAGCTAGAGTTACATTTGTAATAAAGAAAGGACACCACATAAACAAAAAGAGGAAAAACACAATCCCTAGCACCTTGGAAGCCCTTTGCTCATTGGTGATCGTCTGAACAGACTTTTTCCCAATGCTGGACATCCGTCGGATAAACATTTCCTCATTTGCGTTAGGCACGGTTTTATTCTTGGGAGAAAAGTCCAGCATGGCCACCTTTTCGGGGGATGAGCAAGGTGTTTCATCCCTTTGGAAAACCGTGGACACCGTGGACCACGTGAAACGCTGAGGTGGCTTGTTCTTGATCAAGTAGGCCTTCTTCCGAAGGGCTTGGATGGTGAGGAAGTAGGTGACAACCATGATGGCCAGCGGGGTGAAGAAGGCCGCCAGGGAGCCGAAGAGCATGAAGTTACTGAAGCGCTCCTTGGTGAGCACACACGTGATGTTGTTGGGGTCCCCCTCCCCAGCCTCGATGCCTTTAATCGGGACTGGGATGGCGATGCCTAGAAGAAAAACCCCAAATAAACTGAGTTCAGCTTCTCTGTGGGTACCTCCCCGGAGAATTGGGGCTCCCGGCCGCCATCCTTGGGCCTCTGCCGGCTGCTTGTGGGAATGCCGGTCCTGGGCAGATCTGATAAGAATGCCTTAAGCAACAGGGCTGTAGCTTAAGAGATTTTTTTTTTTTTTTAATAATGATCGGCTTTCTAGCTTAAAGAGATTTCTGAGGGATTTGAGACTTATCATCCCTGAAACTGTCATTGTCCCCATCGCCATCATCACAAATTTTGTAGAGCACTTTAAAGGTTCCCAAAACCCCATATGATATTATCTCACTTTTTCTCATAACAACCCTGAGGTTATTCCTTCCATTTTATAGTTAAAGAAACTGAGGCAGGCAGAGATTAAATAACTTGCCCAGAGTCCAGGGCCACACAGGATGATAGATGTCAGGGAGAGGACCCTAATTATTGCCTCTGTGTCTTACAACTTTTAGACCTCCTGAAAGGTAGGAGTGATGTAAAAGTCCAGAGACATCTGCCAGCTCCCCCTTCTCTTCTCTGAGGGTCAGTTGTGTCAGTGTCACTTAGTATTTCCCCCATGTAAGTGGAGTTTTTCACTTTTCTTTTGAAAGGTTAAGCAAAGAGAAGGGATATTGTGATCTGAGCTAGGCTTTTCTAAAATTTTAATTATCTTAATGATTTAGAGCTCCTCAGAAAGGAAAATGTGGCAATATTGTGCCTGAAACATGTCTCGCTTCTATTTTAAGTGTCCCAGTTCCCTTTCATCTAATCTTTTTCTCTTTAAATTTGCACGTCTCTTATAATGGGGTAGTGGTTCTCCTGCTAGAATTCTAAATCCCAGCATTTGGTTGGTGGCTGCTATCTGGGTCTCCTCCTCAACTTGGCTTATGTGCCCCATCCTCACCTGACAATTTCCAAGAGTCCATTTTAGCTGTACTAAGACCTTCTATTGGAAAGTCTGCTGGCTTTGTTCCATTACTTGTTAAACTTTTTTCAAAGATGGCACCGGGGCCATCAAAACCGTTTAGAAGAAAGGCAACTGTCCATCATTTATAAACATTGTCTTCTTTCACTCTCACTCTTCCACTGAAAATTATCAGGCAACCAAAAACTGAATAATGTGCCGTGGACACTTGAATAGCTTCCATGCCCTGGAATCTAGGCGTCTAAAGTAGTCTCGTAGCCTAATTTCTGTTCAAGGTTTATGGGTGAGGTGTGGTTGGTTAGCTTTTAAAAACTGCTTTCAATTTGTTCCATTTGCCTCTTGAGCGCCCTAGAGATGCTTATACAGCTGATCTCAATAAAATTTGGTGTTTTTAAGTGATCGTAAGCTTTTGCATATTAATTCTCAGGTCTTGTTGAGTTAAAATGAGTCTGAATTTGTTTTCAGAGCAAGACCTTTATTTCAGTAGTGCTGCTGGCTTTGGCCCACATGTTGAATCAGTAAAGACCATGAAAATTCCAGTGAGGGAAGGGCATTTCCTCCCCCTTTGGTTATGAGCCTTTCTCTTTGTGAGTTTTGTTTTTTTAAATATGGTTAACAAAAATTAGTATCACATATAAGCATATCAAAGATCTGGGTTTTCTTCAGTGAGGGCCCTCCCCCCACTGAGATGCTATTTGAACTTGCTTGCTAAAGTTCACTCCTGCCACTCTCCAGCAACCTGGTCATGAGCTGCTTCTCCCTAAGTGAGCGAGCAGGAGGCACAGAATTGTATCAAGGCTATCTCTGGAGCCCCCAGAGCGTGACCTTTGCTGGCGTTGCCTTTGACTACCCTGGGTCTCCATCCCACTGCAAGGCCCTAGAATTGGTATTTACTGGAAAGGCCAGAATCATCTGTGATGGAGCTCAGGGTTGCGATATGTGCATGTCCATGGGGATGTGTAAATGTCTGCAGACATGATGATGAGGCTGTTGGGACCTGGTGATGAACTCCTTAAGAGGATCCCTCCATCCCCAGAACCCGCCCTTTCTCACTTACCTATGGAAATGAGCCAGACCACTGTTATCTTGATGAGGGCTGTTGCTCGGGAGTTGTACTGGCTGGCCTGGATGGGTTTTTTGATGGCTATGTAACGGTCCACGGAGATAGCGCAGAGATGCATGATGGACGCCGTGGAAAAGAGCACGTCCAGAAACAGCCAGGCGGGACAGAGGACCAGCGGAAGCGGCCACACTGGCTCTGGGGGAAGGAAAGCAAGGCAGTCATTTCTCCT